>NW_005370944.1:3211564-3216857 GCF_000412655.1 Myotis brandtii | reverse complement strand
AAGAGATCAACCGAAGGACTTGTATGCATGCATATAAGCATAACCAATGGACACAAGACACTGGGGGGTAGGGGAGGCTGGGGGAAGGTCAAGGGGAAAAAAGGAGACATATGTAATACTCTTTGTAATACTTTAAGCAATAAAACAAAATTAAAAAAGTGGTTCCTGGAATGCAAGCAAGGCTCTGTTTTAAAACCTAAGAAAGTCCCAGGCATATAGGAATGAGCTGGTTACCCTACTGAACACACTAACGGAATGACAGGGCATCTATTGTGGAAGTCAGTGGTAGCCCTGTCAAAATCTGCTTCGGTGGAATGATGGAGACAAAAGTCTTTTAGAATATGTCAACACCAATGGGAGAAGAATTGGGGACACTGAATATAGACAAATCTTTTGAATAGTTTTGTTGTAACAGTAAGGAGAGCATTGAGGTCAAGGAGGTAAATTTTAAGATGGGAATCATTCCAGCATGTTTGTGTATTAATGGGAATAATGTATAGAGAGAAAATATTTTATAATATGGAAAAGAGATACTTGAGGAAAGGCCTTGAGTAAGCAAGACCTACTTCTCAAAGCAGTTTCCACAAGTGGCCAGAGGCTCCCTGCCAGGCCATAGGGCTTCTCCAATGGGTCTCAGGGACCCAAAAGTGCATGTTCTTTTTCAGTTTTTACAGTCAAGTGATTCATGCTTCTATAGATGCCCATATTTTGGGACAACTAAGAGTTACTTACTGGTAACCTAATGAGTGAGTCATAAACTGAAATGACCTAAGATTTGCTTGTGTCCTTTGCTCAGAAATCTGGCTGCACACAACACTTATTAATGTTGTTTGCCTCCTACCTTGCACGTACATTTGCAGATGGTTAAAATTCCACATTTTGGGGGAAGGATGCATGGTCAATATATCATCAGTGTTACCCTGAACTGGCTGTGGTTTTTTTCATTACAAGGCCTTGCTTTAAAAAGCATACAATTTTTAATATGTTTTTATTGATTTTAGAAAGAGAGGAAGTAGAGGGGGTAGAGAGATAGAAACATCGATGAAAGAGAAAAATCAATTGGCTGCCCCTTGCACTCCCTGACAGAGAATTGAACCAGTAACCTCTTAGTTCATGGGTCAATGCTCAGCCAATGAGCCACACCAGCTGCACTAGCCTTGCTATTTTTAATTATAAAACTCTTTTTTATTTTTTTAAATTTATTTTTATTATTTATAGTATTACAGATGTCCCCTCCTCAGACCTTCACCGAACTATTGTTTGCCCATGGGTTATGCATAAATGCATATAAGTTATTTAGTTAATCTCTTCCTGCTGCCCCCATTCCCTCTGAAATTTGCCAGTCTGTTCTATGTTTCAATGTCTCTAGAGCTGTTTTGTTCATCAGTTTCTTTTGTTCATTAGATTTTACATATTAGTATATTAGTAAGTGAGATCATGTGATAGTTGTCTTTCTCTGACTGGCTTATTTCGCTTAGCATAATACTCTCCAAGTGCCCACCACTAGATGAGTGCAGGTGGGGGCGGGTGGGTGATGTGGTACATTTACACAATGGAATACTATGTAGCTAAAAGAATTTGTTACCCTTTGAGATAGCATAGAGGGACCTGGAGAGTATAAAAGTCTCTTTTATTTAACATTATCCTTTTAGCTTTTTGTGGGTTGTTAGGTTATTTCACAGTCAATAGTGATCCATATTTCCATCAATAATTTTTAATCTATAAGTTTCCTATAATAGACTTCAAGACCATGTGACTTTGATGCTCAACTGTGAGTCACATCCTTATTGCCTGTGAAAAACATGTCATATGAACTGGACTGCTTCTAAATATTGGCTACCTTAATAAGTAAAATAAAATTACTATGTGTTTTTAAGGGTTTAGGAAATTGTTTTATAATGCAAAAACTAACAAGTGAGTCATTTATATTGCTGGCAACATGATAAGCCTCACTTGTTTATTTCTTCCCTTTCTTTGTAATCCTTGAGTTTTCCTCTAGTGGAAACTGAAGAGGAGGGGAGAGCACAAAGCCTTATATTCTGCCTGTGGGTGCCATAATCAAAAGGTTCAGGAGCCCCAACTGCAGAAGGGCTTTTTAAGGGTTTCTCAGAGCAAGCCTTTGTGCCAGCTCAGGCAGAGTTTACAACTCCAAAATCATGTCAGCCAGTTTTCCTAATTCCAGGCTGGTGCCACAGGCAATACCTTCTTCTTAAGGACCAGAGAACACTGTGGTTTTGCTGTAGGGGAGTAACATTCCATTTTCTGGGCTGTGTCTTTCCCTTTTTTCTTTCATCCTGTGGCTTCTCTCTTTTCCTTGCCCCAAGATTTACTGTTCTAACTATAGTTTCTAACAGGTGTGCAGCCATTGCAGGGACACTGGTCCAGCTGTCCTGACACATGGATTCTCTCCAACCATCTTGCAGGAATCATGAGCACACGCACTGAGTGAGGACAGCCCTTCCTGGTCATGGCAGGGACAGGAGCAAATGCAGGGGAAGCATCTCATTCCCAGAGCAAAGCGAAGCCAAAGACAATATTAAGCAATCCCCAGATCTCAGAGAACAGCTCTGGTTCAACAAGGAATCAGGAATTAGGTCCTATTTTCCCATTCATAGCAGAGACTACCAGATACATACCCAATATCCATCCCCTTCTCCTTTCTTATTAGTGCACCCCTCATTTGAGCCTCTACTGTGAGTGAGCTACTGTTGTGTCATTTTATTTCTTGCAACAACTCATTGCACAGAAGAGTTCAAACTTACGCTCAGTGATTTACTCAAGATCTCACATCCAACTGGGGGATTCAAACCAAGGTCTGTCAGACTCAGAGATTTATCCTCTTCCCTCTCTACCTCCTGTCTTTCGAAGAAGAGAAAGAATCCCCATGCAGAGGTGTGAACCTTAGAAAGCACCTATGAGACCCAGGCTTATCTCTGGAGCTAATACCGTCCCACACAGCAGGTGGCAGGTTATCCACAAAGTACCCACATTTTCACTCCCCTCTCCCTTTGCATGTTCACAAGCTTGGTGCATAGTGTAAGCTCAAAGGGAAGGAAGAAATGGAGGAGAGGAGAGACAGAAGGGAGAAAGGAGGGAACATATCAAATAGGTGTGTACTCAGCTACATACTCCAGCCCTAAGTGAAGGAGAGTTTATCAGTTAGGCCTTAGATTCAGTTGACAATAGCAGTGATAGAACTTAAACATGTAAGGCTGCATTACTATTTTTCCCGCACACAATCAGAGACTTGGGTAGTGGTGTTGTATTAGTGGTTCATAACCATGGGTCTGCGTCTCTGTTTCTCTTGGCTTTTTTCCTCATGATCACAATATGGCTGCTGCAGCTCTCAATATTATGATCTAGGCAGAAAGAAAAGAAAGCAAATATCTCTTAGAAACCTTTAATTTATGTCTTATTTGGACTTAGCTATCTGAGAAATGTAAAGTTTTAGTGGTTTGTTTTTTCCTTTTTAAAAAATTTATTGGGTAACATTGAGTAATAACATTATATAATTTTCATGTGTACAAAAGTCAACATCTGTATACTCTATTGGTTACTCACCACCGGAAGTGTAGTTTGCTTCCATTACCATATATTTGATGCCCTCCCTCCACTCTCTTTCCCCTCTGGTAACCACTATTCTGTTGTTTGTATCTATTTTTGTTTGTTTTGTTTGTTTTGTTTTGTTTTAGCAAGGCTTCTTTGTTATGTCATCCCCTTCCCAGTCTCCTTCTTCACTTCTAAGTCCTAGGAAATAATCTCTAAAGTACAAAGGAGGCGCAGCTTAAACATATAATCTACGGAGAAAGGAAAAAGCAGGTTCTCCTGAAATTGTGAACATTTCTAGAAAATAGATCCAAACCCCAGAAGTTTCAGCCTTCACTTCCAGAGTATAGGTCTGCCTCCACCTGACCCACTGGAGTTTCTGTAACTAGACAGCTCCTCTGGGAGATCCCTGGTCCCCAGAATACACAAAAAAGGCAGGAATTGACTATAGCCATCAGGTAGCAAGTAGGATTATTTCAGCTACAAGTAACAGAAAACCTCAACTCCAAGTATCTTCTGAAAATTTTAAATTTATTGGGTCTTACAATACATTAAAAAATCATACAGCATGACCAAGTGGGATTTATTCTGGGGATACAAGGCTGGTATAATATTCACAAATCAATAAATATGATATATCACATAAATAAAGTGAAAAATAAAAATTACATGATCAGAGAGAATCCAAGATGGTGGCCAATGGGATGGCAGGCTGTGAGATACTGTGTAAGTGAGACAGTGAAAGGAGAGTGGGTGGATGTGGGGGGAGTGTCTGTATTTGTGAGTGAGGGACAGCTATATTCCACAGGACTGTTGGGGACTGGCAGACCAGGCTCCCCTGGCCGGGCAGCCTCTACTACTGCTGAAATCTCTCCTGGAGTGGCCAGCTCTGCCACAGAGACTATGCCATCTTGAAGGGGAGAGCAGCTGTGATCAGAAGCCCAGCCTTATCTTCACCCGGGGAGACTCGGATACCTCCCGGAACCCTACAACCCAACACCCAGGGATCAGGTGCCTCAGCTGAAAACCCATGAACACTGAGACTCCAGCCTCCCCAACTGTTGGAGCCTAAAAAGTTTGTCCAGGGGGAGACAAAGTGGCGCCGAATACATGGACGGGGCCTGCACCTTCTCACAGAGCAGATAGAAGGAACAGCTGAATCTAATAACTGGAATTGGCAAATTAAACACAGTTGGTGAGGCAATCCATGGATGGAAAGGTCAGAGATTGCCTGGAGATAGTCAACGCAGGAGAGAGAGAGCTACATAACCAGACACCCTGAGAGGACCAATGATGTGGAGACAAAGAGACAGCCCACATATGAAAGCAAAAGAGGGATCACCGGAAAAGGAAGTAAATGAAATGGAAGCAAGCAATATGTCAGAGAAAGAATTCAGAGCAATGGTCATAAGGAAGCTGAAAAGACTGGAAGAGAAATTCAACAGTATGTGTAAGAACCAAGAGGAAATGAAGAAGAACCAAGAAGAAATGAAAAATGACATCGCTGCAATAAAGAACACAACATCAACAGAAGACTAGAAGAAGTGGAGGACCACATCAGTGAGCTAGAAGACAAGGTAGGAAAAAATACCCAAGCAAAGCAGCAACTAGAAAAAAAACATTAAAAAACAGGAGGAGAGCCTAAGGGAGCTTTGGAACAACACAAAACAACCTCTGCATAATAGGAATGCCAGAAGGAGAAGAAACTGAGCTAGGAATAGAAAACCTGTTTGAAGAAATAATGACA
>NW_005370944.1:3207786-3211286 GCF_000412655.1 Myotis brandtii | reverse complement strand
GTCTGGATCCAAAAATACTGTACCCAGCAAGGCTATCAATCAAAGTTGAGGTACTTCAAAGTTAGGAGCTTCACAGACAAAAAAGGACTAAGGGAGTTTATTACCATCAAACAAGCAATGCAAGAAATGCTAAAGGGTCTGTTGTAAAAAGAAGAAATAAGAAGGGAAGAAGGAACACAGTCATAAAGGATAAACATGGTGACAAACAAGTACCTGTCATTATAACTTTAAATGTAAATGGATTAAATGCCCCAATCAAAAGACATAGGTTAGCTGAGTGGATAAGAAAACATGACCCATATATCTGCTGTTTACAGGAGACCCACATCAGAATAAAGGACTCACACAGACTGATGGTTAAGGGATGGAAAAAGGATTTTCAGGTTAATGGAAATGAAAAAAAGCTGGGGCAGCAACACTTATATCTGACAAATTAGACTTCAAAGTGAAGACCATAACAAGGGATAAGGAAGGCCACTTCCTATACTAAAGGGAGCAATTCAACAGGAAGATATAATTCTGTTAAACATATATGAACCCAATACAGGAGCACCCAAATACATAAAAAACTTCTGGAATATATCAAGGGAGAGATCGATAGCAATACAGTCATAGTAGGGGACTTTAATAGCCCATTGACACCACTAGATGAATCCTCTAAACAAAAAAATCAGCAAAGAAACATCAATCCTAAATGACTCACTAGATCAGATGGAATTAATTGACATCATCAGAATATTTCACCCCAAAGCCACAGAATATACATTCTTTTCCAGTGCACATGGGTCATTTTCAAAGATAGATCACATATTGGGACACAGGCAAAGTCTCTTCAAATTCAAGAAGATAGAAATTATATCATGGATCTTCTCAGATCACAATGGCAAAATATTAGAAATAAACTACAATAAAAACAATCAAAAAAATCAAACACCTGAAGGCTAAGTAGCATGCTATTAAATAATGATTGGGTTATCAAGGAGATCAAAAAAGAAATAAAAGGCATAATGGCAACAAACGACAATGAAAACACAACAACCCAAAATTGATGGGACACAATGAAGGCAGTCTTGAGAGGGAAGTTCATAGCTCTACAGGCCTACCTCAAAAAAAAACAAGAAAAATGGTAACAAATTTTCTAACCCTACAACTCAAAGGGTTAGAAAGAGAGCAACAAGAAAAGCCCAGCGTAAGCAGAAGGAAGGAATTAATAAAGATCAGAGCAGAAATAAAAGACATAGAAACAAACAAACAAAACATACAAAAGATCAACAAAACCAAGAGCTGGTTCTTTGAAAGGACAAACAAGATAGATGAACCTCTAGCCAGACTCACCAAGATGCAAAGAGAGAGGATCCAAATAAACAAAATTAGAAATGAAAGAAGTGAAGTAACAACCAATCCCACAGTTATACAAATGATTATGAAAAAATACTATGAACAACTCTATTCCAACAAAATGGACAACCTAAACGAAATGGACATATTCTTAGAAAAATACAAGCTCCCACAACTCAATCAGGAAGAATAAAAAAACCTGAATGGGCTGATAACTACCAAATAAATTGAAGCAGTAATCAAAAATCTTCCAGCAAACAAGCCCTGGTCTGGATGGCTTTACAGGGGAGTTCTACCAAGCATTCAATGAAGAACTAAAACCTATCCTCCTCAGACTATTCCAAAATATTCAACAGGAAGACACACTTCCAAGCTCTTTCTATGAAGCCAGCATTACCCTATTCCAAAACCAGCTAAAGATACCACACACACAAAAAAGAACTACAGGCAAATATCCTTGATGAACATAGGTGTTAAAATCCTCAACAAAATTCTAGCAAATTTGATTCAGCATTACATTAGAAAGCTCATACACCATGACCAAGTGGAATTTATTCTGGGGGTTCAAAGATGGTACAATATCGGCAAATCAATAAATGTGATACAGGTAAAGATACAAATTGTGAACAACAAACATGCATCTATCAACAAGTGAATCTAAGAATCAAGTGAATAAATAATCTGATGTACAGAATGAACTGGTGATTATAATGAATCAGGGACATAGAAAGGGAATGGACTGACTATTCTTGGGGGGGAAAGGGGAATGGGAGATGCGGGAAGAGACTGGACAAAAATCGTGCACCTATGGATGAGGACAGTGGGTGGGGAGTGAGGGCGGAGGGTGGGGCGGGAACTGGGAGGAGGGGAGTTATGGGGGGAAAAAAAGAGGAACAAATGTAATCTGAACAATAAAGATTTAATTAAAAAAAAAAAGACTTGACCCAAAAGCTACTAGACATAATAAATGAATTCAATAAAGTAGCAGGATACAAAATTAATATTCAGAAATCAGTGGCAGTTCTATACAGCAATAATGAACTATTAGAAACAGAAACTAAGAAAAGCAATCCCATTTATTATTGCAACAACAATGAAAAATAAGGTACCTTGGAGTAAATTTAACCAAGAACATAAAAGACCTGTACTTGGAAAACTACAGGACATTGAAAAAAGAGATAGAGGAAGACATATACAAATGGAAGAACATACCATGTTCATGGATTGGTAGAATCAACATCATTAAAATGTCCATACTACCCAAAGCAATCTACAGAGTCAATGGGATTCCAATTAAAATACCAATGGCATATTTCAAAGATCTAGAACAAACTCTCCAGAAATTCATCTGGAATAAAAAAAAGACCCTGAAAAGCTGCAGCGATCCTGAGAAAGAACAAAGTTGGAGGCATCACAATACCAGATACCAAGCAATATTACCAATCCACGGTTCTCAAAACTGCCTGGGACTGGCACAAGAACAGACATATAGACCAATGGAACAGAACAGAGAACCCAGAAATCGACCCAAGAAATTATGCTCAATTAATATTTGACAAAGGAGACAAGAGCATACCATGGAGTTAAGACAGTCTCTTCAATAAATGGTGCTGGGAAATTTGGTCAGATACATGTAAAAAATGAAACTAGATCACCAACTTACACCATCCACAAAAACAAACTCAAAATGGCTAAAGGACTTAAATGTAAGATGGAAAACCATAAAAATCCTACAAGACTCCATAGGCAGCAATATAGCAGACATATGTTGTAGCAATATCTTTATAGACACAGCTCCTAGGGCAATAGTGACTAAGGACAAAATAAACAAATGGGACTACATCAAAATAAAAAAGCTTCTGCAGAGCAAAAGAAACCATCAACAAAACAACAAGAAAGCCCACTGCATAGGAGAACATACTTGCAATGATATTTCCAATAAGGGTTTAATCTCCAAAATTTACAGAGAATTCATACAACTTAATGAAAGGAAGATAAATGATCCAATCAAAAAAATGGGCAAAGGATCTAAATAGATGCTTTTGAAAGCGGACATACAGAAGGCCAAGAGACATATGAAAACATACTCAAAGTCACTAATTATCCAAGAGATGCAAATCAAAACGACAATGAGGTACCATCTCACACCTGTCAGAATGACT
>NW_005370944.1:3200440-3207672 GCF_000412655.1 Myotis brandtii | reverse complement strand
AACAAATCAACAAATGACAAGTGCTGGTGAGGATATGGAGGAAAAAGGAACCCTCCTGCACTGCTGGTGGGAATGCAGACAGGTGCAGCCACTGTGGAAGACAGTATGGAGTTTCCTCAAAAAGTTAAAAATGGAACTCCCATTTGACCCTGTGATCCCGCTTCTAGGAATATATCCCAAGAATCCAGAAATACCAACCAGAAAGAATATATGCACCCCTGTATTCATAGCAGCACAATTTGCAATAGCTAAGATTTGGAAACAGCCTAAGTGCCCATCAGCAGATGAGTGGATAAAAGAACTGTGGTACATCTACACAATGGAATACTGTGCTTCTATAAAAAAGAAGGAACTTTTTCCATTTGCAACAGCATGGATGGAACTGGAAAGTATTATGCTAAGCAAAATAAGCCAATCAGAGAAAGATAAATATCACATGATCTCACTCATATGTGGAATATAATTTGATGAACAAGAATAGATCCAGAGACAAATGGCAGGGGAGGGGGGTTAGAGATCAACCAAAGGACTTGTGTGTATGCATATTAGCATAACCAATGGACACAGACACTGGGGTATTTGCCTGGGGTGGGAATGGCTGGGGTGGGTTAGTCAATTGGGGAAAAAGGAGACATATGTAAACCTTTAGACAATAAAAATGATTATTAAAAATTACATGATCATATCAAGAGATGCAGAAAAAGCATTTGATAAAATCCACCCCGTCTATACTAATAAAAGGGTAATATGCTAATTAGGGCAGACGTCTTCTGGAGGTCCATCCAAACAAAGCCACAGCCCAGGCTCAGGCAGCTGTGAGCCCAAGCGGCTGTGAGACCCGGGGCTCAGCCAGCCATGAGTCCCAGTAGCTGCGAGGCCTGGGACTCAGGCCTCGCAGCCACCACGGCCGGCAGTGGCAGCAGCAGCATGGTGATGGGGGCAGCCCCTTCCCCTGATCAGCCTGGTTGCCTCCCACAGAGGGAGACCAGACTGTGGCTTAGGCCCGCTCCCCATGAGCGGGCCTAAGCCATCAGTAGGACATCCCCTGAGGGCTCCAGGACAGTGAGAGGGAGCAGGCTGGGCTGAGGGACCACCCCCCCCACCAGTGCACAAATTTTCATGCATCATGCCTCTAGTTTATGATAAACACTTTCAACAAGGTGGAATTAGAGGTCTCATACCTCACCATAATAAAGGCCATATATGACAAACCCACAGCCAACATCATACTCAATGGACTAAAACTAAAAGTGCTTCCCTTAAGATTAGGAGCAAGACAGGGATGTCTGCTTTCACCACTCTTATTCAACACCAGAGGCCCAGTGCATGAAATTCGTGCATGGGGGTGGGGGTTATCCCTCAGCTCAGACTGCACCCTCTGCAATCTGGGACCCCTCAGAGGATGTCCAACTGCTGGTTTAGGCCCAATCCCTGCTAGCCTGATTGACACCTAACTGTTCCCCTGCCAGCCTGATAACTCCCAATCGCCCACCCCTGTTGGCCTGATCGCCCACAACTGCCCTCCCCTGCTGGCCCAATCACCCATAACTGCCCTCCCTTGCTGGCCCAATCGCCCACAACTACCCTCCACTACCGAGACCCACCTCCTCCTCCGGGACCCACCTCCTTCGCACGAGGTAGCAGAGATGCCGGGACTTGCCTCCTCCGTGCTGCTTGGAGCCACAGGACCCCAGGCCTCACTGCGAGGAGTGGCCACCAGGCCCCACCTCTTCTGTGTCCACAGCCATCTTGTGACGGCCATCTTGTGACAACACTAGGGCATGATGCGTGAGGGTGAGATGCCACCTAGGCTATTATTAGTATAGATAGTGCTGGAAGTCCTAGCCACAGTGATCAGACAAGAAGAGGAAATAAAAGACATCCAAATTGGAAAGGAAGAAGTAAAACTCTTATTATCTACAGATGACATGATATTGTACATAGAAAACCCCAAAGACCCCACCAAAAAACTACTAGATCTAATAAATGAATTCAGTCAAGAAGCAGGACACAAAATAACCAGAAATTGGTGGCATTTTTTATAAACCAATAACAAACTCTCAGAAATAGAAACTAAGAAAACAATTTCATTTACTATTGCAACAACAACAACCCACAAGGGACCTAGCCATAAACTTAACCAAGGAGATAAAAGACCCATACTTGGAAAACTGTAGGACACTGAAGAAAGAAATAGAGGAAGGAGCCAAAAAGTGGAAGTATATTCTGTGTTCATGGTTTGAAAGAAGTAACATCATTAAGATGTCCTTACTAACCAAAGCAATCCATAGGTTCAATGCAATTTCTATTAAAATATCAATGGCATATCTCACAGATCAAGAACAAAAACTCAAAGCCCAGCTGGTATAGCTCAGTGGTTGAGCTTTGACCTATCAATCAGGTGGTCACTGTTCAATTTCCAGTTTATCGTTTCTCTGCTCATTTTAAAATTGGATTGTTTGTTTGTTTGTTGTTGAGTTATATGAGTTCTTTATATATTTTTGGTATTAACCCCTTGTCAGAGCTAATGTTTGCAAATATCTTCTCCCATTAGGTTGGTTGCCTTTTTGTTTTGTGGTTTCTTTTGCTGTGCAGAGCTTTTTAGGTTGATATAGTCCTATTTGTTTATTTTTTTTCTTTACTTCCCTTGCCTTTAGAATCAAATTCATCAAATCTTCTCTAAGACCAAGGTCCATAAGTTTAGTACCTATCATTTTATCTATGTGATTTATTATTTCACATCTTGTATTAAGCTCTGTTATTCATTTTTAATTATTTTTTGCACATGGGGACAAACTGTAGTCGAATTTCATTCTTTTGTATGTGGTTTTCCAATTTTCCCAGCACCATTTATTGAAGAGGCTTTCTTTTCTCCATTGTATGTTTTTTGGCTCCTTTATCAAAAATTATTTTCCCATATACATATGGTTTTATTTTTGAGCTCTCAATTCTGTTCCATTGGTCTGTGTCTTTGTTTTTTGGGTTTTTTTGTGTGTTTTTTTTTTCTGTCAAGACCATGCTGTTTTGATTATCATTGTTCTGTAGTATAATTTGAAGTCAGATAAGTCAGATGGTGTGATACCTCTGGCTTTGCTTTGTTCTTTTACTTAGGATTGCTTTGGCTATATGGGGTGACTCTTTTTAAAAATATTTTAATTTAATTTTATTTTTTCTTTATGGATTAAGATATTACATATGTGTCCTTATCCCCCCATTGCCCTCCCACCCCCTATTCATGTCCTCAACCCCCTGGTGTCTGTGTCCATTGGTTAGGCTTATATTCATGCACACAAGTCCTTTGGTTGATCTCTCCCCTTTCCCCCCGCCCTCCCCTACCTTCCCTCTGAGGTTTGATGGTCTGATCAATGCTTCTCTGTCTCTGGATCTGTTTTTGTTCTACTTCTTTTAAAAATGTCATTGGGATTTAAATAGGGCTTGCATTAAATCTATATTTTGCTTTAAGTAATATGGCCATTTTAACTATGTTGATTCTTCCAATCCATGAACATGAATACCTTAACATTTCACTGTATCTTTTCCAATCTCTTTTTAAAAAAATCTTTATTGTTTAGAATATTATAGATGTCCCCGCCCCCATTGCCTCCTCCACCCAGTTCCCATCTACCTCAGGACTTCACCACACTACTGTCAGTGTAAACAGCTAAGATCTTTGGTTAATTTCTTCCTACTGACCTCCCCACTTGCCTGTGAGATTCGTTAGTCTATTCTATGTTTCCATACCTATGTTTCTATTTTATTCATGAGTTTATTTTGTTCATTGGATTTCTTGTTCATTTGTTTGATTTTTTAGATTCAATTGTGGGTATGTATTTATTGTCATTTTTTTGTTTATCTTTTTAATCTTATATTTCTTCTTCTTCCTCTTCTTAAAGAATACCCTTCAACATTTCATGTAATACTGGTTTGGTGGTGATGAACTCCTTTAGCTTTTTCTTGTCTGTGAAGTTCTTTTTCTGACCCTCAATTCTAAATGATAGCTTTGGTGGATAGAGTAATCTTAGTTGTAGGTCCTTGCTAATCATCACTTTGAAAATTTTTGGCACTCCCTTCTGGCCTACAAAGTTTCTGTTCAGAAATCAGCTAACAGTTGTATGGGCACTCCCTTGTAGGTAGCTAACCATTTTTCTCTTGCTGCTTTTAACATTCTCTCTTTGTCTTTAACCATTGGCATTTTAATTATGATGTGTCTCAGTGTGGGCCTCTTTGGGTTCCTCTTGTTTAGAACTCTCTGTGCTTCCTGGACTTATAAGTCTATTTCTTTCACCAGGTAGGGGAAGTTTTCTGTCATTATATCCTCAAATAGGTTTTTAATGTCTTGCTCTCTCTCTTCTCCTTCTGGCACCCCCATAATGCGAATGTTGGTAAGCTTGACATTGTCCCAGAGGCTCCTTACACTATCTTCATATTTTTTGGTTTCTTTTTTCTTTTTGTTCTTCTTATTGGGTGTTTTTTGCTTCCTCATATTCCAAATAGCTGATTTGATTCTTGGCATTCTCTACTCTACTGTTGAATCCCTGTGAATTATTCTTTATTTCAGTTAGTGTATGCTTACTTTCTGACCTGTCCCTTTTCATGTCTTTGACATTTTCACCAAGGTCTTTGAAAGTCTCACTAAGTCCCTTGAAGCTCTCATTAAGATCCTTGAGTAACCTTACAACCATAGGTTTGAACTCTGTATCCAGTAGTTTGCTTGCTTCAATTTCTTTCATTTGACATGTTTTTTTGTCTCAACCTTTATGCTTTTTCCTTGTGTTTGTTTCTATGTATTGGGTAGAGCTCCTATGTCTCCTAGAATTGGTAGAGTGGCCTTGTGTAGTAGTTATCCTATAGGGCCCGGTGGCTCAGCCTCCCCAGTCACCTGAGCTGGGCACTCTAGGTGGGCTCCTGTGTGGGCTGTGTGCACTGTCCTGTTGTAGTTGAGCCTTGATAGCTGTTGGTGTCACTTGGAGGAGTTGACCTCCAAGCCAACTGGCTGTGAGGACCAGCTGAGACTAGAGTGTGAGAGCTGCTGTGCAGGAGACACCCCTGTGGAGCAGGATTTGCTTCAGTGGGACTTTGGTGCTCACTGAGTCTACCCCTTGAGGGTATCACTTTGTGGATGTTTAGAGTTATAATCTGGTATGGTCTGAAGCTGTTCACTGGGTGCACTGGCTCTGGGGCCTCAATGGAGGTGCAAAGTCAACCACTGCCTGAGGACACCTGGCAAGAGCTACTGAGTGATCTGCAGATGGCTGCTTTTTGTATTCAGCTTGGAAGTGTCCAGGAAAAACCAAACTGTGACACATGGCAGGATGCTGCTAGTGCCCTGTCTTGGGCCTCTTATTGATAGGTATGTGGCATGCTGATGCCAGGTGATGCTTGCTTAAGAGATTTTAGCAAAGTCTGAATCCTGAGCCAGGACAGGCCATTCATATGGAAAAGCCACTGCAAACAGCTTGGGTGAAGCTGCAAATTGAATGGGGCGGGGTCTTGGAATCATCAGGACAGAGCAAACTGTGTGTGCCAGGCTGCTGGAGACTCAGATATGCTGCAAGTCATCCCTGTGAAGGGGGAGGTCCCAGCACAGTAACAATGACCCCTTTAAGCACCCCTGTCTGGGAGAAAGCCACCCCAAGTTCCTGTACTGATGGGAAACAATCCAGTTCCTCCCTATATGTCTGGGTGTCTCAAAGACTCCCAGTTCTGGAGCTCAGAGGGATCAAGTCTGAGTAAGTTTATGCACCAGCCCTTTAAAAAGGAACACCTGGATCTCCCGCAGCTTCTGTTTTTCTCAGCCACAATCCCTACTGGTTTTAACAGCCTGAAGTTATGAGGACTTCTTTTCCCAGCTCTGGAACTCTGAGCTGGGGATCTGGTGTGGAGCTTGGACCCCTTTCTCCTCATGGGTAGCCTCTACAGAGATGATCTCCCTCCCAATTAAAAACACACTACACATGAGTGTTGGACCAGCCCATTCCATGCCTCTGCCACTACTACCAGTCTCAATATACTTTCTTCTTTTCTTCTCTAGTTGTAGGACTTCCACTTAGCTAGCTTTTAGGTGGTTCCAAATGATGACTGGTCTGTATTTTAGTTGTAATTTAGATGTGGTTGTGGGAGATGGTGAGTACTGGCATTTACCTATGCTGCCATCTTGGTTCTCCTCTTGTACTGCCTTAGTGGAGCATCCTCCACTGGTCTGGGTGGGCCCAGAGGCCTTTTTCAATCTCTTTAATAATGCTTTATAGTTTTCAGGATATAAGTTCTTCATATCCTTTGTTAAGTTTCTTCCTAGGTATTTTATTCTTTTGGTTGCAATTGCAAAAGGAATTTTCTTTTTTAGGAGTTTCATTGCTAGTATATAAGAAAGCAATGGAATTTTGTACATTGATTTTGTATTCTGCAACTTTACTGTATTTGTTTATTGTTTTTAATATTTTTTTAAGTGAAGCCTTTAGGGTTTTCTTAATAATGAATCATGTAATCTGTAAAAAGTGACACTTTTACTTCTTTATTCCCAATTTGGATACCCTTTATTTCTTTCTATTCCCTGATTGCTCTGGCTAGTACTATGTTGAATAAGAGTGGTGAGAGTGGACATCCTTGTCTTGGCTGGTCTTAGAGGAAAAGCTTTAAGTTTTTCACCATTGAGTATGATATTAGCTTAGGGTTTGTTATAAATGGCCTTTTTTATGTTGAGGTACTTACTTTCTATGCCCATTTTATTGAGTGTTTTAATAATAAATGGATGTTGTATTTTATCAAATGCTTTTTCTATATCTATTGATAAGAGCATATGGTTTTTATTCTTTGTTTTTTTTAATGTGGTGTGTTACATTACTTAATTTGCATATGTTGAACCATCCTTGTACCCTTGGAATGAACCCCACATGATTGTAATGTATAATTTTTAATGTATTATTATACTTGATTTAATGTATTATTATATTTTGTTTAGGATATTTGCATCTGTATTAATCAGATATATTAATCTGAAGTTTTCTTTTGTGTGTGTTATCTTTGCCAGATTTTGGTATCAGGGTTGTATTAGCCTCATTAAATGCATTGCTTCTTCTTCAATTTTTTGGAAGAGTTTGAGAAATATTGCCTCTTTAGTTTTTTTGCAAGAGTTTGAGAAGGAGAGATATCAAATCTTTTTTTTTAATTAAATCTTTATTGTTCAGATTATTACATTTGTTCCTCTTTTTCCCCCCCATAACTCCCCTCCTTCC
>NW_005370944.1:3191725-3199132 GCF_000412655.1 Myotis brandtii | reverse complement strand
GGGCGGAGGGAGCAGTTATGGCTGCTCTCAGTCCCGTTCCCAGAGGCTCTGCTTCTCCGTGTCCCAGCAACCGCTGCAAACCTCGGAGAGAAAGCTGTCCTCCTGTTCCAGCGTTCCGACCGATGCCAGACAGTCCCGCTTCTCCCGTTTGAGTCTGGGTCCCTAGAGACTCACCCAGATCTGGAGCTCAGAGCCTGGGACTCCCGATTGAAAACGACAACCGCGCCCTCAGCCGCCAGCCCGCTCCACGCGCATCTCAGTACCTTTGTATTTCCCACACTGCGCCTCCTCTGAGCCTCGGTATGCTGTTCTCTTTCCTTCTAGTTGAAGAATCTCTCCTCAGCCAGCCTTCCTGTGGTTCTGGGTGATGTCCGTTCCGTGTTTTAGTTGTATTTTTGAAGTGGTTGTGCGAGGCAGCAATCTCTAGTGTTTACCTATGCCGCCATCTTCTCAAATCTTCTTTGAATGTTTGATAGAATTCATTAATAAAGTCACTTGGTCCCAAATATGTGGAGATTAAACAACATTCTACTACAAAATGACTGAGTCAAATAAGCAATAAAAGGTGATATCAAAAGATATACAGAAGATGGTTCCTTCGCAGAGAGGAACCAAGTGGCAGTGTAGGTAAACGCCTATACTCACTGCCCCTCACAACCACATCAAAATTACAATTAAAATACAGAACAACCATCATCCAGAACCACCTGAAAGATGACTGAATGGAAGTCCTACAACTAGAGAAGTAAAGAAGAAAGCACATTGAGACTGGTTGGAGGAGTGGAGTCGCAGAATGGCTGCACCAGCACCCAACTGTGCTGCTTTTTAAATCAGGAGGGAGATCATCTCTGGAGGCTGCCTGTGAGGAGCAAAGAGTCCCAACCCCACACCAGACCTTCAGCCTGTAACTATGGGCTGTAAAAACCAGCAGGCACCCATGACATCTTGAAGTGGGAAGCACCAGAGGCCAGGAACACAGCCACACCAATCCCCAGACTGACCTCAGACACCACCCCAGGACCTGTGCAGGGATCCACTTGCCAGCCAAAACCCATATGGGAACACCATCAAGCCCTGGCAGTGAGCAGTGCCATACCATGTGGTGGGCTCCCAGACATCTTCAGTGAGTGCATGCCAGAGAGATCTCTCAAGCTGTGCCTCTCTGTAGAGCCCAGACCCAGTGTCCCAGGATCGCATGCTTCAAGTCCATGCTGTAAGTGCAAGCCAGGGGAACCCCTGTCTGGCTCCATCACTGGTCCCAGTACAAAGCTGCAGCCTGGCATGCCCTGCACTCCTGGACCAAACAGAGTCATTGGCCAGTGCACAATCCATCCCCAGCCAAGGACAGAGCCCTTGCCTGTGCATGTTCCACTCCTGGCCCAGAGAGAGCCCTCCCCCAGTTCACACTCCACCTCTGGCCCACACAGAGCCCTTTCCCAGTGGCACCCCACCCCAGCCCAGGACTAGAGCTGCCGGTGTGACCCAGTACACACAGCCACAGATCACAGGACCATACTGCATGTGCTCTGCCAGAGGGACCTAGAGCACCAGCCTTCCTTGGGTGTGGGGCCATAGAGTGAATTGCATGCCACAGAGCTCTGGGCCCTCACAGGGAGTCACACACCAGAGGAACTGTGGATGTGCCACCGCCGACCCCAAGTATCAGGAGCAGACAACTGAGGGACCAGTGGGAGGAAGGAGTACAATTCAGAGAAAGGAGTACAATTCAGAGAAGAGAGAATAAAGGTGTGAAACTCAAGGCAAACCCAAACTCCAGGATACTGAGTCCTGGTTCATTGGGACGCTAGGAACTTCAACTCTCAGACCCCAAACAGGGAGCCCAGAGCCAGTCACAGCAAAAAAGGGGAGACAAAGAAAAGATCCCCAAAGAAAAGAAAAGTAGGAATCGCCAGAAAAGGAACTAAATAAATAAAATGGAGGCAAGAAATATGTCAGAGAAAGAATTTAGAGTAATGATTATAAAGATGCTAAACAGCCAGGATAAGAAACTCACCAACATATGTAAGAATCAAGAGGAAATAAAGAATGATATAGCTGCAATAAGGAAAATCGTGGGAGTTTCAACAGTAGACTAGAAGAAGCAGAGGACCTAATCAGTGAGTTAGAAGACAGAGTAGAAAAATATCCAATCTGAAGAGCAATTGGAGAAAAAAATTAAAAAGCAGGAGGAGAGTTTAAGGGAGCTTTGGGGCAACATAAAACAAAGCAACATCCATATAATAGCTGTACCAGGAGGACAATAAGAGGAGCAAGGATTAGAAACCTATTTGAACAAATAATGACAGAAAACTTCCCTGACTTGGAGAAAAGTCACACAAGCACAGAGAGTCCCAAACAATACAAACCCAAAAAGACCCACATCAAGACACATTGTGATTACAATGGCAAAAATTAATGACAAAGGGGAAATCTTAAGGGCTGCAAGAGAGAGACAGAAAGTTATCTACAAGAGATTTCCCATTATCAACATAAACACATCAGGCCAGAAAGGAATGGAATGAAGTATATAAAGTGATGCAAAGCAAGGGACTGAATTCAAGAATACTCTATCCACAAGGCTATCATTCAGAATTGAAGGGGAAATCAGGAGCTTCACAGAAAAAAAGAAAGAAACAAACAAACAAAAAAACCAAACCAAAACAAAAAAAAACTAAGGGAGTTTATTACCACCAAGCCAGCAATGCAAGAAATGCTAGAGGAACTGTTGTAAAAAGAAGTAGAAAGGAAAGAAGGAACACAGGCATAAAGAATAAAAATGCCTACAAACAAGTACTTATTAATAATTCCTATTAACGTAAATGGATTAAATGCTCCAATCAAAAGACATAGGGTTGCTGAATTGCTGGAAGCAAAGACTAACAGTAATTAACATGAAAATTCGAGAAGTCCGTCAGAAGGCTGATGGACTTTGATATTCACCAAGGGCTGAAAATCTGCATACTGCTGGCTGAATGGCTGAGGGCAATCCTCTAACCTGATAATCCTTTATTGTTTATCAAACCTTACCATTGATGTCTGTTTGCTTTGCTAAAGGGCAAATGTATATTCTAGTAAATAAAAAGCTATGGGTCTGGAGATTCACGGAGCCACTCCACTAGAGAGTAGGTCTCCGTCTGGTTCCCCCAATAATTTCCAAATTTATATTTCTTAGATAAGTATATCCATTTGCTTGTGGCCCCTTCTCCAGATTCTGAATCCTTGCTGCAAAAGGTTGCAGCATTTCTGGTTTCCGTATGAGGGACATCTGGAGAAGAAGATTCCCCAGAGTGAAAAAAGGAAAATCACCCGGAGAGGTGAGGATCACCGAAAAAAGGTGGGGAGATTCACTGTGTGTAAAGCTCGCACCAAGCTTTGGAAGTAGCCATCTGAAGTGGGCGGTAATGTCTTTTTCAAGCCAGATTGTAATGGGGAAGAATTCATTTAAAAGGCAAAAATATCATTGTAAATTTTCAGCTTGTATGCTCAAGGATAAAGAAATTAAAATGTCAAAAGGTACTCACTTAAATCAAGCTCAAGGAAAACGAGTGCCCTTGTCATCTTTAACTATGTGGGTTCTTGTTCAAATTGAATTATGCCTAATTTGTATTGGGGATCAAAAGTCTGTAATAACTAAAAACGCCCTGGATCCTCCACCTCTGGTGTGGAGAGGCTCAATGGCCAGAGAGGGTGGAGCTGCCAGTCCTCTCACAGAAGATTCTTTGACGCTTTGTCTGAAGGTTGCCCTGTGACACCTTAGGACAGGCAGATTTTGGCAAGAATAGCTTTGGAGGCCAGTCAATGCTATGGAGAGTGGAATTGGAAAAGATCCATGAAAAGAACTCTAATTTTTTTAAGTCTTGTCTATATCTTATAGGCACTTGTCTCTTGATTGTTGTTTTATCTGTCTTTGTTGTTTATTATTAGTCTATTAAGCATGCCTTTTACTTAATTTAATAAGAAAAGAAACCTAGGTGGCCAGGCCATTTACTGAATTTCCCCAGAGCAAACAGGATGTGGGAGTGGGGAGACACGTGGCCGAGGGTATCTGTCCTAGGAGAAAAAGGGAGGTAGAGATAACAAAAAGAAGAAAAAAATCCAGCCCATTAATTATTAGGTCTTTTGGTGATCCTGTAAAATGGACACCCACCCTTGAGAGTGCTATTAAAAGTCTCATTTTCACCATGTTTTTTATTTCCCAGTCTGTTATTTAAAATTTGGCAGAATTTGGGGATACATCTGGGATTTCTGTACTCATGAAGAGAAAAAGGCTGGCTTAAGAGAAAGGCATGCCCTGCACGATTTTGGATGGCCTCTTTAAGCTGAGCCCACTCTCTTTGCGGATGCTATAGAATAAACTCAAGACTGTTTTTCCTCTAAAAGATGGCAAAAATGACACAAGGAAAATATACAGGCTGTATTTGGGCAATAAGATTAGTATTTCCATAATAATGGGTAGTTCTTGAATAATAATGGACCACATCCATATTTTTTTAAAAAGAAAAAAAAAATTAAAAAAAAAAAGAAGAAAATGATGTTGTATTTCTTATAATTGAAAACAAAAGCTCCTTCTTGTATTTTTTTTAAAAAAAAAAATAATGGACCACATTCAAATGTTAACATTAAAGCCACTGAAAGTCAGTAAGTTATCTCTATTACAGAATTTGCCAAAGTAAATGCCTTGGCTAATAATTGGCTTTAAAATCTCAAAATTGTTAAAACATAAATAAATAGATGTAACTAAAATGAAGGATTTGTAGTAAAGCTTTTCAGTGATAATTATGGGTATATTGATGGTGGGGGTCCAGTAGCCTGGGGGGAGACTGGCTTTGCTCTTTGTGGAAGGAGGGGGTTAGCTGCATTTCCCGCAGCAGTAACCTTAGATGTTATCTCTAAGGAAAAATGTGGTGGTTTTATAATTCAAGTGGAGGGACCTGTAGACTTGCTTCCCTGCTTCCCACTCCTTTTGCCAGCCAGAAACATAGTTTTCCAAAGTCTTTGGCAACTTAAAACTTTGGAGTTTACTGAATTAAATAATAAAACTTATTAAATATCTAGGTATTTTTAAATAACAAAATACTGAAATATTAATATGAGTTTGCCTCATATGAAAATTTTAGTTATTAATTAAATATGTCTTGTATTTTATTTGAAATATATCCTTAAAAATGTGAAGGTATTACTAATCTAAGAAATGCTAAGTATTTAACTTGCCACCTAAAATTTAAGACTTCAAAGAGTTTAAAGTTCAAATTAAGTTGGGAGAAATTATATAGTTGTGATAAAATGCATAAAGTATAGAAATTTAATTTTGAAGAAAATAATTCTTGTATTTTCTCTGGAGAAATTATTATTTCAAAATATATTAGAGTCCTTATATGTACTACGTGTGGTAAAATTTTAACCTAAGATATAATATTTTATTGGCCTAATTAAAGAAAGCGGATTAATTCTATGGACTGGACCAAAATTTTAATATAAAACCCAGTTTAAATTTAATTGATAATTTTAGAAAAATTACAGAGTATTGTTATGCCCAGATCTCAAGATCCCTGAAATATATCCTTAAAAATGTGAAGGTATTACTAATCTAAGAAATGCTAAGTATTTAACTTGCCACCTAAAATTTAAGACTTCAAAGAGTTTAAAGTTCAAATTAAGTTGGGAGAAATTATATAGTTGTGATAAAATGCATAAAGTATAGAAATTTAATTTTGAAGAAAATAATTCTTGTATTTTCTCTGGAGAAATTATTATTTCAAAATATATTAGAGTCCTTATATGTACTACGTGTGGTAAAATTTTAACCTAAGATATAATATTTTATTGGCCTAATTAAAGAAAGTGGATTAATTCTATGGACTGGACCAAAATTTTAATATAAAAACCAGTTTAAATTTAATTGATAATTTTAGAAAAATTACAGAGTATATAATATAATATTTGGGCTATGTATATTTGATGGTCTTTCCAAGTTAAATTTTAAGACATTAACCAAGAGATAGCCTTGGGACATTTTAAGGACTTTGGAATGATTCAAGGATTTACTCTCTTCTTAAAAGAAATATTTTTAAACTAAATTAGGCCAATCTACTATACTTAAAATCACACAGGAAGCTTTATAAAATAAAGATTAATAGCTATATTCTATTTATATAAATATATTTTAGATGTTATAAAGGTTTCAACCTCTAAGTGAAGGCAAGACAAAGTTGCTGAATACTTCTTAAGCAAAACTGGATTATTCAGCAGCGGAACTTTAAAACAGAAGCCCTGACAGCCTGCTCTTTAGATAGGCTGGGGGATGGGGCAGCATTTGTACTTCATAGGTCAAATATATAAGTTTGCTTGCTTTGCTTTTTCAATAAAGGTGCATCTTTAATTACTTAATAAATTAGCTTTTTATAATATAATCAAGGTCTCATATAAACTCAGTTATATGAGAAGCCAATATTTTTTATAATTGGATCTTAACAAAGGCCAAAGTAAAAATTTGCATATGGATGAAAATGAGCATTTGCCAAAAAGAATACTGTTTAAAAGTAAATTTTAAGCTTAATAAAAAGGAGAAATTTTTAAATCACTTCTGCTACTATTTACAAGGTAAACTAAAAGTTATTATTCAAGCATTAAATCTCATCATTAATAAGTCACCATAAGTAAAAAGAGAGTTACTTTTACTTAATATGTATGCATGGCAGTATTAGCCAGCTTCTGAAAAGCAACCAAGTTTGTTGCTCTGTTTAAGAGAAAGAAAACGGTTTTTAAAAGAAACTTCCTAAATGTGGCTTAGAAATTATTCTGGGAGAAAAAACAGAAGGAGATTCCCTTCAAATATCTAAGTAAATAATTTGCATTTTGCCTCCCTAACAAAGCTTATATCAATATACTCAAAGACTGATAGCAGAAATCCAATTAGTGTTATTTACTGTCCATACCCAAGGACAAATAAAGTTAGAAAATAAGCCTTATTTCAACTAATTTAAATTGGCAAATTGAGATAAGTGAATATTCAGGGGAACTTAGTTGTACTAGGTAGGAACTTATTCCCAGAGCATTAACTATTTTTTTACTGATGGTTAATCTCATAGTAAAGCTGCTTATCATGCAATAAGTTCAAGGGATGTCCCACTTGCATGTTCCCAATTTAAAACAAAAAAGTGGTGATAGTAATCTCCTGTAAGTAAATTACATCAAGCCTTAATTACAAAAATCACATAATCCTACCAACATATGCGGAAAAAGCATTGACAAAATCCAACACCCATTTTTTATAAAAACTCTCAGCAAACTGTGAATAAAGGGAGCATATCTCAACATGATAAAGGCCATAACTGATAAATCTACAGCAAGCATCATACTCAATGGGCAAAAACTAAAACCATTTCTCTTAAGAACAGGAACAAGACA
>NW_005370944.1:3183797-3189540 GCF_000412655.1 Myotis brandtii | reverse complement strand
ATTCTCAGAAAGAGAAACTAAACAAACAATCCCATTTACCATTGCAACAAAAAAATTAAGATACTTAGGAATAAACTTAACCAAGGAGGCAAAAGACCTGTACTCAAAAAACTACAGGATGTTGGAAAAAGAGATAGAAGAAGATATAAACAAGTGGGAGAATATACCATGTTCATGGATTGGTAGAATCCACATCATCAAAATGTCCATAGTACCCAAAGCAATCTAGAGATCCAATGCAATCCCTATTAAAATACAAACAGCATATTTCACAGGTCTAGCATAAATGCTTCAAAAATTTATATGGAATAAGAAAAGACCCTGAATACCTGCAGCAATCTTGAGAAAGAAAACCAAAGTTGGAAGAATCAGAATACCAAATTTCAAGTTCTGATTACCTGCTACTGGCACATGAACAGGCATATAGATCAATGAAACAGAACAAAGACCCCAGAAATCGACCCAAGCCATTACACTCAGTTACAATTTGACAAAGGAGGCAAGAGAATACTGGGACAATGGAGTCAAGAGAGTCTCTTCAATAAATAGTGTTGGGAAAATTGGACAGTTACATGCAAAAAAAAAAAATGAAACTAGGTCACAAACTTACAGCATACACAAGAATAAGTTCAAAATGGATAAAAGACTTAAAAGTAAGTTAGGAAGCCATAAAAATTCTAGAAGGAACCATAGGCAACAAAATCTCAGACATCTCTACTAGCAATATGTTTACAGATATATCTCCTAGAGAAGATCGGCAGTTGGGAGAGAGTGTAAGTGAGTGAGGGAACTAAAGGGGAGTGTGTGGACATGTGGTGTGTGTGTGTGTGTGTGTGTTGTGTGTGTGTGTGTGTGTGTGTGTGTGTGAATTAGATCCTGTAGGACTTTCGGGTGCTTGTGGTCCGGGCTCCCTAGACAGGAGCCCTTCCTACTGCTGCAATCACTCCTGGGGTGGCTGGCTCTGACACAGTAACCATGCCATCTTGAAGGCGAGAGCTGCTGTGACCAGGAGCCCAGCCTCACCACCACCCAGACTGGCCTCAGACACCACCCCAAACCCTACAGCCATTCCGGCCAAAGACCTGCTATCTTAGCTGCAGACCTACAGACACTGGGACTCCAGTCTCCCTGGCCACAGGCTCCTGTGAGTTCCGGAGCAGGCTCCTCTCCCGCCAACCTGCCGCTTTGGCCCCGGGCCCGCGACTGCACATCCAGCCCACCAAACCCACGGCTTCAACCCTGGAGCTCACGGCTGCATGACCCACCCACCAAGCCCACTGCTTCAACCCTGAGCCCTATGACTGTACAGCCTGCCTGCCAAGCCTGCCACTTCAAACTGGGCCCCACACGTCTCAGCAACTGGGCCCGCTGGTGAGTCTAGGACTGCGCAACCCACCAGCCAAGCCTACTGCTTCAACCCTGGGCCCCTCACGTCCAGCAACTAGGCCTGCCAGTGAGTCTCAGACTGCGAGACCCACCTGCCAAGCCCACTGCTTTAATTCCGGGCCCCGTGCATCCCGGCGCATGGGCCCTCCAGAGAGTCTCAGGGATTGCGACCCTTCTGCCAAGCCCACAGCTGCAGCCACAGGCTCTGTGCAACTCGGCACCTAGATCGTTCTGTGAGAGCAAAATGGGAAGACCTTAAAGAAACACCCCTCCCCCAAAGAAAGAAAAAGAGTCACCAGAAAAGGTTCTAAATAAAATGCAGGCATGCAATATGTCAGAAAAAGAATTCAGAGTAAGGGTCATACAGTTTCTATACTGGCTGAATGAGAAAATCAACAATATATGTAAGAATCAAGGAGAAATAAAGAATGATATAGATAAAATAAAAACACAATGGAAGGGTTCAACAGTAGACTAGAAAAAGCTGAGGACTGAATTAGAATCAGGACAGAAAAATACACACAATCTGTACAGCAATTGGAGAAAAAATATTAAAAAGCAGGAGGAGAGCCTATGGGAGTGCCAGAACGATAAGAAGAGGACCAAGGATTAGAAAACCTATTTGAAGAAATAATGACAGAAAACTTCCCTGATTAGGGAGAGAAAAAAGTCACACAAACACAGAGAGTCCCAAACAGGAAAAACAAAAAAAGGCCCACACCAGGACACATGGTAATTACAATGGCAAATGTTAACGACAAAGAGAGAATCTTAAAGGCTGCAAGAGAGAGACAGAGAGTTACTTACAAGGGATTTCCTGCTAGATTATCAAGTCATTTCTCAACAGAAACAAATCAGGCCAAAAGGGAATGGAATGAAGTATATAAAGTGATGCAAAGCAAGGGACTGAATTCAAGAATACTCTATCCAGCAAGGCTATCATTCAGAATTGAAGGGGAAAAAAGGAGCTTCTCAGACAAAAAAAAAAGCCTAAGGGAGTTTATCACTACCAAACCAGCAATGCAAGAAATGCCAAAGGGGCTGTTGTAAAAAGAAGAAATAGCAAGGAAAGAATGAACACAGGCATAAAAAATAAAAATGGCTACAAACAAGTACCTATCAATAATAATCTTAAATGTAAATGGAGTAAATGCTCCAAGCAAAAGACATCAAATGGCTGAATTGGTAAGAAGACATGCTGTCTACAAGAGACCCACCTCAGACTGAAAGTGAAGGGATGGAAAAATATCTTTTAGGCAAATAGAAGTGAAAAAAAGCTGGGGTAGCAATACTTATATTTGACAAAATATACCTCAGAGTGAAGGTTATAACAAGAGATTAGGAAGGCCACTTCATGATAGTAAAGTGATCAATACAACAAGAGTATGTAACTCTGGTAAACATACATGCACCCAATGCAGGAGCACCCAAATACATAAAAATCTTCTGGAAGATTGACAGCAATACAATCATAGTAGGGAAAGTTAATACCCCACTGACATCACTGAATAAATCCTCTAGACAAAAAAATAAATTCAACAAAGAAACAGCAAGCCTAAATGACACACTAGATCAGAAGGACTTAATTGACATCTTCAGAACATTTCACCCCAAAGCTACAGAATATACATTCTTCTCAAGTGCACATGGGACATTTTCAAAGATAGACCATATATTAGGATTCAGGCAAAGTCTTTCCAAATTCAAGAAGATTAAAATCATATCAAGCAACTTTTCAGATCACAATGGCATAATTTTGGAAATCAACCACATTTAAAAATATCAAAAAATTCAAACACTTGGAGGCTAAATAGCAAGCTATTAAATAATAATTGGGTTACCAAAGATATCAAAGAAGAAATTCAACACATCCTAGAAATAAATGGCAATGAAAACACAACAACCCAAAATCTATGGGACACAGTGAAAGTAGTCCTGAGAGGGAAGTTCATAGCTTTACAGGCCTACCTAAAATAAACAAACAAACAAACAAACAAGAAAAACTGATAATAAATTATCTAATTCTATAACTTAAACAATTAGAAAGAGAGCAACAAGAAAAGCCCAGAGTGAGCAGAAGGAAGGAGATAATAAAGATCAGAGCAGAAATAAATGTCATAGAGACTAAAACAACACTACAAAAGATCAATAAAACCAAGAGCTGGCTCTTTGATTGGATAAACAAGTTGATGAACCTTTAGCCAGGCTCATAAAGAAACAAAGAAAGAGAACCCAAATAAAGCAAATCAGAAATGAAAGAGGCGAAATAACAACAGAAATAGAAAGGATTGTAAAAAAGTACTATGAACAACTCTATTCCAACAAACTGGTCAATCTAGAAGAAATAGAAATATTACTAGAAAAAATATGACCTTCCAAAACTCAATCAGGAAGAATAAAAAAATCTGAATAGGCCAATAACTACCAATGAAATTGAAACAGTAATAAAAAATTCCAGCAAACAAAAGCCCTGGACCAGATGGCTTCACTGGGGAGTTTTACCAAAGCTTCAAAGAAGAAGTAAAATGTATCCTCCTCAGACTGTTCCAAAAAATTCAAGATGAAGGAACAATTCCTAGCGCCTTCAATGAAGACAGCATTACCCTAATTCCAAAACCAGATAGAGACAATATAAAGAGCCAAGGACAAATAAAGTTAGAAAATAAGCCTTATTTCAACTAATTTAAATTGGCAAATTGAGATAAGTGAATATTCAGGGGAACTTAGTTGTACTAGGTAGGAACTTATTCCCAGAGCATTAACTATTTTTTTACTGATGGTTAATCTCATAGTAAAGCTGCTTATCATGCAATAAGTTCAAGGGATGTCCCACTTGCATGTTCCCAATTTAAAACAAAAAAGTGGTGATAGTAATCTCCTGTAAGTAAATTACATCAAGCCTTAATTACAAAAATCACATAATCCTACCAACATATGCGGAAAAAGCATTGACAAAATCCAACACCCATTTTTTATAAAAACTCTCAGCAAACTGTGAATAAAGGGAGCATATCTCAACATGATAAAGGCCATAACTGATAAATCTACAGCAAGCATCATACTCAATGGGCAAAAACTAAAACCATTTCTCTTAAGAACAGGAACAAGACACGGATGCCCACTCTCACCACTCCTGTTCAAAATAATACTGGAAGTGCTAGCCATAGAGTTCAAACAAGAAGAAAAAATAAAAGTTATCCAAATTGAAAAAGAAGAATTAAAACTTTCTTTATTTGCAGATGACATGCTATTGTACATAGAAAACCCTAAAGACTGAAACAAAAACCTACTAGTCTTAACAAATGAATTTGGCAATGTAGCAGGATAGAAAATTAACACCCAGGAATCTATGGCTTTTTTATACACCAACTGGAGGCCCAATGCTCGAAATTCATTCAAGGAGCTCGGCAGCCACCACCGCGGCTTCATCTGGAAGGACGTCCGGTCTAATTAGCATGTTATGCTTTTGTTATTATAGATAATAAACTCACATAAAGAAGAGTTAAAAATAAAAACAATCCCATTTACCACTGCAACAAAACAATTAATATACCAAGGAATAAACTTAACTAACGACGTAAAAGACTTGTACTCAGAAAACTACAGGAAGCTGAAAAAAAGAGTTAGAGGACGACATAAACAAATGGAAGAATATACCGTGTTCATGGATTGGCAAAATCAACATCATTAAAATGTCCATACTACGCAAAGCAATCTATAGATTCAATGCAATCTCCATTAAAATACTAATGGCATATTTCACAGACCTAGAACAAATGCTCCAAAAATTCATATGGAATAAAAAAAGACCCCAAATAGCCACAGCAATCATGAGAGGGAAGAACAAAGTAGGAGTGACCTCAATACCAGATATCAAGCTATATTACAAAGCCACTGTTCTCAAAACTGCCTGGTACTGGCACAAGAACAGATATATAAACCAATGGAACAGAACAGAGCACCCACAAATTGACCCAAGCCACTATGCTCAAATAATATTTGACAAAGGAGGCAAGAGTATACAATGGGTCAAGACAGTCTCTTCAATAAATGGTGTTGGGAAAATTGGACAGATACATGCAAAAAAAAACATGAAACTAGACCACCAACTTACACCATACACACAAATAAACTCATAATGGATAAAGGACTTAAATGTAAGATGGGAGACCATAAAAATCTTAAAGGAATCCACAGGCAGAAAATTATGTCGTAGCAGTATCTTTACTGATACAGCTCATAAGACAATGAAAACGAAGAAGAAAATAAACAAATGGGACTACATCAAAATAAAAAGCTTCTTCACAGCAAAAGAAACCATCAACAAAACAGCAAGAAAGCCCACTGCATGGGAGAA
>NW_005370944.1:3179820-3183512 GCF_000412655.1 Myotis brandtii | reverse complement strand
GAGGATGTGGAGAAAAAGGAACCCTCGTGCACTGCTGGTTGCGAATGCAAACTGGTGCAGCCACTGTGGAGAACAGTATGGAGTTATCTCAAAAAATTAAAAAGGGAACTCCCTTTTGACCCCGTAATCCCACTTCTAGGAATATATCCCAAGAAATCAGAAACACCAATCAGAAAGGATATATGCACCCCTATGTTCATAGAAGCACAATTTACAATAGCTAAGATTTTGGAAACAGCCTACGTGCTCATCAGTAGATGAGTGGATTAAAAAACGGTGTTATATCTACACAATGGAATACTACACTGCTGTAAAAAAGAAGGAACTCTTGCCATTCGCAACAGCATGGATGGACATGGAGAGCATTATGCTAAGCAAAATAAGCCAGTCAGAGAAAGATAAATAGACATGATCTCACTCATTTGTGGAATATAATGAACAACAAAAATAGATTCAGAGACAGAGAAGCATTGAACAGACTATCCAACCTCAGAGGGAAGGAAGAGGAGAGTGTGGGGGAGGGTAAGAA
The DNA here is from genome assembly GCF_000412655.1 of Myotis brandtii. Taxonomy (NCBI): domain Eukaryota; kingdom Metazoa; phylum Chordata; class Mammalia; order Chiroptera; family Vespertilionidae; genus Myotis; species Myotis brandtii. Next base: position 3,182,983 of record NW_005370944.1, on the reverse strand, counting down.
ATCAACCAAAGGACTTGTATGCATGCATATGAGCATAACCAATGGACACAGAAAGTAGTGGGGTGAGGGCATGTGCTGGGGATGGGAACGGTCGGGGAGCGGTCAAACGGGGAAAAAGAAGACATACGTAATACTTTAAACAACAATAATAAAAAAACATTAAAAAATAAGAGGCCACCAGCTATTTTTAAAAATCTAAGTCTTGAGGCAAAAGCAGTTAGTGCTTACCAAATATTCTAAGGGGCCCCCTCCACCTGCCACCCCTTAGTTGGAAGTGAAAGAATGAGTTGGCAGGACTGTAGGCAGAGCAGCCTAGGTCCCTGGGTCACCTCTTGGAGACACATCACACAGGAATGCCACACTCGGCTTGACCTCAGTAAGAATTAAGGTTTTGTTGTGTTAAGGCATTGAGATTTCTGGGTTTGACAGTTGTAGTAGCTAGTGTTAATTATCTCAGATCAAACACCTTCACACCTTATACCACACATCAAAATCAAAATAAATTCTAATTAGAATAAGAAATAAAATGTTAAAACCTGGGAAAAATCAATATAAATGCTTATTCAATTGCTGGATGGAGTTTTTCTAGGCTTAAAAGCAGTGGGAAATTTTTTTAAAAAAATCCATAACTTAACTGCATAAAAAATTTAAAATTCCATTTAAAACCTATTTGAACTTAAAAACAGAATTGAATAACAAATGAAAAGGGTATACTTGCATCAAATAAGATAAGAATATTATATATCCTAGATATATAAAGAGCTCATAAAAATGGAGGCCAGGGGGAAGAAAAGATTATCTAAAGCAAAGCTTTCATCATAGTTGGCTTGTCCTGATACCCGAAATGTTTCCAAGTCCTGTTTCTGCCAATTGGTATGTGATCTGTACATGCAAACTGTATTTAACATTGGCTCGAACCCAACCTCATTAGCAAAGACAATCTGCCACAAAGAAAAGATCATTATAATGCTTCATGCAGCCAAATAACCGTTTCTAGTATGTGCTACTAGAAGTTCTCCATGTGACTGCTCCCCTCTATTGGTACAAGAATTTTAGAGCTGGTTATGCCAAACCCCCACCCCCTTCTTGGGAGCTCAAGGGTAATGCTAGGATTGTCCACAGGAACATAGCTGGAGCAGACAATGAGGAAATTTGAGGCCATCCTATATAATAAAAATTGACCCTAACGGCGGAACGACTGGGAACGACCGGTCACTATGACGTGCACTGACCACCAGGGGGCAGATGCTCAAAGCAGGAGCTGCCCTCTGGTGGTCATTGTGCTTCCACAGGGGGAGTTTCGTTCAGCCAGAAGCTGGCTCATGGCTGGCCAGCGCAGCCATGGTGGCGGGAGCCTCTCTCACCTCCACGGCAGTGCTAAGAATGTCCGACTAACAGCTTAGGCCCCCTCCCCGGGGGGAGCAGGCCTTAGCTGTTAGTCGGACATCCCCCGAGGGCTCCCGGACTGCAAGAGGGTGTAGGCTGGGCTGAGGGACCCCCCCCCCCAAGTGCAAGAATTTTCATGCACTGGACCTCTAGTTTAAAAATAATCCTATTTGCATTAATTTGGTCATTAAATTACATAATTGAGCCTATTACCCAGTGCTAGTCACTTTCCATGAATGACTTTATTTAATCCATACAACAACCCTACAGTTAAGTATTATTTAGTGTCTTTTTTAAATAAAGAAAATGAAGTTCAATTGGTGAAATAATTTGGCCAACATTACCCAAGGAACTGGCAGAGCCAAGATCTGAACCATGGTATATTTGATTGCAAGGGCATGTACCTGATCCCTGTTCACATTGCAATGGATAAATACTGAGGCAAAGGTATGACTTCTGCTGCCAGCTATGTTCTGGCTTAAAACAACTAAGGAAGACCCAGAAAAAAAAAAAGAAACAGTAGTTACAAGATACTGGATATCAGAAATAGAAAAACAGTGATCCTTGTGAGAATGGATACAAGTCCTATGATTGCCCCACCTAACTGACCAAAGAGATCCCAGGTCACATTGCAGCCAAAGGGAAACTAGGCAGAACCCAGCAGTCTCCTTTGTTGAGGAGATGAAGTGGTATGCCAAAGTCGCTAGAATTTACAGGCCAGAGACTAGAAAATAGATAGCTGCATATAAAAAGAGAGCTCTGGATATCTGTAGAAAGTTCTCTTTGAGTCTTTAATTTTTTTTGAACTTATTTTAAAGTTTTTCTCATTTTATCTTTTAAAAAAATAATTATTCATTGTTGAAAGTATTACATATGTCCCCCTTTTCCCCCCATTGGCCCCCTCCAGCCCACCATCACCCCCAGCCCCAGGCCTTCACCACACTATTGTCTGTTTCCATGGGTTATGCATATATGCATACAAGGTCTTTGGTTAATTACCCCCACCAATTCACCCTCCGCTGCCTTCTCTCTGAGATTCCACACTATGTTCCATGCTTCCATGTCTCAGAATCCACTCCATTCATTGGTTTATTTTGTTAATTAGATTCCACATATGAGTGTGATCATATGGTACTTGTCTTTCTCTGACTGACTTATTTCACTTAGCATGATACTCTCGAGGTCCCTCCATGCTGTCTCAAAGGATAAGAGATTCTTTTCTACAGCTGCATAAGTATTCCATGATATAAATATACCACAGCCTTTTAATCCACTCAGCTACCGAAGAGCACTTGGCTGTTTCCAGATCTTAGTTATTGTAAATTGTGCTGCCATGAATATAGGGCAGTGATGGCGAACCTATGAACTAGGACAGTGATGGCGAACCTATGACACGCGTGTCAGAGGTGACACGCGAACTCATTTTTTTGGTTGATTTTTCTTTGTTAAATGGCATTTAAATAAATAAAATAAATATCAAAAATATAAGTCTTTGTTTTACTATAGTTGCAAATATCAAAAAATTTCTATATGTGACACGGCACCAGAGTTAAGTTAGGGTTTTTCAAAATGCTGAGTTCAAAAGGTTCGCCATCACTGACATAGGGGTGCATACATTTTTCTGATTGGCATTTCTGGTTTCTTCAGATATATTCCTAGAAGTGGGATCACATGGTCAAATGGAAGTTCTATATTTATTTTTTCTTTTTTATTCTTTATTAACTACAGTATTACATATGTATCATTTTCCCCCCATTGACCTTCCCCGGCCCCTCCG
>NW_005370944.1:3169571-3178708 GCF_000412655.1 Myotis brandtii | reverse complement strand
TCTTGCCTCCTTTGTCAAATATTATTTGAGCATAATGGCTTGGGTCGATTTGTGGGTTCTCTGTTCTGTTCCTTTGGCTTATATGTCTGTTCTTGTGCCAGTACCAGGCAGTTTTGAGAACAGTGGCTTTGTAATATAGCTTGATATTTGGTATTGAAGTCCCTTCTACTTTGTTCTTCTTTCTCAGGATTGCTGTAGCTATTTGTTTTTTGTTTGTTTGTTTTTTTATTCCATGTGAATTTTTGGAGCATTTGTTCTAGGTCTGTGAAATATGTCATTAATATTTTAATGGAGATAGCACTGAATCTATAGATTGCTTTGGGTAGTATGGACATTTTAATGATGTTGATTCTACCAATCCATGAACACAGTATATTCTTCCATTTGTTTATGTCTTCCTCTAACTCTTTTTTCAGTGTCCTGTCATTTTCCAAGTCCTGGTCTTCTACATCCTTAGTTAAGTTTATTCCTAGGTATCTTATTTTTGGTTGTTGCAATGGCAAATGGGATTGTTTTTTAAATTTGTCTTTCTTTGATTTCATTATTGGTTTATAAAAAAACCATAGATTTCTGGGTATCCTGATAAAATTGTGAAATTCATTTGTTAAGTCTAGTAGTTTTTTGTTGGATTCTAGGGTTTTCTATGTACAATATCATGTCATCTTCAAATAATGAGAGTGTTAATTCTTCTTTTCCAATTTGGATGCCTTTGATTTTTTCATCTTGTCTGTTCGCTATGGCTAGCACTTCTAGTTCTATGTTGAACAGAAGTGGTGAGAGTGGGCATCTCTGTCTTGTGCCTGTTAGAAGAAATGGTTTTAGTTTTTTTTCATTGAGTATGATGTTGGCTGTTTTCATATAAGCCTTTTATTATGTTGAGGTATGAGCTCTCTATTCCCACTTTGCTGAGGGTTTTTTTTTTTTATCAAGAAGGAGTGTTGGATTTTTTCAAATGCTTATCTGCATCAAGGTATGAGCTCTCTATTCCCACTTTGCTGAGGGTTTTTTTTTTTTATCAAGAAGGAGTGTTGGATTTTGTCAAATGCTTTATCTGCATCAATTGATATGACTATCTGATTTTTATCTCTCAATTTGTTTATGTGATGTATCACGTTTATTGATTTGCGGATATTGTACCAGCCTTGCATCCCCAGAATAAATCCCATTTGGTCATTTTGTATGATCTTTCTAATGTAATGCTGGATCTGATTTGCTAGAAGTTTGTTGAGGACTTTAGCATCTATGTTCATCATGGATATTGGCCTATAATTCTCTTTCTTTGTAGTGTCTTTATCTGGTTTTGCTGGCTTCGTAGAAAGAGCTTGGAAGTGTGTCTTCCTCTTGAGTTTTTTGGAATAGTCTGAGGAGGATAGGTTTTAGTTCTTCTTTAAGTTTTGGTAAAACTCCCCAGTGAAGCCATCTAGTCCAGGGCTTTTGTTTGCTGGACATTTTTTGATTACTGCTTCAATCTCATCGGTAGTTTTGGCCTATTCAGGCTTTTTTATTCTTCCTGATTGAGTTTGGAAGCTTGTATTTTTTTAAGAACATGTCCATTTCATCTAGGTTGTCCCATTTGTTGGAGTAGAATTGTTCATAGTATTTTTTTTATAATCCTTTCTCTTTCTTCTGGGTTGGTTGTTACTTCACCTCTTTCATTTCTGATTTTGTTTATTTGGGTCCTCTCTATTTATATCTTGGTGAATTTGGTCAGTGGTTCATCAATCTAGCTTATCCTTAATTAGATTTTTAAAATAACTAACCAACAACATGACCTGGCACCATTTACTGATGACATATGAAGTTATGTCTGTACCATGGTCTAGACTGCCTATTTTGTTTTCTTAGGAACTGTACTAGATTTTTTTTCCCAAACTGGTTTAAGAGTATGTTTTAACATCTTCTAGGTTGAACTCCTCCCTCATTATTTTTTTCAAAGTTTTCTTGGCTGCCACTATTATATCATATTGCATATTATATATGATCTATTCGCTCTATTATTGCCTCAAAGGCTGTACCCGAGGATATCTTCTGTGGACTGAATGTGTCCCTCCAAAATTCCTAATGTGATATATTAGGAGGTGGGAAATTTGGGAAGAATTAGGTCATGAAGGTAGTTAGAGCCCGTGATGAGAATAGTGTCCTTATAAGAAGAGGTGGAGAGTTAGCTCCTCCTCTCTCTGCCTTGTGAGGGCACAGGGAGGAGACAGCTGTCTATAAGCCAGGAAGTGAGCTCTCATCTGACACCAGATCTGCCAGCTCTTTGAGCTGGGATTTCTCAGTCTCCATAACTGTGAGAAATAAAAATTTGTTGTTTGGCCACCCAGTCTATGGCATTTTTGTTATACTAGTCCAAGCTGACTAAGACAGTGTCTAAATCTATGTCTCCTCCATCTTTTACCCCTTTCCAAACTCCAGACCCACATTACAAGGCCCCTAATAACATATAGCTAGAAATACCTGGAAATTTGGCTAGCACCTCTGGTGGGAACTAGAACATGCAGCAGCCAATGGCTGATGTTTTTTAAAGGCAGAGGTGTAGAAGTGAGTTGGGAGAAGGAAAAGAGTCGATGCTTCAAAATAGTCCCCCATCTCCACTCAAAACTTGGAGAAATAACAAGTAAAAAGTGCTAATTCCAGTGTCTCCTTATTCAGGAGGGCCTACCCCATCTTGGGAACGCTTGAGAAAGTCATTTCATCCCCTCATGAGTCTACACTCTCCTCCATGTGACAGAGTTTGAGGGGGTTGGAGGAGAGAAGTGCAGCAAGGGTCCTGTGGTATCAGCTCAGAGGAATGGTTCAGAGGTTGCCATCAGCTTCCAGCAGAAGGACTTCAGAAGATTTGGGTTCTCTTGCACGATCTGCAATGAAAACAGTAATAATTGTAATTGCTTCCAGTTTTTGGGCACCTCCTATGGACTGGCCATTTTGGAACATTAACTCATTTGTCCTTCATAATTCCAGCAAGCTAACCAGTGTTATTCTGGTGTATTAGGTTCAGAAATGTTGAGTAACTTACCCAAGACCACAAAGCTAATGAGGAGTAGAGCCAGGGTTTAAACCTAGGACAGTTGACTCTAAAGTTTGTGCTTTATGTACTCAGCGATGATGTACCTACCATCTTTCAAAATATTAGGGAGACCAGAATGTTTAAAAGCTTGTGAATAGAACTAAAAATTGTCTTGAAATATTGTTGTATTTACGTGTGGGGGAGTGGAGGGAGAATTTAAAATATCGCCTCTGGGTCGTGCTGCAGAAGAGTGATGAATGTGGTGAGTTGGGAACCAATTGGCTAGAATAACCATAACTGAGTTTCTAGGTATTAGACAATTGCTTATATTTGCTCTTTGCTTCCATGGGTAATCCAGATATTAAGGAAGAGGGCTATTTTTTCTACTACACAGCACAGAGGAACTTGGTAAGAAATCTTAGAGCATTGAGCTGAACTTTGGCTAGGAGAGAGCTGCAGAGTAGACCAGGGTAGAGACCAGCTGGTCTTCCAGAGGACAGAAGGTCAAATAAGAAGCAAAACTGTTTAATCTATGTCAAAAGAAATCACCTACTGTGGGTGTTAGCAGCTAATAGCTCAAACTTGTACTTTTGCCTAGAGGTGTGCCCCTGACTGCTGGAAGGTGGAGTTGTGGGAAGTTACAAGTCCTGTCCCTCAGAGTATTATTTCTTTAGGAAAAGCAGTCTTCTTAATTGGCCTTCAATGGTCATGAGATTAGATGATCACATTATTTTAGCCTCAAGATTGATTTCATGATGGGTTATTCAGACCAGTTTAGGTTTGGGAGCAGAAAGAACCTCTACATGTAGAGCATATTACAATAGAAATGCTTGAGAAACAGAGGGAATGGGTTTAGCCCAGCCATGTTCTCTCTGGTGCCCTTTGTCACTAACCTAAGTTACCACATAGTTAAGGATAGGCCCAGATGAAGGGAAAACTCTAGCATGTTTGAGATCTGCTGAGCACAAGACTATTTCTGCAGTGTTTTAGAGTACATGAAACAGTTATGCGTTTTGCCTAGTGTGCTGTTCCATTAATGATTACATCCATGTGTATTTGAGGAGAACTTCAGTCTTCTGTTTCCTATTCATTTACACTTTACACTTCAAAAGATTGTTTTGTAAGAGCTACTCAATGCACAAAAAGTCTCATGAGTTTTCCTTCTAATTGAGCCAGAAACTATCCAAGAATCAGGAAGCTACATGTTGCCAAGAATAAATAAATGAACTCCAGAAGGTTCAAGTTTGGTTTAAGTAGGTTCTATATCTGGCTTAATTCCATGTCCTCATCTAAGGCAAAAACCTCAGAAAGGAATACTATTCCTGGCATGCAACTTTTCCTAAGCGTTAAATTTAATGGTCATTTCCAATAATGATTAATTGGAAAAACCTTAGCAAAATACTTACAATGCAATGCCGTGAGGAGGAATAGAGGTATAGCAAAAGAGCTCTTGCCTGAAAGTTAGGCAGCCTCAGGCTTCTTTTTGTTCCCAAATGTGCTGGAAAAAGTAAATCCTATCTGTGCCTCAGTTTCATCTATGAAATGAAGAAACAAGAGTATATGGTCTCTAAAATTCTGTGATGAAAATTCAAAATAATCCCTTGTCTAATCATGGAACCAAGTAGTCTGTGGATTCAACATTATTGATTAAAATGGGAATTAGTTGATTGTGTTCATGTCCAACTATGAAGGTTTAAACAAAAGTCAAAGTAGCCTAGTAAAGGGCCTGTCAAAAGAAATTGTGTGCAGTAGAAAAACAGTAAGGGGGAGTGTCCTGGTCAGTTAGGGCCACCATAACAAGATCCCATAGACTGGATGGCTTAAACAAGAAACATTTATACCTCACAGTTCTGGAGGCTGGAAGTCTGAGATCCAGGTGCCGGCATGGTGGGGTGATGGTGAGGACCCATTTCCTGGCTCGTAGACAGCTGTCTTCTCACTGTATCCTCACATGGCCAAGAGCGAGCTCTAGTCTCTTCATTCCCTTATAAGGGTACCAGTCTCATCATGGAGGCTACCACCCCATGACCTCATCCAAACCCAATTACCTCTCAAAGGCTCAATCTCCAAACACCACATTGGAGATTAGGTCCGTAGCATATGAATGGGGTGGCACAAATATTCAGTCTATAGCTGGGGGTGTAACATATGTTGTTTGTATCTCACCCAGATCCCCTATACTGGAATGGTACACCCATCTCCTGTGTGCTGTGGGTGTTAGCAGCTAATAGCTTACACCTGTACTCTTGCCTGGAGGCATGTCCTTGGCTGCTAGAGGCTGGAGGTGTGGGAGGTTACAAGTCCTGTCCCCTCAGGAGGTATCTTGGCCAATGGCTGACCAATCCGGGAGGCTAGCAACCCAGCCCCTTGCCTCTGTGCACGTGATGCTCCAGGGCTTCCCAGGGATAAAAAGGTTGTGCCTAGACTTCCCCTGGCCTCCTTGCTGAGCTTCTTCCCCTGCCCTCTCCTGCTTTTTTCACTCCTCACTCTCAGGTTTCCTCTGAGAGCATTTCCTCAATATATCACTTGCCCAAGAACCCTCTCTCAGGTTCTGCTTCTAGGGACCTGACCTAAAATGAGGGGAAAACGAAAAATGAGCTGTGCAAGTAAGCCATTTGTGTTACAAGAACCATGCCAGGCTCCTGTGTCCTGAGCCTGGCAAAGATCAGGTCACGATGGAGATGCAGGGCACCAGAGAGCTCTGGGCAACAGAACTCTGTGGTCTGGATAGGAGTTTTGCTCAGCCAAACAGCAGGAATTCACAGAGAATTATTACTTTGATGGCTCTAAGCCTGGAAGCAGCTTCACTTGGGTCAATTCAGTTCATGCTGTAAGTTGACCAAGCTGAGCCTTGTGTAAGCTGAAGTCTCAGCAGCAGGCTGAGAATGGGAGGGGATGGATGGGCCTCGTAGCAGGGGGTGAGCTGCATCTGTTCTTCCCAGGAGATGTATGAATACAGGACAAAGGGATTTGAGAAGGAGGAACAATCACATTTATCTCAAAGATCAGAGACTTTCTGAGGGAGATAGCATTTTTTTCCAGACCCTAACAAGATGTGTCTGATTTAAAAATGTGGAAAAAAAGACTTCTCTAAATGAACATTACACACACACACACACACTCACTCACACACAGGTTGAGGGCAAAAGTAGTTTTATAACACACACACACACACACACACACACACTCACACACAGGTTGAGGGCAAAAGTAGTTTTATAGTTGTGAATACACGAAACACAAAGTTTATTCTTGTATTATTATTTATTAATTATTCTATTATTTTCCATATGAACAACTGTAAACTTACTCTTGCCCCACCGTGTGTGTGTGTGTGTGTGTGTGTGTGCGCGCGCATGCGCGCACACACACATGTGCCTGCATTTTTTTTTATCACTTCATAAATCTATACCAAAGTAAAATTTCCACCTGGGTGGGCATGATTCACAGGTTTGGGACTCCATTTGGGGAATTAAAACCAAGATCCCTTGGGACTTAGAGCCCCAGGATCTATTTTCCTCCTGGTGGAAGCTGTATGTCCTTAGTCAGCTGTCTCAAGTACCAGGATGTACTCTTTTCTAAAGTTCTATATGACGGCACATATGACAGTAGGAAACTCATTCAGGGAGGAATACAGACCTCAGTCCCCAAGGGCAAATCAGGTTGATGCTAAGTGACGGGGAGAGATTGGGAAAGTTCCCTATAGAGAAGGACCCAGGCTGAGCAAGGGCAGGAGAGAATACAATGTGCCTGAAAGTCAGGGAATCCTCAGGGGAGAAGAGAAAGCTAAGAGGAGACGGCAGCTGGTGGTAGGCATCAGCAGATGGTCTGCCTCGCTCCTGGAGACAGAGCAGCAACCATAGACAAAGAAGCCTGTCTGGAGAGAGGGGGACAGTCACACTGGCTCTTCTGTAGGTGTTCTTGGCCAAGCTGAAAGAGAAGCCTCTCGCCTTCTGCCAGGAAGAGGGATAAAGGAAGGATAGCTTTGACTTCTGGGAGAGGCAGGAAGCAAAGATGGATGGATGGAGAGTGTTAAGAATTGTTCAGCAGATGGTCTGCCTCGCTCCTGGAGACAGAGCAGCAACCATAGACAAAGAAGCCTGTCTGGAGAGAGGGGGACAGTCACACTGGCTCTTCTGTAGGTGTTCTTGGCCAAGCTGAAAGAGAAGCCTCTCGCCTTCTGCCAGGAAGAGGGATAAAGGAAGGATAGCTGACTTCTGGGAGAGGCAGGAAGCAAAGATAGAGAGTGTTAAGAATTGTAATTGCTTTATGTCAAGGTCAAGAAAGGTGCCCGTTGCACTAGAACCCTTCAGGTTATCTTACAGGAGAGGTGGCAGTAGAAACGAATAACCAGGGGCCAATCTGAACCACCAAGGAGAGGAAACTGGAGGCATATTAAGTCAAACTGGCTGAAAGGAGAAGGAGCCTTATGCTAGCATTTCTTTCTGAGTGCGAGTTACATCCCTGGGACTTGAGATACTATTATGATTTTGTGCTTTACAGAATTTTTATATAGCAATCCTTTTTTGTGTGTGATTTCTTTTAGTATTTCTCTTAGTGTAGAAACAATCCCTTTCAAGAGGTTTTCTTTCATATTTTTAAAATTCTGTACAATTTGAAAAATTAACTCTGTAAAATCATGGAATGGATTTTGGTACATACAGTGAGATGAGGACCTCATTTAAAAAATAATCGCCCTGTCTGGTTTTCCCAATGGTTAGAGCATTGGCCAGGGGACGGAGGGGTCGTGTGGTAGGCAACCAATCAATGTGTCTCTCTCACTTCGATGTTTCTCTCTCTCCACCTTCCCACCCTTCCACTTCTCCCTCCCTTCCACTCTGAAAAATCAATGGGAAAATATCCTCTGGTGAGGTTTAAAGAAAAAATCTGTAACTCTTATTGATGAAAAAATAAAATTGGTATTTTGTTATTATATTAGTAATTAGAAAAATATGAAAGGGTTGAAAGAAGGAAAAAACATGTTCTCACCACTCAGAAATAACCATTTTGGTACAATCCCTTTCCTTCTTTTGTTGTCTACAGTTTTAATGATTGTGATTATATGATACATGCAAAATTAGATAAGCCAATTTTTAAAATTGCAACTATTTTGATAATAAACTAGAGGCCCAGTGCACAAAATTCCTGCACTGGGGGGTGGGGGGGAGTCCCTCAGCCTGGCCTGCACCCTCTCACTGTCCAGGACCCCTCAGGGGATGTAGTTGGACATCCCTCTCGCAGTCCAGGACCCCTTGGGGGATGTTCCCCTGCCAGCTTTGAGCCTAAGCTGGCAGGCAGACATCCCTCTAGCAATCTGGGATTCCTTGCTCCTTACTGCCTGCCTGCTCACTCCTTACCGCTTGGCTCGCTTCTCCTTAGCGGTGCCATGGAGGCGAGAGAAGTTCCTGCCACCGCCACTGCGCTCACCAGCCTTGAATCCAGCTTCTGGCTGAGTGGTGCTCCCCCATGAGAGAGCACTGACCACCAGGGGGCAGCTCCTGCATTGAGCATCTGTCCCCTGGTGGTCAGTGCGCATCATAGTGACCGGTCATTCTGGTCATTCCACCATACTGGTCGCTTAGGCTTTTATTATATAGATATTAATATATGCTCATTAGAGAAAGTTTGGAAAATACATAAATTTATAAAATAGAAAACAAAATTCAGTTTTGTAAATTTCCTTGTAGTAATAACATAATATTTGTAACTATACTTTTATGTTTTTTAAATCATTAGGACCATACAGTATATACTGCATTTTAAGCATTGTGAACACATATTAGCAGACTTTAGATAGAAGATAATATAAAGAGGGACACTGAAATATACTTACATATGTAGCTAATCTATATATATTTTTATTCTTTACTAGAGGCCCGGTGCATGAAATTAGTCCACGGGGAGGGTCCCTAGGCCTGGCCAGACATCAGGGCCAATTGGGGCCTTCCTTTCTCTGACTGCCAGCTGCCAGCTGGGGCCTTCCTTCATTCTGTGCCACTCCTTGGTGGTCAGCACATGTCATAGCAAATGGTTGAACTCCCAGTTGGTCAAATTCCTGAGGGGACAATTTGTATATTAGCCTTTTTTTAAAAAAATAAATCTTTATTGTTCAGATTATTACAGTTGTTCC
>NW_005370944.1:3159285-3167815 GCF_000412655.1 Myotis brandtii | reverse complement strand
AATGCAAGCTGCTGTGGGGCCTTGGGCCTTCTTTTGGATGTTCTGAGTCTCTCTGACCCAACTGCAGTTTGTTAGGTAATTTTAGTTTGCAGGCAATTCAGCAATTCATATGCAAAATCTCTGCGCACAACTTGGGTGAGGTCTCAGGGAATCAACAGGGTGGAGCAAACTTGATCCTCAGATCCTCAGTCCTACTCTAAGAGGCCCTGCGTCTCTGTGTCCCAGTAATGGCGGCAAGCACCTCTGAGAGAAAGCCGCCCTCGAGTTCCAACTGATGCCAGACAGTCCAGTTTCTCCCTGTATGAGGGTCCCCAGAGACTCGCCCAGAACTGGAGTTCAGAGCAGTCAGGAGCTTGAGACTCCCTCCCGATTGAAAAAGACACCGGCGTCCAACGTCGCCAGCCCTTTCCACACTCGAGCCTCCGTACCTCGGCACTTTACTTCTGCACCTCCTCTGAGTCTCAGTGTGCTTTTCTCTTTCCTTCTAGTTGTAGAATTTCCACTCAGCCAGCCTTCCTGTGGTTCTGGATGATGTTCATTTTGTCTTTTAGTTGTATTTTTGAAGTGGTTGTGCGAGGCAGCAATTTCAGGTGTTTACCTATGCCACCATCTTGGTGATGTCTCTAGCCTTTTATTATATAGGTTTGTTGAAGGAATTACAGATGTCCCCCTTCCCCCCCATTAACCCCTTCTAGCATGTACGTGCTCCCCCACACCAAGCCTTCACCACACTATTGACTGTCTTCATGGGTTATGCATATATGCATACAAGTTCTTTGGTTAATCCCTTCCCACCCACCTACCCTCCCCTGCCTTCTCTCTGAGATTCGACAGTCTGTTCCATGCTTTTATGTCTTGGGATTTATTTTATTCATCAGTTTATTTTTTTATATATTTTTATTGATTTTCACAGAGAGGAAGGGAGAGGGATAGAGAGTTAGAAACATTGATGAGAGAGAAACATCAATCAGCTGTCTCCTGCACACCCCCTACTGGGGATGTGCCCGCAACCAAGGTACATGCTCTTGACCGGAATCGAACCAGGGACCCTTCAGTTCACAGGCTGATGCTCTATCCACTGAGCCAAATCAGTTAGGGCTCATCAGTTTATTTTGTTCATTAGATTCCACATATTGAGTGAGATCATGTGATATTTGTCATTCTCTGACTGGCTTATTTCACTTAGCATAATACTCTCCAGGTCCCTTCATGCTGTCTCAAGGGTAAGAGATCTTTCTTTTTTATTGCTGCATAGTATTCCATGGTGTAAATGTATCCACTCATCTACTGAAGAGCACTTGGCTGTTTCCAGGACTTAGCTATTGTAAATTGCATTGCTATGAACATAGGGGTGCATATATTCTTTCTGATTGGTGTTTGGGGTTTCTTAGGATATATTGGTAGAAGTGGGATCACTGGTTTAAATGGGAGTTCCATTTTTAATTTTTTGAGGAAACTCATACTGTTTTCCATAATAGCTGCTCTAGTCTGCATTCCCACCTGCATTGTACTAGGGTTCCCTTTTCTCCACATCCTCACCAGCACTTGTTGTTTGTTGATTTGTTGATGGTAGCCATTCTGACAGGTGTGAGGTAATGCCTCCTTGTTGTTCTAATTTGCATCTCTCTGGTATTAGTGATTTTGAGCATTTTTTTAAATATCTCCACTTTGGAAAGGTGTTTGTTTTGGTCCTTTGCCCATTTTTCATTGAATTGTTTGTCTTCCTTTTTAAAAGTTGTATGAGTTCCTTATATATTTTGGATGTTAACCCTTTATCACATATATCATTGGCAAATATAATCTCCCATACAATGGGACCCATTTGCATTTTGTTGATGGTTTCTTTTGCTGTGCAGAAGCTTTTATTTTGATATAGTCCCATTTGTTTATTTTCTCTTTTGTTTCCCTTGCCCTAGGAGATGTATTGTCAAATATATTGTTGTGAGAGATGTCTGAGATTTTGCTGGTTATGGTTCCTTTAAGCTTTTTATGGTCTAATAACTTACATTTAAGTATTTTGTTTTTATCAATTGTGAGTTTATTCTTGTGTATGGTGTAAGTTTGTGGTCTAGTTTCATTTTTTGCATGTACCTGTCCAATTTTGCCAACACCATTTATTGAAGAGATAGTCTTTACTCCATTGTATGCTCTTGCCTCTTTTGTAAAATATTAATTAAGTGTAATGGCATGGGTCTTTCCTCCTCTTGAATTTTTTTGGAATAGTTTGAGGAGGATAGGTGTTGTTAGTTACTCTTTGAATGTTTGGTAAAACTCCCCTATGAAGCCATCCAGTCCAGGTCTTTTGTCGGTTGGGAGTTTGTTTTTTTTACTGCTTCAACTCATTATTTGTTATTGGTCTATTCAGGTTTTCTGATTCCTTTTCCCCCCCTTTTTTTCTGATTCCTTTTTATTCTGTTTTGGAAGATTGTGTGTTTCTAGGAATTTGTCCATTTTGTTCAGATTGTCTAATTTGTTGGCATATAGTTTTTGTAATATTTTCTTATAATCCTTTGTATTTCTGTGGTGTTAGTTGTTACTTCACCTCTTTTGTTTCTGATTTTATTCATTTGGGTCCTTTCTCATTTTTCTTGATGAGTCTCACTAGAGGTCATCAATCTTGTTTATTTATTGCAGAACCAGCTCTTGGTTTCGTTGATCTTTTGTATTTTAAAAAATTTCTATGCCATCTTTTTCCACTCTGATCTTTATTATTTCCTTTCTTCTACTTACTCTGGACTTTTTTTGTTGTTCTCTTTCTAATTATTTTAGTTGTAGGGTTAGAATATTAGAGATTTTTATTTTTTCTTGAGGTAGCCTTGTAGTGCTATGAACTTCCCTCTCAGGACTGCTTTCTCTGTATCACATAGATTTTTGGATTGTTGTGTGTTCATTTTCATTTGTTTCAAGGAAGTATTTAATTTCTTCCTTGATCTCATTAGTAAAATATGCATCCTCATATATAAAAATCCAGAGGCCATCATGACCTAAATGACTGGATGGACAACCAAACAGCAGGTTGCTGGCGGGAGGGAGCTCCCATCCAGCCCTGGCATGGGCACGGCGGCAGCAGGAGGGAGCTCTCAGCCCCGGCTGGGGTGCGGCAGAACTCTGGGTCTCGCACAATAGGGGGCATTGCCAGCCTTCAAACCAGACCCTGACAGGAGGGAGGAGAGAGCCCCATTCCTCACGGAATTTGCCGTTGGACAGCTTGCTGTCAGCAGCCTTCCAGCCAGGAATCCCATTCCCCTGAACCCCGGACCCTGATCTGATACTGGCCTCCCTTTTAAATTAATTCGAAGACAGTTTCCCGTGATGCCAGCATTTGCGATGACTATTAATAAATCACAAGGACAAACTCTAGACAGAGTAGGAATATTCCTACCTGAACCCGTTTTCACACATGGTCAGTTATATGTTATTTTATCTCAAGTTTGAAGAGTGTGTGATGTTAAAGTTAAAGTTGTAAATACTTCATCACAAGGGAAATTAGTCAAGCACTCTGAAAGTGTTTTCACTCTTAATGTGGTTTACAGGGAGATATTAGAATAAGTTTAATCAATTTACCAGTCATTGTATCAGTGTTGTTTTTACATCATGTTTTTGTTGTTTTTGTATCATGTCTTTGTTGTTATATCATGTTGTGATTGTTTATTAATAAATTTATATATTATTTTCATACACATTTTACTAATTTTCTTTCATCTCTGACACTTTTATTATAGAAAAAGGGCAAATAGCAATATTAAAATATTTCCTCTAATTAATTCCCTTTTAATGTGCACGAATTTCGTGCACGAGGCCACTAGTTGTTTAATAACATTCTATTTGGTCTCCATTTTTTAAAATGTTTTTGAGTGTTTTTATTTCTAGTTTCATGCCATTGTGATCTGAGAAGATGCTTAATATGATTTCAATCTTCTTGAACTTGCAGAGGCTTATTTTGTGTCCTAACATGTGGTCTATATTTGAGAATGTCCTATGTGCACTTGAGAAGAATGTATATTCTGCAACTTTGGGATGAAATGTTCTGTAAATATCAATTAAATCCATCTGATATAGTGTGTCATTTATGGTCACCATTTCTTTGTTGATTTTTTGTCTGGAAGATCTATCCAGTTAAGTTAGTAGGGTGTGAAAGTCCCCTAGTATGACTGTATTGTTGTCAATCTTTCCTTTAAATTTCTTCCAAAGTTTTCTTAAATATTTAGGTGCTCCTATATTGGGTGCATATATGTTTACCAGGATTATGTCCTCTTGTTGTATTGATCCCTTTAATATTATGTAGTGACCTTTACTGTCTCTTGTGATGGCATTCATTTTAAAGTCTATTTTGTCAGATATGAGTATTACTACACCAGCTTTTTATTTTGTTTTGTTTCCATTTGCATGGAAAAATTTTTTCTATTCCTTCATTCTCTCCTGTGTGAGTCTTTTGTTCTGAGGTGGGTCTTTTGTAGACAGCATATATTTGGGTCAACTTTTTATTTCCATTCAGCTACTCTGTCTTTTGATTGGAGCATTTAATTCATTTACATTTAAAGTTTTTATTGATAGGTACTTATGTATTGCCATTTTAATTCTTTCTTTCTCTCTCTCTCTCTCTCTCTCTCTCTCCCTCTCTCTCTCTTTCTCTCTCTCTTCTCTCTTTTTCTCTTTACAGCAGTCCCTTTAGCATTTCTTGCAATGCTGGTTTGGTGGTGATAAACTCCTTTAGCCTTGTTTTTTTTGTTTTGTTTGTTTTGTCTTATAAGCTCCATATTTCATCATCTATTTTGAATGATAGCCTTGTTGCATATAGTAGTCTTGGTTTCAGATCCTTAATTTTCATTGCCTTGAGTACTTCATGCCATTCCCTCCTGGCCTGTAGTGTTTCTGTTGAGAATTCAGCTGATAGGTTTATGGGAACTCCTTTGTAGGCAACAAATTGCTTCCCTCTTGCTGCCTTTAACATTCTCTCTTTGTCTTTAATTTTTGGTGTTTTAATTATGATGTATCTTGGTGTCTGCCTCTTTGGGTTATGTTTGCTTGGGATTCTCTGTGCTTCCTGAACTTATGTGACCTTTTCCTTGACCAGGTTATGGAAGTTTTCAGCCATTATTTCTTCAACAGGTTCTCTATCCCTTGCTCACTTTCTTCTCCTTCTGGTACTCCCATGATGCAGATATTATTACATTTCATGGCTCACAGCTCCCTTAAACTGTCCTTTTTTAAAAATATTTTTTAAATTTTTGTTCCATTTTTTTTATTATAGCAATCTTTATTGTTTTGTAAGTAAAATGTCATTTTTTGAAGAAAACTATCTCTGAAGATATTAATGGTAACTTTTCATTTTTGTAAATGTTATTTTTGTACATACACAGTCTTTGTTTTCTGTAGTTTATCTCTTCTCTTTTTTTCCCCCTTGGCCTCTGCCTCCCTTAGCAGATAGCCAAGGATCACTGAACATTTTTTATTTTATTTTATTATTTTATTTCTGTTTTTTGTTTGTTTGTTTTTACTGAATTTATTGGGGTGACATTGGTTAATAAAATCATATGGGTTTCAGGTGAACAATTCCAAAATACATCATCTGGATATTGTATTATGTGTTCAGCACCCCAAGTCAAGACTCTGTACATCACCATTCAGCCTCCTATACCCTCTTCTTCTTCCCCCCATCCCCCTCTGCTAATCACCATGCTATTATCTTTGTCTATGAGGGGTTTTTTTCTTAATCTCTTTACCTTTTTTTAACCCAGCATTGCAACCCTCCCACTCCTCTAACAGCTGGCAGTCTGTTCTTTATCTATGAGTCTGTTTCTACTTAAAAAAAAATCCTCAGTCAAGGATATTTTTCCATTGCTTTTAGAGAGATTGGAAGGGGGAAGAGAAAGCGTGCAAAATATCAATGTGAAAGAGACATATCAATTTATTGCCTCCCACATGCACCCCATCCTGGGTGGGAATGAACCTACAACCAAGGTACAAACCATTGACTGGGAATCAAACCTGTGACCCTTCAGTACATGGACCAACGCTCTAACCGTTGAGCACACTGGCCAGGGTGAGTCTGTTTCTATTTTGTTTGTTAGTTAACTTTGTTCATTAGATTCCACATATGAGTGAAATCATATGGTACTTGTCTTTCTCTTACTGGCTTTTTTCACTTAGCATAATATTCACCTGGTCCATCCATACTGTTGCAGAGGTAATATTTTCTTCTTCTTTTTTTATGGCTGAGTAGTATTCTATTGTATAAATGAACCACATCTTTTTCACCCACTCTACTGATGGGCACTTGGGCTGCTTCTAAATCTAGGCTATTGTAAATAATGCTGCAATTAACATAGGATTGTATATAATTAGTGTTTCGGGTTTCTTTGGATATATTGCCAGAAATTGAATTGCTAGATCATATGGCAGTTCCATTTTTAAATTTTTGAGGTAACTCTATACTGCCTTCCACAGTGGCTGTACCAATCTGCATTCCCAAGAACTGTGCACAGGGTTCCCTTTTCTCCACATCCTTGTCAACACTTGTTTGTTGATTTGTTGAAATTCGCCACTTTGACAGGTGTGAGGTGGTTTTAATTTGCATTTCTGTGATGATTCATGACATTGAGCATCCCTTCATATGTCTACTGGACATTTATATGTCCTCTTTGGAGAAGTGTATATTCAGGTCTTTTGCTCATTTATTGATTGGTTTTGGCTTTTTTATTTTGGTGTTGAGATTTAAAAATCTTGGATATTGAGCCCTTATTAGATGTATTGGTGAGCATGTTCTCCCATGCAGTGGGTTGTCTTTTCATTTTGCTGATGGTTTATTTTGCTGTGCAAAAATATTTCGTTTGATGTAGAATCATTTATTTTTTTTTTTTATTTTGTTTCTCTTACTCGAGATGATATACTAGTAGCAGAAAAAACAACAACATTGCTACAAGAAATGTCTGAGATTTTACTACCTGCATTTAATTCTAGGATTTTTATGTTTTCAAATCTAACATTTAAGTCATTAATCCATTTTGAGTTTATTCTTGTGTATGGTCTTAGAATGTTGTCTAGTTTCATTATTTTTTGCATGTCTCTGTCCAATATTCCCAATAGTTTATTGAATATACTATCTTTACCACATTGTATGTTTTGCCTCTTTGTCCAATAGTAATTGACTCTAAAGTCATTGGTTTATTTCTGAGCTCTTTGTTCTGTGCCCTTGATTTATGTGTCTGTTTTTATGCTAGTACATGCTGTTTTGATTACCATGGCCTTGTAGTATAGTTTGATATCAGTTAGCATAATTTCTCCAACTTTGTTCTTCATTGTCAAGATTGCTGTGGCTTTGGGGGTCTTTTATGGTTCTATATAAATTTTTGGATATTTGTTCTAGTTCTGTTAAATTGATATCTTTATAGGAATTGAATTAAATCTATATATTGCTTTGGATAGTATGGATATTTTAATTATGTTCATTCTTTGTATCCATGGATACGGTATATACTTTCACTTATTTGTACAGTCTTCAATTCCTTTCTTCAGTGTCTTATAATTTCTAAGTACAGGCCTTTTACATCCTTGGTATTTATTCCTAGGTATTTTATTTTGTTGAAGCAATTGTAAATGGGATCCCCCCCGCCCTTTCTGATATCTACAAAAATGTAACTGATTTGTGCATATTTATTCTGTATCCTGCTACTTTACTGAATTCACTGATCACTTCTAGTAGTTTTGTTGTGGAATCTTTAGAGTTCTCTATATACAATATCATGTCATCTGCAAATAATGACAGTTTTACTTCTTCTTATCCAATTTAAATGCTTTTATTTCATCTTATCTGATTGCTGTGTCTAGTACTTCTGGTACTATGTTGAATAAGAGTGGTTAAAGAAGAAATCCTGTCTTATTCCTGATCTTAAGGGAAATGCTTTTCATTTTTGCCTGTTGAGTATGATGTTGGTTGTGGGTTTGTCATATATGTGTTTATTATGTTGAGGTATGTTCCCTCAATTCCCATTTGCTGAGAGTTTTTATCATAAATGGGTGCTGGATTTTATCAAATGCTTTTTCTGCATCTATTGATGTGATCATGTTGCAGGAAAAGCATTTGTTTATAGGTATGTTTATATGTTTATTGATTCATGGATATTGTACCAACATTGCATCCACCAAATAAACCCCATTTGATAATGGTGCATGACCTTTGTAATGTTTTGCTGAATATGGTTTGTTGAGGATTTTAGTATCTACGTTCATCAGGGATGTTGGCCTATAATTTTCTTTTTTTGTAGTATATTTACCTGATTTGGAAATTAGGATGTTGCTGGCTTAATGAAATGAGCTTGCTAGTCTTTCCTTCTCTTGAATTTTTTGGAATAGTTTGAGAAGGTAGTAGTTAATTTTTTTTTGAATGTTTGGTTAAAATCTCCTGAAAAGCCATCCAGTCCAGGACTTTTATTTGTTAGAAGTTTTTGGGGGAGAAACCAAGATGGTGGCATAGGTAAACACCTGAAATTGCTGCCTCGCACAACCACTTCAAAAATACAACTAAAAGACA
>NW_005370944.1:3149213-3158082 GCF_000412655.1 Myotis brandtii | reverse complement strand
TCAAGCGTACCAACATCAGAATCATAGGGGGGCCAGAAGATGAGAGACAGCAAGATATTGAAAACCTATTTGAAGAAATAATGACAGAAAACTTCCCCTACCTGGTGAAAGAAATAGACTTCCAAGTCCAGGAAGCGCATAGAACCCCAAACAAAAGGAATCCAAAGAGGACCACATCAAGACACATCATAATTAAAATGCCAAGAAGTTTTTGATTACTGCTTCAAGTTCACTAATTGTAATCTGTCTATTCAGATTCTCTGATTCTTCCTGATTCAGTTTTGGAAAATTGCATGTTTCTAGAAATTTATTCATTTCTACCAGATTGCCCAATTTTTTGGCCGATAGTTGTTCATAGTATTTTCTTACAATACTTTTATTTATTTGGTGTCCATTGTTACTGCTCTCCTTTCATTTCTAATTTTATTTATTTGTGTCATTTCTCTTTTTTTTTCTTGATGAGTCTGGTGAACGGTTTTCCAAGAACCAGTTCTTGGTTTCATTGATCTATTTTATTGATGTTTTAGACTCTACTTTGTTAATTTCTGCACTGATTATTACTTTCTTCCTTCTTCTTAATTTGGGCTGTTTGTTGTTCTTTTTCAAGCTCCTTTAACTGTAAAGTTAGACTGTTGATTTAAGATTTTTCCTGTTCCTTGAGCCTATAATGCTATGAATCTCACTCTTAGTACTGCTTTAACTGTGTTCCATAGATTTTGGGTTGCTGTGTTCTCATTTTCATTTGTTTGAAGGTATCTTTTGATTTGTTCCTTGATCTCATTGTTAACCCATTCATTGTTTAATAACATCTTGTTTAACCTCCATGTCTTTGAGTAATTATAATTTTTTTCTTATGCTTCATTTTTAGTTTCAAACCATTATGGTCAGAGAAGATGCTTGATATTATTTCCATGTTTTTAAATTTATTAAGATTTATTTTGTGTTCTAACTTGTGGTCTATCCTAGAAAATGTTCCATGTGTACTTAAGAAGAATGTATATTTTGCTTCTTTGGGGTGAAATGCTCTGAAAATATTTATTAAATCCATCTGATCTAGCATGTCATTTAAGGCCACCATTTCCTTGTTGAGTTTCTGTCTGGAAGATTTATCCATTGATAACAATAGGGTGTTAAAATCCTGTAATGTGACTGTATTACTGTAAATATCTCACTTTATGTCCATCAAGATTTGCTTTATATATTTAGATCCTCCTATGTTGGGTGCATAGATGTCTACAAGGGTTATATTCTTTTGAATTATTCCCTTTATCATTATGTACTATCCTGATTTGTCCTTACTGTAGCCTTTGTTTTAAAGTCTATTTTGTCAGATATTAAGTATTGCTACCCCAGCTTTATTTTTTTTTTCATTTGCATGGTATATCTTTTTCCATCCACTTTTTAAAAAGTCTGTGTGTATCTTTCATTCTCAGGTGGGTCTCTTCTGGACCACATATATATGGGTCTTGTTTTCTTAATGTACCATTTAAACCATTTACATTTAAAGAGATTATTGATAGGTACATGTTTATTGCCATTTTATTATTTTAATTATGTTCCTCTGTTCCTCCTCCTCTTGCTCTTTCTCCTCCTCCTCCTCCTCTTTCTCCTCCTCCTCTTCTTCCTCCTCCTTCATCTTAAAGCAGGACTTTTAGAATTTCTTGTAATACTTGTTTGGTATTAACAAATTCCTTTAGCCCTTTAGATATTTTATTTTATTTTTGTCTAGGAGCTCTTTATTTCTCTAATTTTAAATGATAGCCTTGCTTGGCAAAGTAGTCTTGGTTGTAAGTTCTTTCTTTTCATTACTTTGAATATTTCATGCTAATTTCTTCTGGCCTGAAATGTTTCTGTTGAGAAATCAGTTGTCAGTCTCATGAGAACTTCTTTGTAGGTAACTAACTGCTTTTCTCTTGCTGCTTTTAAAATTCTCTCTTTGTCTTTAATCTTTGGCATTTTAATTATGATGTGTCTTGGTGTGTGCCTTTTTGGATTCCTCTTGTTTGGGACTCTCTGTGCTTCCTGGACTTGTATGTCTATTTATTTCATCAGGTAGGGGAAGTTTTCTGTCATTATTTCTTCAAATAGGTTTCAATATCTTGCTCTTTCTCTTCTCCTTCTGGCTCCCCAATGAAGCAAATGTTGGTATGCTTGAAATTGTCCCAGAGGCTCCTTAAATTATCATTTTTTATCTTTCTTTTTTCCTGCTCTGGCTGGGTGTTTTTTTCCCATCTTGTCTTCCAAATCTCTGATTTGATCCTCTGCTTCATCCAATGTATTGTTTATTTCTTCTAGTATATTCTTCATTTCAAATATTGTATTCTTCATTTATGACTGGTCTTTTTTAATGGTTTCTATGTTTCTATGTCCTTTTTCATGCTGTTGAGCATTGTTATAATCATTTCTTTGAACTCTCTATATATAAATTGCTTGCCTTTATTTAATTTAGCTCTTTTTCTGGAGATTTCTCCTGTTCATTCATTTGGGGCCTTTTCTTTGTCTCTCCATTTTGGCTGCCTCTTCATGTTTGTTTCTATGTATTAGCTAAATCTGCTATGACTTTCAATCTTCAAGTGGTGGTCTTAAGTAGTCAGTGTCCTGTGGGGTGCAGTCTTTTTGATTACCTGAGCTGGGTGCTGCAGGAATGTTTTTTCTGTGAGGTATGTGAGCTCTACTATTGAATTGAGTGTTGATTGCTACTGGCCCATTCATGCATGGGATTGACCCTCAGGCTGGCTGACTCTGAGGCTCAACCCTGACCATGGCATGTGAGCTGCTGTGCAGGAACTGACCACATGAAGTGGAAGGGTTTGGTATCTATGAAGATATTCCTTTGGATATGCTGCTTGTGCAGCTTATTGGATCCTACTGTAATATTGTCTGAAGCTGGCCACTGGATGTGTTGTTTCTGAGCCTATTGAGAGGAACTCTTGTGCAGGCTAATGCCAGACTTGGCTTGTGACTGACCCTGGGCAACTTCTTTGGAGCTACAAGAGAAGGATCACTCAATATTTAATATGGGAGACAGGCCAAATAAAGTCCTGTTCTAAGCAATAAAAGTGGAGCAGTGAGCGAAATAGCCTTGGCCCTGCCCTCAGGGAGGTTACATCTCTGGTGGAGTAAATATTAAGCAAATGACTACATAATTAATCATTGTGATTATAATTGTGATTAGAATTTCAGTGGAAATGGTCAGCCCAAAGGGCAAGGGAAAGATGTAGTGGTGTTGGTGATGGTTCCAGAATAGCCATTCTTAAAGAATTGGTGTTTAAATTGAGCTCTGAAAGATCAGAATGCATAAACTAGAAGAGAAGGCGAATATGAATGTTCCAAAAATACAGGAGAACATATATCAAGGCCCTGGGGCAGGAGGGATCATGGAAGGCTTCAGAGCACTATGAAAGTTGATGTGGCCAGAATCTGGAGAGGAGAAAAAGAAGAGATAAAGTTATGTTCACTGTTGCAACTCCAGTGCCTGGGCAGAGTAGGAGCTCTATAAATGTTTTAAATGTTGTTGCTTAGTGGACAAAAGAAGGCAGTTGTATCTGGTCTGTAAGGAGGTGCCTGATGGCAAGTGTGGGGTCTGTCCTCAGATTTTTCTTGTTCTTACATTTTTACCTGTGACTACAGTGAGACTGAAGAAGCCATGCTCAATTGGCCAGGACATAAGAAATGGATCAAAGTCAGACAAAGGTTCAGTGAGGGACAATGTGTGGCTGAGGTCAAAGGGAAAGAAAAAAACCCACACTAATGTGAAGAGGTCTGAAATGTTTCATGGGGAGATAGCTTTAGAGGTAGATCTTAGAGAGTGAGGGAAGAAGGTACCCCAACAAGCAGCAAGGCAGGAAGAAAGGTCTCAGAGAACAGAACAATGAAGAAAACTCCATGAAAGAGAGGCTCAGGTGTGGGGGTTGTTCTAGGCTGCAGGTCCAGGGCTATGCTATGGAAAAATTGCATTATGAGATGGGCAAGATAGCATCTCTGCTTCTCTGGGCCTAGGAGAACATACCCTAGACTAGATGTGTCCCCTTCCTGGACCACATCAGTATGAGCCTGAGTCAGACTTTTTCATGCAAACCCCAAAGGTCCACTGCTTTTTATTTTTAATTTTTATTATTTTTATTTTTTAATCTTTGTTATTTTGATCGGCCTTCACCATCCTATTGTCTGTGTGCGTGGGTTATGCTTATATGTATACAAGTTCATTGGTTGATCTCTTCCTACCCATCCTCCCTTGCCTTCCCTTTGAGGTTCAACAGTCTGTTCATACTTCTGTGTCTCTGGGTCTATGTTTTTTTGTGGTGGTGTGGTGTGGTGGTGGTGGGTAGGTGGGTGGTTTGGGTCTATTTTTGATCATCAGTTTATTTGGTTCCTTAGATTCCATATATGAGTGAGATCATGTGATACTTATCTTTCTCTGACTAGCTTATTTTGCTCAGCATAATACTCTCCAGGTGTATCCATACTGCTACAAATGGTAAAAGTTTTTCTTTTTTATTGCCGCATAGTATTCCATTGTGTAAATGTACCATAGATCTTTATCCACTCATTTGCTGATGGGCACTTAGGATGTTTCTAAATATTAACTATTGTAAATTGTGCTGCTATGAACATAGAGGTGCATATATTCTTTCTGATGAGTGTTTCTGGTTTCTTAAGATATATTCCTAGAAGTGGAATCACTGGGTCAAATGGGAGTCCCATTTTTAATTTTTTGAGGAAACTCCATACTGTTTTCCATAATGGCTGTACCAGTCTGCATTCCCACCAGCAGTGTACCAGGGTTCCCTTTTCTCCACATCCTTGCCAGCATTAGTCATTTGTTGATTTGTTGATGATAGCCATTCTGACAGGTGTGAGGCTATACCTCATTGTCATTTTAATTTGCATCTCTCTGAATATCAGTGACTTTGAGCATTTTTTCATATGTCTCTTGGCCATCTGTATGTGTGCTGTGGAGAAGTGTCTAGTTAGGTCCTTTGCCCATTTTTTAATTGGATTGTCTTCCTTTGCTAAATTGTATGAATTCCCTATATATTTTGGAGATTAACCCTTTCTCAGACATACCAGTGCTATGTTCTCCCACATAGTGAGATCTCTTGTTATTTTGTTGTGCAGAGCTTTTTATTTTCATGTAGTCTAATTTCTTTATTTTCTCCTTACTTTCCATTGTCCTAGGAGATGTACCAGTAAACATTTTGCTATGAGAGATGTCTGAGATTTTGGAGCCTATGGTTTCTTATAGAACTTTTACTAGAGGTCTGGTGGAAAAATTCATGCATGGGTGGGATCCCTTGGCCTGTCCAGCAATCAGGACTGATCAGGGGGACCTGCCGGCCAAGGGGAGGGACTGTGGGAGGTTGTCCAGCTGGGGGGAGGAAGTTTGGCCAGCCGCTCCTCCCACTGGAGCCGATGAGGGGGCAGCTGGCCGGGGGGAGGAATCGCGGGAGGTTGGCCGGCCAGGGGGAGGGATTGAGGGAGATTGGCTGGCTGTGGGGAGGTACTGCAGGGGGTTGACAATCCAGCCAGCCCCTCCCCTCATTGGGGCCAATGGAGGTGGGGGCCGGCCGGCCGCCTGTCCAGCAATCAGGACTGATCAGGGGGACCTGCCAGCCAAGGGGAGGGACTGTGGGAGGTTGTCCAGCTGAGGGGAGGAAGTTTGGCCAGCCGCTCCTCCCACTGGGGCCGATGAGGGGGCAGCTGGCCGGGGGGAGGAATCACGGGAGGTTGGCCGGCCAGGGGGAGGGATTGAGGGAGGTTGGCTGGCTGTGGGGAGGTACCGCAGGGGGTTGACAATCCAGCCAGCCCCTCCCCCCATTGGGGCCAATGGAGGTGGGGGCCGGCCGGCTGGGGGAGGGATGATGGGAGGTTGGCCAGCTGGGGGTAGTGACCGTGGGAGGTTGGCCAGCTGTGGGAGGTTGGCCGGCCACAGGAGGTTGCCTGTGGGAGTGCACTGACCACCAGGGGGCAACTCCTGCACTGAATGTCTGCCCCCTGGTGGTCAGTGCGCGTACTAGTGACCAGTCATTTCCAATCGTTCTGTAGTTAGGATCAATTTGCATATTACTCTTTTATTATATAGGATAGAGGCCTGGTGCATGGGTAGAGGCCAGCTGGTTTGCCCTGAAGGGTGTCCCGGATCAGGGTGAGGGTCCCGCTTGGGTGCCTGGCCAGCCTGGGTGAGGGCTGAGGGCCGTTATCAGGCTGGCCACACCCCCTTCAGGTTGGGGGTTCCCACTGGGGTGCCTGGCCAGCCTGGGTGAGGGGCTGAGGGCCATTTTCAGGCTGGCCACGCCCCCTGGCGACCCAAGCTCCCAGACTCTCTTTTTTTTCTTTTTTTCAGCCAGGACAGCCTGGAAGCAAGTATCTGAGATTTATTTATCTTCTATAATTGAAACTTTGTAGCCTTGAGTGTAGCCCAGGGCCAGCCAGGGCAGGCGGGAAGCTTGGCTTACTCCATCGCCAGGAGCAACCCAAGCCTTCTACTCGTTCCAGCTCCGTGGCCGCCATCATCTTAGTTGGGTTAATTTGCATACTCGCTCATGATTGACTTGTGGGTG
The DNA here is from genome assembly GCF_000412655.1 of Myotis brandtii. NCBI lineage: Eukaryota > Metazoa > Chordata > Mammalia > Chiroptera > Vespertilionidae > Myotis > Myotis brandtii. Next base: position 3,151,522 of record NW_005370944.1, on the reverse strand, counting down.
TGGCTTGAGCGTAGCAGAGGGATGGTTAATTTTCATGTTTCTCTTTTATTATATAGGATTTTTTAAAGACAAAATTCTGACTAGGATAAAATTTTGGAGTTTTGAGCTATATACTTATCATTCAGTAATTGTTCAGTTAATGTTTAAGGAGTGACTAGGAGATTTAGTCTAGATTAGCAGGAAAACAGGATTATTCCTGGGAATTTCATTGAAATATTAGGTTTATACCACCATTTTCCTTTATAAAAAAAATTTTTTTTAAGTAAATGGTAGATTGCTTTTACAATTATGAGAACAATTTCCACACATTGAGATTATGCATGGGTGCTACTTCTAGCCCTTTGATGTTAAAATTGGGTTTGTTGTGACAATAGTTAAAGTATATGCTAAAGTTTTTAAACTTTATATAAAAACAGTTCATTTCTCTGTGCCTCCGTTTATTTATTTGAAAAATAAAATGGTTGAACTAGCTATCTTAGGGAAATTTTTCCAGTTTAAGAATTATGTGGTCCTCTAAGTATCTTTTCTAGGCACCCACCCGGCAGGGTCACAGATCCGGGTCCCAGACCGCAGACAGCCTTGCCTGCTGCCGCCTGCCTTCAGTATGCAAATTAGCCGCTATCTTGTTGCTTCAGGGTGGGGGTCCCCACTGGGGTGCCTGGCCAGTCTGGGTGAGGGGCTGAGGGCCGTTTTCAGGCTGGCGGGCGACTGAAGCTCCAAACCTCTCCTTTTTTTCTTTTTTTTTTTATTCTGGCATTTATTTACCTTCTATGGCTGTCACTGGAGCTGAGAGCCGGCTTTCTCTCTGAGGCTCGGCTGCTGAAAGCAGGTTTCTGGCCTTTGTTTTCTGTATTCGAAACAATGTTGCGACTCCAGCTCTGAGATCCTGGCTGACTGACAGGAGGTTTCTGGGGTTTTGTTTATCTTCTATAAATGTTACAATGTTTCCAACTGAAGCTCAGAGGCCGGCAAGGCAGGCGGGGGAACGTTGGAGTCCTCTGTCACTGAAGGAAGCAAGCCTCCCTGTTCGAATCAGCTGCCTGGCTGCCGGCCGCCATCTTGGCTGACAGTTAATTTGCATATCTCCCTGATTAGCCAATGGGAAGGGTAGCGGTCGTATGCTAATTACCATGTTTCTCTTTTATTAGTGTAGATGGTTTCACATCTTACATTTAAATCTTTTCTCCATTTTGAGTTTATTCTTGTGTATGGTGTAATTTGGTGGTCTAGTTTCATTTTTTTGTATGTACCTGCCCAATTTTCCCAACACCATTTATTAAAGAGACTATCTTTGCTCCAATGTATGTTCTCCCCTCCTTTGTCAAATACTAATTGAGTGTAGTGGCTTGGGTCAATTTCTGGGGGCTCTATTCTGTTCCATTGATTTATATGCCTGTTCTTGTGACAGTACCCGGCTGTTTTGAGCACACTGGCTTTGTAGTGTAACTTGATATCTGCTGTTGTGATTCCTGCAACTTTGTTCTTCTTTCTCAAGATTGCTGCAGCTATTCGGGTCTTTTATGGTTCCTTATATATTTTTGGAGTGTTTGATCTACGTCTGTGAAATAAGCCATTGGTATTTTCATAGAGATTTCATTCAATCTCTAGATTGCTTTGGGTAATATGGACATTTTAATGATGTTGATTATACCAATCCATGAACATGGTATATTCTTCCACTTGTTTATATCTTCCTCTCTCTTTTTTCAATGTCCTGTAGTTTTCAGAGTACAGGGCTTTTGCCTCCTTGGTTAATTTTATTCCTAACTATCTTAATTTTTTTGTTGCAATGGTAAATGGGATTGTTTTTTTTTTAATTTCTCTTTCTTAGAGTTCACTATTGGTATATAAAAAGGCTATGGATTTTTGGGTGTTAATTTTGTATTCTGTTATGTTTCCAAATTTATTTATTAAGTCTAATAGGTTTTTTATGGAGTCTTTAGGGTTTGCTACATATAGTATCATGTCATCTATGAATAATGACAGTTTTACCTCCTTCTTTCCATTTGGATGCCTTTTATTTCTTCTTCTTGTATGATCATTATAGCCAGGATTTTCAGGACTATGTTGAACAAGAGTGGTGAAATACCTGTCTTGTTCCTATTCTTAAGGGGAAATGATTTTAGTTTTTGTTCATTGAGTATTAAGTTGGCTGTAGATTTTTAATATATGGACTTTATTGTGTTTCCACTTTGCTGAAAGTTTTTATCAAAAAAGAGTGTTGGGACTGTCAAACTACAGCGGGAAGGCTGGGGAGGGTTGGGGGGCAGGAGGGGAGGGTAAGAGATCAACCGAAGGACTTGTATGCA
>NW_005370944.1:3147259-3148365 GCF_000412655.1 Myotis brandtii | reverse complement strand
TTTCACTTAGCATAATGCTCTCCAGTTCCATCCATGCTGTTGCAAATGGTAAGAACTCCTTCTTTTTTACCACAGCATAGTATTCCATTGTATAGATGTACCACAGTTTTTTAATCCACTCATCTACTGATGGGCACTTTCTGAATCTTCTTGATTGAGTTTTGGAAGGTTGTATTTTTCTAGGAATATGTCCATTCAGCCAGGTTTTCCTGTTTGTTGAAGTAAAGTTGTTCATAGTAGTTTTTTATGATTCTTTGCATTTCTGTGGGGTCAGTTGTTATTCACCTCTTTCGTTTCAAATATTGTTTTTTTGGATCCCCTCTCTTTGTTTCCTGGTGAGTCTGGCTAGAGGTTCATCAATCTTGTTTATCCTTTTGAAGAACAAGCTCTTGGTTTTCTTGATCTTTTGTTTGTTTGTTTTGGGTGTCTATGTATGTCATTTATTTCCTCTCTGATCTTTATTATTATTTTCCTTCTACTTGTTCTGGGCTTTTCTTGTTGTCCTCTTTCTAAGTTGTAGTATTAGATAACTTATTGCCAGTTTTTCTTATTTTTTGAGGTTGTCCTGTAGTGCTATGAAGTTCCCTCTCAAGACTGCTCTCACTGTGTTCCATAGATTTTGGATTGTTGTGTGTTCATTTTCATTTGTTTCCAGGATGTTTTTTATTTGTTCTTTGATCTCTTTGGTAAACCATTCATTGTTTAATAGCATGCTATTTAGCCTCCATGTATTTGATTGTTTTTGAGCGTTTTATTGTAACTGATTTCTAATTTCATGCCATTGTGGTCTGAGAAGATGCTTGACATGATTTCAATCTTATTGATTTTTTGTAGAGACTTATCTTGTGTCCTAATATGTGGTCTATCTTTGAAAATGTCCCATGTGCACTTGAGAAGAATGTATATTCCATAGCTTTGTGGTGGAATGTTCTGAAGATGTAAATTAGTTCTGTCTGTTCTAGAGTGTCATTTAGGATTGCTGTTTCCTTATTGATTTTTTGTCTAGAAGATTTATTCAGTGATGTCAGTGGGTATTAAAGTCCCATACTATGATTGTATTGCTGTCAATTTCTCCCTTGATATCCTCCAGAAATTCTATATATATA
>NW_005370944.1:3130738-3146616 GCF_000412655.1 Myotis brandtii | reverse complement strand
TTTTCATCACTTTGTATATTTCATTCTATTCCCTTCTGGCCTGATGTGTTTCTGTTGAGAAATCAGTTGATAGTCTAATTGGAGATCCCTTGTAGGTAACTTCTGTCTCTCTTGCAGCCTTTAAGATTCTTTCTTTGTCTTTTACCTTTGCCAGTTTAATTATGATGTGTATTGGTGACAGTCTTTTTGGGTTCATCTTGATTGGGACTTTGTGCTTCTTGGACTTGTGTGACTTTTTTCTTCCCAATATCAGGAAAATTTTCTGTCATTATTTCTTCAAACAGGTTTTCTATTCCTTGCTCAGTTTCCTCTCCTTTGCACCCCTATTATGCGGATGTTGTTACATTTCGTGTTGTCCCAAACCTCTCTTAGACTTTCCTCCTGCTTTTTAATTTTTTTTCCAGTTGCTGCTCTGCTTGGGTGTTTTTGTTTTTTTTTCCTACCTTGTTTTCTAACTTACTGATTTGGTCCTCAGCTTCTTCTTGTCTACTGTTGAAACCTTCTCTTGTGTGCTTTATTGCAGCTATATCATTCTTCATTTCCTCTTGATTCTTACTCATGTTGTTGCATTTCTCATTCAGTTCCTTATAATTCTCATTGAGTTGCATGTATTTCTCATTCAGACATTTGAGCATCCTTATAACCATTTCTCTGAATTCTTTTTGTGACAAATTACTTGCTTCCATTTAATTTACCTCCGTTTCTGGTAATTCCTCCTTTTCTTTCATTTAGAAGTTGTTCTTTGCCTCCCCATTTTTGCTATACTTTTGCATTTGTTTCTATGTATTAGATAAAACTGCTATGTCACCCAGATTTTGGGGGTTGGTCTTATGTAACAGATGTTTTGTGGTACCCAGTGGTGCAGTCTCGTAGGTTTCCTGGGCTGAGTGTTCTAGGGAGCCCCCCCTACTTGAGATATTTGGGTTCTCTTGTAGTTGGGTCTTGAATGTTATTGTCCCATTCATGAATGGAGTCTCCTCTCAGGGTGCCTGATTATGTGGCTTGCTCCCTACCACATTATGCCAGCCATTGTGGAGGTGCTGACTAACCAAATAGCACAATATATAAGACAAGACACGACACAGGAGGAACAGAACAGGAATGTGCATGAGACCCCTATAACACAAACAAAAGTGATCACCAAAGTAAAGAGACTTAGGAAAGAAAAAAGAGAGCAAGAATGATAGGGAAAAATAGAAAGAAAAATATGGGGAGAAAACACAATAAAAGTAACAAATAAACCAAAAAGCACAAGCAAAAAACACCCAACAAGGGGAGGGGGGCAGAATCTGTAGATGCAGAGCTTAAATAAAGAAAACAAGGTTAAGAAATTGGAGAAATAGAGGAAGGACCACGGTTTAGAATAGAGGAGGGAGGGGAAAAAAGTGAGAAGACAATAAAAAATTTTTGAGAAGGAGAATAGAGGAGAGAGCAGATAGACCTAAATTTAGGAAGTGAAACAAGTTAAAAAATTAGGAGAAGAAGAAAAGAGCAAGAGAAGAGAGAAAAAATTGAGTAGTGAAAAAAAAGAAAAGAGAAGGGGAAATTGAGTAGGAGCAGGGAGAAAAAATTAGATATATGAATAAACCAACAGAGACTAGAATAATAACAAATCAATAAAGCAGATAGATAAAGAAGATCAATTTTTTAATGTGGGAAAAAGAAATGAAAGGGGAAAACCAAAAAGGGAAAAGGAGAAGAAAAACAGGAGGGGAAAAAAGAGAAGAAAAGAAGAAAAAGGTGCAAAAATAAAAAAGTGAAGTGCTGTTCACTTTAGCCAATTTTTAATGCCCCATGAGAGCTGGCTTAGGACCCCACTCTTCTGTTCTTTCTGTCAATTCTGGGCTTCCTGTTAGGTACTTAGGTGCTAACCACTGTCTGGCACTGTCTTTTGGCTTTTAGCACCCTGCTTGAAGCTTCAAGTGATCCACTGGTCCACTGCTTGTGTCTGTCTCCACAGGCCTTGGCTGCAAGCAGGAGGGGCCAATCTGCCCTCTTTTCCTGTCCACCAGCTGTCAATCTTAATCACTCAAAAGTTTGTTTCTGACAGGTGTTTAAGTGGGGTTGGTGTTAGTTTGCTTTCAGGGAATATGATGGGTGTGTTTTCCTGTCCCGGAGCCACTCTCCTGTGAGTGGCCCCAAATATTACTCTGTCTTGACTGGACAGAAATCCTTGTATGGAGACCAATGGGATCAACTGGGACCCTGGAGTTTTTATCAGTCTGGTTGGTTCCCAGAGTAGTGGAGCCGAAGGCCCTTCTTCCAATCCGGTCACTGAGGGCTCCTTGAGACTGTTCAGCCATATAAACTTGGCCTCTGCCTTTGTTTCCTCTGTAAAGCTCAGAATGCAGGCTGTATCACCTGTCCTGAGGCTACTGGGAGGGGCTAGCTCCTCTGTGGAGAAATGGTCGTTTAGGTTTGGAAGCCTAAGAACATTCCAATGCAGGACTCCTGGCCATGGCTCCCTGCCCTGCTTCCATCCCCACCTCTCCTCAGGCACCTCAAGTCTGAACCCCGCCCCGCTCCCCACCCCTGCAAAGCCTCCCATGAGTGTTTGCAATAGAAAAGTCCTGTGTTCTGGGTTTAGGAGGCTTTCTCTCCCCCCAGCATCTTGCTGCCTTCCCCTCGCAGCGTCACCTTTCGCAGGGGCCTGCCTTTCCAGGCAGCCTTTCCTGGCTGTGGTCTCAGGTACAGACTCCCCAGGAGCCAGGAGCCCTGCGGCTTTTCCTAATCATGGTTGGATGTTATGCTTGCTGCCATGGGATGCAGCTCTGATGCTCAGCCTGGGCCAGGCTTCTATTTTTCTGAGGGAACAGATTTTCCCATAACACAGCTTCCTCCTCTTCCTTCAGCCCGCCAGCCTGCCACCCCTCTCACAACCTCGCAGCCCTTCCTACCTGTCTCTAGGTGTTTTCTGTCCTTCCTTGTTTTCTATCTCTCCTCAGCTGGGCCTCAGTTGTTAATTCCGGGTGGATGTTCTCCAATTTAGTTGTATTTCCAGTCTGGCCATGGGAATGAGGTGCACGACAGGTCTGCCTATTCTGCCGCCATTTTCTCCTCCCTTCCACTGCTTTTTATATTCCAGCATTGGGTAAAAGGCAACTGATTATGACTTTGGTTTCTGGGAGATGAAGAAAAATGGCTAATCTGGGAAAGATCCAAATCTTCAAATGCATGCTTCACTTCCCACGGCTTCCCAGTGAACCCGAGAAAAAATTTGCCTTATGTCCTCACTCAGATCTCATCAGAACTGGGACCTAGTAAAAAGTCTTTCCCCAAAGCCCTGCAGAAACAGAACAAGGGAAAAGATAATCCACTACATTAGTTTTGATAAACATCTATGTCTGAAGAGCCTGGGTAATTCATTCAACAAACATTTTCTGTGTGCCTTCTCTATGCCATGCACATTGGCTGGCATCAGGCAGTTCAGCTATTCTTTTGATGCAGAGAAATCCTCTAAACCAGTGATGGCGAACCTTTTGAGCTCGGCGTGTCAGCATTTTGAAAAACCCTAACTTAACTCTGGTGCTGTGTCACATATAGAAATTTTTTGATATTTGCAACCATAGTAAAACAAAGACTTATATTTTTGATATTTATTTTATATATTTAAATGCCATTTAACAAAGAAAAATCAACCAAAAAAATGAGTTCGCGTGTCACCTCTGACACGCGTGTCATAGGTTCGCCATCACTGCTCTAAACAGCCCCAGTCAAGACAGGAGAAATCCCAGAGAGCAGTCTCTGAGGAAGTGGCTTGGCTTCTCTGAGTACCCAGAAATCTCTGGCATTCACTCTTTGAGGGAGGGGGAAGTGAGGCTTCCTCAGAGAGCAAGAAGCCATGAGGCTGCAGCTTCCCAGGAACAGGCAGAAGTGCACAAACTCAAATGGATTAGGAGTGTAAATTAAGAGTTTGACTTGGCTAGCACAGGACAATAAAGTCTGCACACACTCAGTTCTGTATTGAACCTGAGGCAGAGTGATTAATTCATTATTCACTTTCCAGCCTGGAAGGGAAAGCATGTATACCCAGGGCCAGCATGGATGAGCACAGTCATAAATCACGCCATTTACAAGCCTAGCAATGAGAAAATCAGCTGGCTGCAGGAGGATGCTCTGCAGGCAGCAACAGTGGCTGACGAACTGACCTGTCACAGCGGGTCAGTCTGCTCTCTGGAGGCGTCTCAGTTGGCCAGTCATGTAGCCTCCTAGCCAAGGCGGCCAGCCTCTCGACCACCCAGCTTGGCGCTTCCTGGCCAGACCACAGAGAAACAAACTCTACTCCACCCGGGAGGAGGCTTCTTTGACCTGAGGTGGCCTCTCCAAAGTGCACAGAATACTAGGAATAGCATTAGAATCTTTCCAAAAGGCCTCTTACGGTCCAATTGGGGTAAATTACTACCTGCTCCCTTCCCTGGGATGTTCTGGGTTCCAGGTCTTTTTGGCCCAGCCAGAGGGCCAGGTTTGTCTCTGCTCAGCCTACTCCATCTAATGTGCCTGGTCATCATTGGCTGCCAACTGTGAGCCATGCCTTAACACTCCAATCTCTTTTGTCTTCAGGGCAGAGCCCTGCAGTCCCAGGAGTTCTATTTAGAGTTGAAAGGACCATCCAGCACAGAACATCCTGTCAGGTGGCTTTTTAACTCCTATTGGAATACAATGTAGTTCTTCAAATATTTGACAATTCTTTCTCTTCCAGGTAAAACTGCTTCAGTTTCCTCAACTACTCCTCATATTCAAAATTTCCAGATCTCTCCATGTTCTGAGATTGTTATTGATTATTTTCCACTATGTATTTCCTCTTAAATCTCTAAACTCCCACAACCTCTGTGTTCTTATCATGAGAGTAACAATAACATAAAGACTATTATGTACCAGGGGCTTTAGACATATTATCTCATTCAACTCCGACCTGGTGAAGTAGTTATTAATTTTAATTTATAGATGAGGAAACTGAGGCCTGAAGAAGTAAAACAGTTTGTCAGGATTCAACCCTTGGTTGGTCTGACTCCAGAGACTGTGCTTCTGACCTTTTTGACATGCCATCTTGCTCCCCCAGAGGCTAGTGGGTTTATTAGCTAAGATGCTAGAGACATCTTTTTCAGGGCCTGCCAAACTTGAGGACTTTCTTCCTCAAAGCCAAAATGAGCTTTCAGACTGGCTAATTCATACCAAATGTAGCATCAAAAAAGAAAGAGAGAAAAGAAAATAATAAAAGCATTATCCACACAGCTGTTCACTCTGTGCTTGAGCTGAGCAACTCTTCCAGAAAAGGGAGCAGGAGTATCTATTTCTCTCATTCTTCTTTCTAGAACAGATATTATGACCCAGGATGCAATCTGTTTATTCCTCTCTTCTATCTTATGTGGGACACAAAGTAGCACAGTTATCCCTAGTCTATTTATGGAGCAAACAAGAAGCAAACAGGATTCCTTAACCAAAGGGTCTCTCACCAAGGGATTAGTGGCTAATGCTCATTCTCATCAGGGCTCCCAGACAGATACCTTACAGAAAAGAGCACTGTGACCCAGCCTACCTTGTCCCAGAACAATGGGCATAATATATTAATGTCTTCCCTTCCCCTAATCAGAGGGGAAAAAATAACATGGCCAGAACTAGGAGCCCAGGCTCAGTTGGGAATTTTACCAAGCATTACCCATAGCAACATTATGAGACGCGGAGTTTGGTGGGTTCAGACTCTCATTGTGGATTCTTGTCCTTTGAAGTTTGAAGAATAAAATTCACAGACTAAAAGATTCTTAGGCAAAAGTGTAGAAATTTATTGTAAGTGTTTACAAACTCCCCCGGGGAGGGGTCCCTAGATGGGAAAATCCTGCAGTGAATGACCTTCTACCCATCCTGGCAAATGGCCATCTGACCTTGGAACTGTCAGTCCCAGAAGAAGTGCATCGTGATCTTCGCCCTGGTCTACTACTTCGCCACTTTCATTGCATTGATATTTTCGACTGTGGACATCATGGGAGAGGATGAGAATGGACTCTCAGAAAAAAAATTGTCAGTAAGAGTTTACAAAATCCACTGCTAATGTTGCCAGGAAGAGGCCACATTGAGTGACTGACCTAAAAATAAGATTAAAAGTTATTAAGAAGTATGAAAGTGGAAATCAGTGATGGTTATTATTCACCAGTCAGGTATGTTCCATCCCACCACAGCTACGATCTTGAACAAAAGCACAAAGTGACGGAAGCTGTTAAAGGATCTGCTTCATTAAATCAACCGGACGAACAAAAGTTTGAAGAGGGCTTATATCAGACATAGAGAAGCTTCTAATGATTAGGTTAAAAACCAGACACAGAATTGCTTCCCTCTCAACATCAAGAAGATTATGATCAAAACAAAAAGTTTGTTTGCGATGTGGAAAGAAAAGGCTGGACCCAACTACATGTTGATTTTATTGCTACCTCAGGGTGGTTATTCATTACATAATGTGAAAGTGAGTGGTGAATCTGTGAGTGCTAATGTGAAGGCAGCTGAAGTTTTCAGAAACTCTAGATAAACTGATTGTGGAGGAAAATTACTTAGCAGAGGAAATATTCCATATGAAACCTTCCTATTCTGGAAATGGATGCCTGAAAGGACTTTCATCTGTCAGGAGGCTAAGTCAATGCCAGGTTTCAGGGCTTTTAAAGGCAGAATAATTGTCTTGCGTGGAGGCAATGTTGAGGGCTTCAAATTAAAACCCTTCATGATTCCTAGAAATGGAATTAGTAGGTCAGAGGTCATGTGCATTTTAAATTTGGATAGATAGTACACATTATATTCCAAAGGGTCTGTATCATTAAAATGTAATATCACTTGTTTTCTTTACTCTTGCTAAACATTGTATATTATCAAATTCTTTACCTTTGCCAATCTGATAAGGAAAAAGTGATATTTTTTTTATTTTTTTAAATTATGAATAAGGTTGAAAATCTTTACCCATGTTTATGAGCCATGTCTACTTTTTTTATTTGTCACTTGGGTGTTCAAATTCTTAGTATAAAATAGTACCCATGTTTATGAGCCATGTCTACTTTTTTTATTTGTGACTTGGGTGTTCAAATTCTTAGTATAAAATAGAAAAAGTGTGGCTTGATAGAGGATCCAGTAAAACAGGGGTGGGGAACATCCCGCCCGCAGGCCATATAAGGCCCGCAAAATCATTTGGTCTGGCCCTGCCAATTCATTAGGGGTGAGTTAATCAAATGTTTGACCACATATAGCAGGCTAATTTTTAAGCTAATAATTTCGTATGGCTCGTGAATGATCTTATAGATACCCAATGGCCTTTGGCAAAAAAAAGGTTCCCCACCCCTACAGTAAAACATAGCAAAATATCTGAGACCAATAAAATAATCTTTATAATAATATTAATACTAACACAATAAATGACATCATACAGAGAAAATCTATTTTATCAGAGAGGCATAATGAGATTCTTGAGCCTTTCTTGTCCATTGAATTATAAAAATATCAAGTTGTAGGAGCTATTCACAGGTAATTATTAATGTGTTTTACTTTTATAGAACATTGGAAGTTAATTATTTATGCATCTATAAGGTGAACTTCCATTGAAATCTCTTTGTTTCAATAATTGACATTTACTACATAAGAAAAAGCAAGCTTGTCCTGTTTTTCTTTTGTGTTTTTTGTGTGTGTGTGTGTTTTTTAAATATATTTTATTGATTTTTCACAGAGAGGGAGGGAGAGGGATAGAGAGCCAGAAACATCGATGAGAGAGAAACATTGATCAGCTGCCTCCTGCACACCTCCTACAGGGGATGTGCCCGCAACCAAGGTACATGCCTTTGGCCGGAATCAAACCTGGGACCTTTCAGTCCGTAGGCCGACGCTCTATCCACTGAGCCAAACTGGTTAGGGCTTTTGTGTGTTTTTTTAAAAGAATAAAACCAGAGTGAACTTTTTGTTCATATTCGTGTAAATACATACTGGTTTCTCTAAGGCATCTACCTATGAGTAGAACTTTATTAGAAATTGCCAAGTGATATACTATAAGTTTAAAAATAACTTACAGAAATGTGAAATCAACGTAGAAATGTCTTAAAATTGGCTTACTAATTAATAAAATATTTTTAAAAGGTAAAACAGGAGGAGTCATCCAGCATTTTAAATGCTTTATATAGTTGGAGTGATTTTTATCCTTAAGAGCCACAAATGTACTCTTAAGATATGTTTTCAGAAGTTGGGGCTCTAAGTAAATTGACTTTAGGCAAATTGGTCTTAAGCAAACTGACCCAAAGGCTCAATATAGACTCCTGTCAAGACATGTCTCCCCCATTCTGAACTGGTGTAACTGAATTTTTAAACAACACAGACTTGACATTCATTCCTGTGAGATTTTGTACTGGTGGGAAGTACATATATTTTTGTACATGGACATATGGGATTAGGATGTTGGAACAAGTAGACACTTAATGGAAAGAGGGAAAGGAATTTCAGCTCTCTTCACAGAGCTCTGGGGATACTAATAATGGGCCCTGAGGTGGTAGGATGCCCAGGGAAGGGGCCTAAGCCTAGGAAGATCTTGAGGAACTCAAGGACCGCAATGGGGTTTGCCTCATAATTTTGGGACCTGTTTGTGGGGAGGAGCTGGGGTGTCATTACAGATAATGGGAATAAGATAGAGGCTGACCCTGGGGATGGTGGCATAGAGAATGATGTAACCAAGGGGGCCCACATTATCAGTGGGCTGTGCAAGTTGGCATTTGTCTGAGAGTGAAAGACTGCACTTGAATCAGACTTAAGCAGTCCTTGTCATGATTGCAGATTTTTCAAACTGCATTGCCAAAGTGTGTCAGCAGATATGACTGCAAGTTTTTAAAAATTTATAATCTTTCACATGTGTTCACTATCTCTTCTGCCTGAGTGTCTTCCACATTTTTTGATAAAATTGGCTTCAGTGCCATCTTTCAAGTTATTAATAAAAAATATTAACCTGGACAGAACAAAGCCCACTGGAATGCCACCACAGACTTGCCTCCAGGGTGACAAGAATTCATTAGTCAACACTCACAGAGAACGATTGTCTAACCTAGTGGTCGGCAAACTGCAGCTCGGCAAACCGCGGCTCGCGAGCCACATGCGGCTCTTTGGCCCCTTGAGTTGGCTCTTCCCTTTGTCTTCTCTTCCCTTTCTTTGCCTTACCTTCTCTTCATCTTTCTTTCTTTCTTTCTTTCTTTCTTTCTTTCTTTCTTTCTTTCTTTCTTTCTTTCTTTCTTTCTTTCTCTTTCTTTCTATTTTGGATTAATCAAGAAAACAATGCAGACAAGATCAATAATCATTTAAAAACCTCTTTGAGTTTTCAATTAATAAAATGGTTATACTTACAGTGGCCATTGCAATAGCAATGTTTATTTATTTCTTGTTGATAGTATTACAGATATCCCCCATTTTCCCCCATTGCCCCCCTCCACACAGCCCCCACTTCACCCCAGGCCTTCTCCACACTATTGTCTATGTCAATGGGTTACGTCTATATGTTCTTTGGATAATCTCTTCCCAACCCCTCCATTCCCATGCCTTCTGTGATCTGTCATTCTATTCCAAATGCTTCTGGACCTAATTTGTTTGTCAGTTTCTTTTGCTCATTAGATTCCACATTAAAGTGAGATCATGTGATATTTGTCTTTCTCCTACTGGCTTATTTCACTTAGCATATAATCTCCATACTATGAGGCTGTAAAAAAGGATCTCTTACCCTTTGCAATAGTATGGATTAACCTAGAGATTATTATGTCAAGCAATGTTTAATTTTGAGGTATATTTATTTGGCATATGGTGCAAAATATATTAAGTATATAAAAAAAGAAATTAAAGGTATTATAAACTTTAACTTGACAACATTTTACAAATGTCCAAGGAGTCCCTTTATGTTGCTTAAGGACTGTAAACACAGAAGGAATGATCCATTCATTCATTTTTTTAAATTTTTTTTATTTGTTTTTTTTTGCTAAAAGTATTACAAAGGGTATTACATATGTGTCCTTTTTTCCCCCCACCCTTGACAGTCCCCTGCCCTTCCTTACCCCCCAGTGACTTATGTCCATTAGTTATGCTTATATGCATGCATACAAGTCCTTCGGTTGATCTCTTACTCCCCCCTCTTCTGCCCCCCAGCAAACCTGGAATCTTACTCCTCTGGGGTGGGGTGGTACTGAGAAGTCACCGCAGAAAAGCTCCTTTTTGGTACTTTTGTAGGGTCTTCACTTTCTAGGCCCAACAAGTTTTTCAAGCCTTCTTATTTTTTAGATTTTTTAGGCAGGAATCAGGCCCCACTTTCCCATGTCCCATCTTCAGCCTCAGATTCCAAACTGCTCTCCTTTGAACTCATTCTCTCTCTCTCTCCCTCTCTCTCTCCCTCTCTCTCTGAACGGCACACAAACCATTCTCTCTAAAGACCTCTTTATCCCAAATCTTCTCCCATCCACACTCCCCTGACCCTCAATGCTCTCATTGTGGTTTAAGGGGTCCAAGAGAAATTCCATGAGTTCAAAGACAGATATGCAATATTTGAACAGTGGCCTCCTATGGAATGTAACTTCATGTTGCAGCCAAAAGAGAGGCAGAGTCCAATTTGTGTATTTGGTTAACATAGTTTTCCACTATCTGTTCTCCTATCTTGACCTTCAATTTCCTTCCTTCTGGTGTGATGGCATTTCTTCTTAATAGGAGACAGATGAAAATAATAGCTAAGAACATCTGCATTCTCTCTGAAACCTCCTCTTGTTACATAACATCTTCCTTAAGCATAGGTATTTTCCTCCTTTTTGAAACATGTGCTTTTAAAGACCACAACCATCAGGCTCTTCAATTAATTTATAAGAGATAATATAACGGTACACAGATCAGATCTCAATACTCATATTCTTCTTATTACTTGTTAATGGTAAAACTAAAATAGAAGAGGGGAAGAGAGAAGCAGGGGAAAGAATCTAACATTTATTGAACACTTACTACATGCTCATCACCGTATACTTATTATCTATACTAATAAAAGGGTGATATGCTAATTAGACTGGATAGACTGGACATCTTTCGGACATTCTTCCAGACGTCCTTCTGGACAAAGCCATGGTGGCAGAGGCAGTTAGGGGCAATCAGGCCGGCAGGGGAGAGCAATTAGGGGCGATCAGGCAGGCAGGGGAGCAGTTAGGGATGTTCAGGCCGGGCTATGTCTAATGTACACAGAGACACCAGCTCTGAGTCCGTCTCGCTAAAGGGAGCTCAGGGCCTCTTTGCAGAGCCTTCTGGTGGTTTCTGTTTCCTTGCTGAGGCCGTCCTCCCTGGGAAGCCTGGGGCCCATTCTCAGCTCCAGCTCAGTGGGTCTTCTCCAGGCCCCTCCCCCTGGGTTCCCCCCACAATCATCCCCCCACCCCGATGAGGGGTGGGGCCAGCTGACCAACTGCCCGTGGCCCCTCCCACCAGCTGGCCCAGCCCAATCAGCCCCAATCAGAGCAGGCGGCTGGACACCACCTGTGCACAAATTCGTGCACCAGGCCTCTAATCTATATATATAAAAGCCTAAGCGACCAAATGATTGAACAACCAATCGGTTGACTATAATAATAAAAGCGTAATATGCAAATTAACTGAATGGCCAAATAGCGGAACAACTGTCCGGACGACCATGCTATGACACCCACTGGTGCCAGGCCAGCCAAGGTGGGAGCAATGGGATTGGTTGGGGGTCCCCACCATCACTTCATGATCGCCTTGCAGAGGGAGGCCCAGGCCACTGGCCTGCAGGGCAATCAATTGGGGGGCTCCATGATCACTCCAAAGAGGGAGGCACAGGCTACCCAGCGGCAGTGCTGCAGCGGGTGGGCAGGGCCTCCCTCTGCTGGGGCGATCAATCACGGAATATGCAAATTAACTGAATGGCCAAATAGCGGAACAAATGGCCTCCCTCTGCGGGGGCGATCAATCACGGGGCTCCTGGATTGCAAGAGGGTGCAGGCCGGGCTGAGAGACTACCCCTCTCCCCTGAGTGCAAGAATTTCATACACCAGGCCTCTAGTCTTATTAAATAATCAGGATAGCCATGAAATAGATGAGAAAACTCAGGTATAGAGAAATGAAGTCACTTGTCTAATGTTCATGGCTAGGCTAGCCTAGTATGTGCTTTTTCTAATAAATCTTTGAATTCCAAATTACTGTCATAAAATAAAGTGGTGAGCTTGGTAAAATAACAAATAGATTCAATTATTTTTACAAACAAATAAACAAAAAACCTGTCTCTCTGATAGGGGATACAAAGAAGAAAATAAAAACTGCCAGCTATAAATACCTAAAGAGTTGATATATTATTTTTTAATATTTTACTTAGAAATATGCATGTAATAATTTTATAAAATTAAAATAATACTATATAGATACTTCTGAATCCCAATCTTAAACTTACTATATTATGAACATTTCCCATTGTGAATAAAATTCTTTGAAAATCATTGTTAATAGCTTCATATGAGGCCAATGTATGGGTACAGCATGATTTATTTAATCTTATTTTGATTATTATTGAACCATGAGGTTGTTTCCATTTTGTAGCATTTTGGCTAATATCATAATGTACACTATTGTGTATAAATCTGCATGTGAATTTCTTTCAATTATTAGAAGAGGAGTTACTGGATCAAAAGGTCTGGACTTTTTAAAGGCTGGATACAAATTGACATACTGCTTTTTAGAAAGGTTTGTAAAAGGTGGGCTTATCTTAATGGACAATGCCATCATCAAACTCCATCAGTCTAGCCCGACCGGTGTGGCTCCATTGGTTGAGTATCATCCCATGCATCAAAAGTTCACTGGTTCAATTCCTGGTCAGGGCACGGGCCCGGGTTATGGACTCCATCTATGTTTCTCTCTAACTGATGTTTTTATCTCTCTCTCCCTCTCCTTCTCCCTTCTTCTCTCTTTAAAATCAATTAAGACCCATTTCCACACTAGGGCCAGCTCACAGAACCAGAACATTTATGTGGGCTGGCTAGGTCATCCTCTCCTTTGGACAATGTCAGAGACACAGAACAAAAGTGTTTTTGGCTCCAGAAACCATAATCTCCAAACGAGGAATCTATCTGGAGGGAGTACATTTGCATATTTATAGTTTGGGTTCTCCTGGAAGCCTAATATATTTCTGTATTCTCCTGGGACACAGCCCCATCTGGTGCATTGCCACCTGCTTCAGCCTGGTGGGCTCGAAAGCCACAGGGCAGGGCAGCTTTGTTTGCTTAGTTACATTCTGATCACACCTTCCTGCACAGAGATCCAGGGCTCCATGGATTCTCCCGAGAATCCCCAGCAAGAAGCTGATAAACACATCTTGAGGTGGGTTTGCTTTGCACCTATTACCTGTTGAATTGTCCTAGTTTTGCTTTCAAGTAATGACCTTTATCTAGAGCTTGTTGCAAATCCTGCCCATTTTCCACCCCAGACCCACACTTTTAAGACAGAAAAGCAACATACAGCAATATTAAAAATACATTTAAATAACAATATTTTAATGACCTTTTTGTTCACATATTTAAAGCAGAAAACTTCGAAAACACAGGGGAGCAGGAAGAATGCAGTGACCAGCATGGACCAGATGGAGAATGTTCAGGTCTCGGTGGACATCTGTGCAGGGGCAGCAGGGGTGACGTTCAGCTTAGCAGATGTCGGGTGGACACACCACACAGACTGGGATCCAGTTAGAACTCTCCCACCTGATGCTATGTAAGCTCCCAGGGAGAAGGACAGAGGGAAACTCCTGAAATGATTGAGATGAAAGTTATAAGAGCAGTAGAATGATGCTTGATTCAGAATTTAAGTTCTTGTGTAAGAAAACTAAGAACAGCAGAGTTGTTTTGTATTTGCTTTCTAGCTCCCGTTGGCTTCTGACCTCCAACTTTGGTGCACCCACCACCTGGCACTTTGCCAGTGCCTGGGTCAGGTTCTATCCTGGTACCTAGAGGGTCTGAAGAACAGAACTATAATCCTTTAGGCTCCTCATGGGAGCTAGCCCTGCAAGTCACCATGGAAACTGAAGATACTATGAATGTTCCTGGAAGGCTTAGCTGGAGGTTGTTCCCAGATGAAGGCAGGGGAAAGCCACTCTTATCATGGTGTAACCCTGCCTATCACCCTCCATCTATGAGAACTTTCTTCCCTTCATTCTCCTCATTGGAATTGAGGGACTAAATCTTGGAAAGCAGCAGGTGGGCATAAAACAAGACACATGACATAATAAACAGCCCCACAGGGCCATGATCCCTGGTAGGAGTGAACCAGGAGGAAAGGAATCTGGTTTCCCTGAGCCATGATGCCCCACCCACCTCTTTGTCCCACAAGGGCCCTCAGAGCCACCTGGTACAGTGGCTTTTCTTTTGAGGTTCTTGCTTTTGCATTCCTGCATCCTTGGCAACACTTCAGGGGAGCCCCAGGGTAAAGCAACATCCTAACTGTCAAGACAATGTAGCCTCAGAGAGTCACTGAGGCAGGTTCTGGTAACCCTGGAGACCTCCAAGAACAGAACACATGAACCAGGATCATCACTGCAGTGATGTCTACAGTAACAGAGGATGTGAAACATTCAGAGTGTTGACCACAGGAAACCAC
The DNA here is from genome assembly GCF_000412655.1 of Myotis brandtii. Classification (NCBI taxonomy): domain Eukaryota; kingdom Metazoa; phylum Chordata; class Mammalia; order Chiroptera; family Vespertilionidae; genus Myotis; species Myotis brandtii. Next base: position 3,132,003 of record NW_005370944.1, on the reverse strand, counting down.
TTACCCAGAGTAAGGTACAGTTGTACAAAAAAGCACTATGCAGTCATTAGAAAATACATATATTTATGTACATTAAAAGGGAATGTGAATATGTTCATAATATATTTTCAGTGAAAAAGGTTTAAAACAGTACGTAGAGTAGGATCTTATTTTAAAATAAAAATAACATTTATTTGTATATATTACAAATAGAAAATCTCTACAGGGATAAAAGCAACTTCCTTTTCTTTTTATATTCTCTACATGTTTAACTGATTATGAAATAGTATACTGCTTTAATCTAAAAAATTATAACTTATATTATTGGAAATGTTGCTAAAACCTGTTGTGGCAGCCATGAAAGGTGTGCCACTTCGGTCTCCCTTCTGCTCGCCGTGAGAAGAGCAGGTAGCTGACAGCTCCTGGTGGCAGGGCCTTGGGGATGCGTTTCCTGGGCAGCCCTGGCAATGACAAGTCTGGAAGGGATTCTAGTTCCCGCCCTTGCTGTCCCATGCAGAAGTCCTCTTGGAGCTGACCTAGAGTCTGAGGCTCTTGCCACCCAGTTCTTCCTCTGCCCCTTTTCTTCCACAGGAAGAATATATATATATATTTTAATGATTTCAGAGAGGAAGGGAGAGGGAGAGATTGAAACCTCAATGATGAGAGAGAATCATTGATTGGCTGCCTCCCACAACCCGACCATATGCTCTTGACCGGAATCAAACCTGAGACCCCACAGTCCACAGACTGACACTCTAAACCAGCCGTGGGCAAACTAGGGCCCGCGGGTCGGATCCGGCCCGTTTGAAATGAATAAAACTAAAAAAAAAAAAGACCGTACCCTTTTATGTAATGATGTTTACTTTGAATTTATATTAGTTCACACAAACACTCCATCCATGCTTTTGTTCCGGCCCTCCGGTCCAGTTTAAGAACCCATTGTGGCCCTCGAGTCAAAAAGTTTGCCCACCCCTGCTAAACACTGAGCCAAACAAGCTAGGGCCTGCTCTTTATTCTAGACAGGCACCATACCAATAATCTCTTGCACTTCTCATTATTGATGTCTGTTTCCTGGAGGACCTAACAGGATGCCTCTGTGTTTCTAAACATGTTATGAGATTTGGACTTGGTTATTACATTCTTGACATAAAAATACCCTCTCTCAACCTCCTGCAGGGAATTATTATCCCAATAACCCCCAAGTGGTCTCACAAACAAAATGAAATGCTTTTTTCTACCAGGATTTTCCTCTTCTGTTGTTGCCTGAAATTTGCTTCATTTAAGCC
>NW_005370944.1:3121904-3130695 GCF_000412655.1 Myotis brandtii | reverse complement strand
CACACACACACCGTACTGATTCAGTTGGGCCAACAGTGCAGGTCAGTGTCCACGATCAATGTTACTTCTAGAATGAGAAAGGCCAGCCAAGAAAAGTGAAGACCTAACAGCCATGGATTCTTGCATGCCTCAAAGCAGTGCATGAAATGACTACAGAAAATGCATTGACGCCACGGGTGCTGATGCTGGAACCAGGGTGTGCTTTGAGTTTTGCCCACCTTCAAGCCTAGTCAATACTTCCCAGGTCAGACCTGCTCTTCCCAGGTCACAAGGCTTAGGTTCCCTTTGGCGCCCTATGAAACACACCCCACAAAGTCTCTTACAGAGCCTGTGGTAGACACATGCCACAGCTCGGGAGGCCACACAGAATTGCTAGAAGATGGCCCCGCAGTCATCCTCAGAACTTTGGCCTTAAATAGCCTAGGGATCATAGAGTTAGCACAACATGAGAAATGAAGAGAGATAGACACAGAAATGGGGCAGGGCACTCACAGCACCTTTGAAGGAGGCCAGCAAGGGTTAAAAGAATCGAGTCAGGATACAACTGAATTTGTAACCAAGTGTGATTGGGAGACAAAGAGCACCTAATACCCACCTACCCTTCCCGAAGGCTGCTGTCCGGCTGCGGGTGGAGAAGCGTTTGCCTCCCTGGTCCTTTGCCACAGGGCCTGGCTGTCACAGTGATGTGTTCACTGGATCTGCCCATGATTTGGGGCATGGCCCTGGGTGTACAGCCTTCAGGATGTTTCTCCAACCCACACAGAGAATCTGTGAACTACTCAGTGTCTTTTTTAAGAGACTTCCTTTCTGTTAAAATCAGCCAGAATTTGTTTCTGCTACTTGCTGAGAACCTTGGCTGATATGCATATGTAATGCATAGTATTTTTGTCTATGTTAAATTAGCACAGAGAAAGCCATATTAACAATGAAGTTTTACATGGTTGTTAACATAGGCTGCCTGGGATAGGGGTGAGGTGAAGATAAGGGGGGGAAGAAAAGAAAGGAGGCAAGCAAAAACAGAGCAAGGAAAAAGTAAGACTGCACAAAGGAAAAGCTCAGCATGTATTATGATATGATCGTGTGCATGCATCCACATATTCAGTACGTTCACATGCCAGCACTATCTCAGATCTGCTGAAATAGAAGTTTCCCAGGGTTACACTGGGCTTGAGTATTTTTAGAGCTTCTCAGGAGAGACTGACGAGGAGACAATTGGTAAGTGTTCATTTACCAGTGTGAGCCTGGACCACCTGCATCACCATTGGCCAGAAATTTGTTTAAAAATTCACGTTCTGGACTCCACTGCAGACCTCCTGAATCAGAATCTGAGTGGGGCATATTTTCTGCCTAGAGGGAGGGAGCTCAGCGTCTGGCGGGCACGGGACCAAATTCCTGGGCCTGGAGCCACTACAGGACTCCTCGGGGCTCAGCCAGGGCGGGTGCAGTGGGCCCATCTTTTCAAAGGTCTGCTTTAAAAATCTTCAGGGACGGTTTCACCCAGTAGTCCCACTTCTCGAAACTTATCTGAAGGAAATACAATGTCAAAGGATGTATGAGGAAGGATGTTCATCACAACCCTTATTTATATTAATGAGCACTTGGAAACAGCCCAACTATCAATCAATAGGGGAGTAATTAAAACAACTATGACACTTCTGTACAATGGAAAGCGATGGAGCCATTAAAATTGTGACATAGATGTCTATGTGCAGAAATGGAAACATGTCTACAATATATGTTAAGTGGGGTAAAATCAGATGGCAAAAGAGCAGGGATATCTCACATGCAACAGATGGCATTTACATGCATGACATAACTGTGTGTCATGTATAATTTTAGGACACTTTCTTATTCACCCAAGCAAACAGATTGAATACTATTAGGGAGGGCCTTCAACCCATTCTATTTTATTTTTCACAGACACACATACACATATTTACTTTTATTACAAAAATATTAAAAAAATAAAAATAGAGTGAGACCGTATGTAACTAAAAACCTGCACAACAAAGGAAACCATGAACAAAATGAAAAGGCAACCTATTGAATGAGAGAAAATATTTGCATATCTGTAAAGGGTTTAATATACAAAATATGGAAAGAACCTCATGCAACTTAATAGCAAAAGACAAACAATCTGATTTTAAAATGGGCAGAGGAACTGAATAAACATTTTCACAAAGAAGACATACAAATGTAAAGTGCTCAACATCACCACTCATCATCAGGAACATGCAAATCAAAACCACAGTGAGCTATCACCTCACACCTGCTGGCATTGCTGCTGATATGCTAGCCTCAAAAGTTTTGTCATATTTTTTTTGTATTTTAGGTATATCTTTTAGAAATATAATATTTGTCTTTATGGCTTATTTTATTTGGTCGTTTTGTATTGGGGGTTATATCTTTTTAATTTAGGCATGTTTATATTTTTGTTCTAATAGTTACCTTTATATTCATTCTAAAATTTATACCCCTAGTCTCTTCTTTTTCAGAATACTGTTTATTAGTTCCCCCTCCCCATGTGCAATCTTTTCTTTTTAATATGTTTTTATTGATTTCAGAGAGAAGAAGGGAGAGGGAGAGAGGGATAGAAACATCAACGATGAGATAGAATCATTGATCGGCTGCATCCTGCACACACACCCTCTTCCCCCCTTCCCCTCTCCCCCACTGGGGATTGAGCCTGTAACCTGGGCATGTGCCATGACCAGGAATCAAACCATGGCCTCTTGATTCATGGGTCGATGCTCAACCACTGAGCCATATCAGCTGGGCTCCCTATGTGCAATCTTGAAATTATCTAGTAACTTCCTCTTTCTCCTCCACACCATCTCCACAGCGTCTAATTTGAGGTGATATCCTCTTATTTTAAGTTAAAACCTACAAAGCAATTTGCAAGCTTGTTGAACTTTTGATATACTTTCTGAATTTTCCCCTCCATTTTTGGTAGTTACACTCTATTTAAATTACACAAAGTCATCAATACTGTTTTCTCTTCCTAAGAACTGTCATTTAGTCTTAATTCTACAGGAAAATATATTTGTAATGCTCATGACCAGTCTGTTTGTGATACCTCTCTAGTTATTTGTTTTTTTGAAACTCATTCTCTAGTAGACACCTCAGAAAGGACTCAGGGGACAATATCCCCTGAATTTTGTCTGTGTTCTTAACAGTATGTCTGTGTCTTCATATTTAAAGGTAAGTTTGGTTGCTATAAAATCCTTACCTCAAAGTTTCTTTCCTTGAGTAGTTTATGTGGCGTCATTGTCCTCTGGCATAACATGCTGGATTCGAAGTCTGATGGCAATCTGATTTTTTTTCCCTAAGTGACTTGCTCTCTTTTGCAATTTTTTTCTTTGAAGTCCAGTAGTTTTATTAGAATGTTGGCTATTGTGGGTTGATTTTCCAAGATATGATATTCACCTTTCACTATGAAGTTTCAAGTCTGTTTTATTTTTTTTAAATTTAAAATTTAAATATTTTTTATATTTGTTTTGCATGTTGTTTTGGTTTTCATCTTCAGGATTTTCATTCCACATGCATTGGGTCTACTTTGCCTAATGTATGTGTATGTACACGTCTCTGTGTGTGCTATTTTCTCTTAAATTATTTTTCACTTTCTTTATTTCTTTTTTAGTTAAAAAATTTTTATTCTTTGCAACTGGTGTTCATTCATATTTAGGTTCTGTGGTGGTTTTAAAGCATGGCCACAGAAAGGCATGATAAAACATTTTAAGGTGAGGGAATTGTTCTATATCTTGACCGTGCTGGTGGTTATAAGACTATCTAATTACCCAAAGTCATAAAACTGCACAATAATAATGGGTGAATTTATTGTATGCAAATTACATTTTAATAATGTTGAAAAAATGGACAAAAACTCTTTAACACGCCTCCTAACAAGAGATGGGATCTATGTCTCTTCCCTTTACATCTATGTGAGCCTGTGACAGCTTTGACTAACAGAGCACAACAGAAGCGATGTTATGTGACTTCCAAGGCTAGGTCAGCAAAGGCCAAATTGGTCTGCCTTGGTCTTTGGAACACTCACTCTTAGAAATTTGAGCTGCTATGTATAAAGCGCAGCTACCCTGAGAATGATATGCTGGATAGGCCACCTGTCATCATTCCAGTCATCAGTCCTCGCTGAACCTGCTCTCCAGCCATCCAAGCCAAGTGCCAGACTTATAACTGAAGAACCCGTCTTGGAAGTCAACCTGCTCCAGCTGTCTCAGTCCAGCTAAGGTCAGAAGCCACGAGCTTGGTACAATTGTTTCATTCCACTAAATTTTGGGGTAATTCCTTATGTAGCAGTAGATAGTTGAAGCATGTCCCTTCCATTTTAACCTGATTTATAAAATCATGTGTTTTATTTCTTATTCTTTCCTGAGTTCTGTCACTTCTCTTTTCTCAATTACTTAATTTCTAAGTTTTTCTAAGCTTATTAGAATATAATCTTGTTAGAACTGTTCTTTCATAACATGATTTTCCTTAATTTATTTTAGTTCATTTAATATATTAGGCTATAAGTTTTACCTGTTTTTGGGCATGTCTTCCTAGCATGCCTTCATTATCTCTAGGAACAGTATTCTGCCCTGTATTTTCTTTTCTCTTAGAATGACTTTGTGTGGGTTTTGCTCATGATTATTTTCTGTCGCTCATTTTAATGACAAAATTTTTTGTACTTTTAGGAGGAGAAGGTAGGCTAGGATAACTTTTCTAGATTCACTACCCTGGAAATTCTCCTTCCACTATTTTCACAAAATTATGTATATATTTTTTCTCCAACTATTTCCCCTCCCCCACTCATCCCCCACCTTTCAACCCGCGCTGCGATTCTCAATTAAATTCTGATCCCAGTAGGTATTCCCCCTTACTCCACACACAGAACATTATCCTACAACAAAGTTTGATTTATTAGTTTAAAACATTTAGAAAGCCTAGAGTGTTCCAGCACCTTCCACCTCCCAGGATCTTGTAGTCACATGAAAATTGGAACCCATAAAACTTCCTCCAGCTTTTGGCTGACGTTCTCAGATTGGGCCATCAATATTCCCAAGGCCATTTGTGAATTCTCTGGTTCTCAGCACTAACTGGAGCCTATTTCATCTTCTCTCTTCCCCCCACATAATTGCCAAAATCACAGTCTCTCAGCTGTAAGTAGTTTGCACCTACCTGCTCAGACTTTGGAGCTTGTTATGACACCTAGTCACCTAGATTTGTTGTAGATCAGTGGTTCTCAAACTTTAGGATCAGCATCACCAGAATCATCTGGAAGGCTTATTAAAACATATTCAGAGGTCTACTGTAGGCCCTCACATCTGGCATTTCCAACAAGTTCCCGGGTGATACAGATATTTCTGGTTTGGAGACCTCACTTTTAGAAACATTGTTATTGATGTTTGTGAGCTTTTTGTTTTGTTACCCTCATTGCTTTGTCTATTGTTATGGAGGACATCGAGGAGTTCAAAAATTATGCTGCTGACGCTTTGGAAAACAATCTGGCAGTTCCTCAAAAGATTAAACCCAGAGTTACCTTATGACCCAGCAATTTTACTTCTGGGTATACCTAAGAGAAATGAAAACATAAGTCCACACAAAAACGTGTACACAAATGTTTATAGTAGCATTATTCACTATAGCCAAAAGGTGGAAAACCCCAAGTGCCTATTAGCAGATGAATGGATAAACAAAATGTGAGATTCTATGCAATGGAATATTATTTAGCTTTACAAAGGAAGGAAATTCTGACATATGCTACAACATGGATGAAGCTTGACTGCATTATGCTAAGTAAATGACAGATACTATATGATTCCATTTATGCGAAATGTTCAGAATAGGCAAATCTGTAGAGACAGGAAGTATATTAGTGGTTGCCTAGGAGTAGGGAGTATGGGGAGAAAGGAGAGTAACTGATAATGGGTACAAGGTTTAATTTGGGGGTATTAAAGTGTTCTAAATTGATTGTGGTGATGGTTGCATGACTGTGAATATACTCAAAACTACTGAATCATATAGTATAGTATATGAATTATATCTCAATAGAGCTGTTATTTAAAAAGCAACTATGTTGCCACGACTGCCATCTTCCCACAACCCTCTTATTTAAAAATTATTAATTATTCAAAATTTTGGCACTTCTATTCATTGCAACAAGTTTCATATAAAACTCCTTGCAAATAATCACAACATGGAGTCTAACCAGGGTACTGTGGTTAAAACTGGTGGTTGAGTGCACCCCAAGGAAGGGTTTGTGGCTCCGGAGTGTTGCTCCTGTATAAGCTGTGGTGTTGTAAAGTGGGGTTTGCCATGATAAAGCCATCCATCTGGCCTCAGAGCAAAGCCTCTGGGCTCGGGATCCCGGCCCCTTTCTGGCCCACAGTGTAGCCCTCAGCCCGTTGCTGCCATGAAAGGGAGCATTCACCTTCATTGCTGGCTCTCCCTTTCCACTGCAGACTCCTTCCCAGCCCTTCCCTTGGTTTCAAGGGCTGTCAGGGTCACCCTTCCTCTCTCCAAACCCCACCCCCTGCCCCATCAAGACTCATTCTGCTTTCCATCTTGTCAGACAACAAAGACACTGGAGGAATTTATTTATACCTCTAGCTAGCAAATAAGACAATTCAATGAAAAGCAGCCCCAGCTTGTGGGAGCCTCCTCAGGCCTTTGATGGCCTCGTCTGTGTTCTAATTCCCAGCATTTACTCTACATATAAATTTGCCATGGTGAATAGACACCATTCTCCCCAGAAACCCATTTGTTCCCTTGGTTATTTTATTTAAAGGTCTTGTTTTGCTTTTTATTATTATTGTTAAACTGAATTCTTCTCCTATCAACTTCTCTTTAATGTACAATGCCAAATGCAGCATGAAGTGTTTTCACATACAATCAACTAGACACCTGTTCTTGAGAGTAAGTAAGCTTCTGACATTTTAAAAACACACAAGCTGCTAGAGCCTTTCCTCTATGGAATGGGAGTGGGGGACTGAGGGAGGAAGGTTTGCACAGGCAGAGTGGAAAAGATTTCATAGTCAAGTGACTGTGATTTTCAATTTAGCTGAGATAGTTCTGATTTTTAGCAGGCAGACACTTGAAGAGTTATAATATTCATGGAGGAAGCCTGAGAAAAAAAGTCAAAAGGCAGTTTAAAGTATGGCCCCTGTGTTGTGCTCATATTTGGGACCATTGTCCTCTTTCTGTCTCCCTAGGACCTTTGCTGCATTGTGTTCCCTCCAGTTTCTTACAGAATCCCCTCAAAGTCAGCCTCTTTGAAAAGTTTACCAGCACCATGGACAATTCTGTGATGGTATATAGGGGGCCCCAGATATGTCTGTGTTCTAATCCTCAGAATCTGCGAATGTGATCTTATTTGGAAAACAGGTCTTTACAGATGTTATTTAGGTTAGAATTTTGAGACTAGAAGATCATTCTGGATTATCTGGGTGGATCCTAAATCCCATGACAAGTGTCCTTATAACATATACCCAGAAGAGAGAGACGGACAAAGAGGAGGTGATATGAAGACAGAGGTAGAGATTGTAATGATATGGCTGCAATCCAAAGAATGCCAAGGATTGCTAGGCAGTCACCAGAAGCTAGAAGAGGCAGAAAATGAATTCTCTTCTAGAGTATCCAAAGGAAATGTGGTCCTGCTGACACCTTGATTTTGGATTTCTCACCTCCAAAACTGTGAGAGAATAAATTTCTGTTGTTTTAAGTCACCAAGTCAGTGGTAATTGATTTGAGCAACTACAGGTAACTAACATGGAACCCATATTTCACCAACTTACTATCAGCAGAAAACACAGGGGAAAAAGGACCAGATAACACCATGTCATGAAACCTTGAAAGATCAGGCTTTTGCCTACACATGATGACCTGCTGAGCTGTCAGATCAGAGGAGATGTCTACATAACAAGCCTGAAGCACATGTTGGATGCAGGAAATGACTTCTTACAACTCAAACCTTGCTAGAACTGGTTGCCCACAGCTTTGCTTTTCAGGAATATTGTTTCTTTTGTGTACATATGACATGGCATGTCATATGTTTACACATAAGACTAGAGGCCCGGTGCATGAGATTCATGCACTGCGGGGGGAGGGGTGTCCCTCAGCCCAGCCTGCACCCTCTCCAATCTGGGACCCCTCAGGAGATGTCCAACTGCCAGTTTAGGCCCGATCCCACAGGGATCCCACAGGGATCGGGCCTAAACCGGCAGTCGGACATCCCTCTCACAATCTGGGACTGCTGGCTCCCAACCGCTCACCTGCCTGCCTGCCTGATTGCCTCTACCCACTTCTGCCTGATCACCCCCTAACCACTCCTCTGCAAGCTTGATCGACGCCTAACTGCTCCCCTGCTGGCCTGATTGCCCCCAATCGCCCTCCCCTGCAGGCCTAGTCACTACGCCTAACTGCTCCCCTGCTGGCCCGATTGCCCCCAATCGCCCTCCCCTGCAGGCCTGGTCACCCCCAACTGCCTTCTCCTGCTGGCCCAATTGCTCCTAACTGCCCTCCCCTGCCGGCCTGGTCTCCCCTAACTGCCCTACCCTGCCAACCTGGTTGCCCCCAACTGCCCTCCCCTGCCTGCCTGGTCTCCCCCCAACTGCCCTTCCCTGCAGGCCTGGTCCCCCACAACGGCCCTCCCCTGCCAGCCCGATTGCCCCTGACTGCCCTCCCCTGCTGGCCTGGTCGCCCCCAACTGCCCTCCCCTGCCAGCCATCTTGTGACCATATGGGGGCAGCCATCTTTGACCACATGGGGGCGGCCATCTTGTGTGTTTGAGTGA
>NW_005370944.1:3096225-3121843 GCF_000412655.1 Myotis brandtii | reverse complement strand
GCTGGCCCGATCACCCCTAACTGCCCTCCCCTGCCAGCCATCTTGTGGCAGCCATCTTTGACCACATGGGGGTGGCTATCTTGTGTGAGGCATGACAGTCAATTTGCATATTACCTCTTTATTATATAGGATTCTTCCATCCAAATGATTTCTAAGCTCAGCTTTCTGTATTTCATCCTCCCCAATTTTTTCATATTTATTTTAATGCCTAGAAAGAACACATTTATGAGCAGTTGGAGAAAAGTCCTGGAATCACGGGTCTGTATGGGATCTTTCTGAGAAGTCATATTGTTTGTGAGCTGATGGCCCTGCCTCTGTCTGGGAAGGTGGCCTGACCCAGAAGGCCAAGTCACTAGATGGGTGCCCCATTCTCCCATCTTAGGATCTGGCTCTTCTTTGTGTATTTATTCATTCAACAAGTGTTTGTTTTTTAATATTTTAATTTTTATCAGTTGGTGATACCTTATTGCCATCTGCTTTTCTTTCTTACTCTATTTGTCCAGACAATTTCTGATTACTCTCCTGATAAGTTTCTCCTTAATTCATTTTCCTCCTACTGCCAACCTCTCATGTAATACCCAATACATTTTCTTGTCCTGTCCCCAGGATTTAAGCCAAACAGTTTGAGTCCATATTTTTCACCTCTCAGTAGAAGCAGTACCTACACAGGGCCTGGCACTCAGTGGGTTGTCATAAACAGCCTGTTGAATAAAAGGCCAAGTTTCCAGATGTTCTAGTCATATGTAGTATCACTCTGTTATACTTTGATTTTATCTTGTGGGAACATGTTTGAAAATTTATATTTAAATTGCTTCTATTTCTATTATTTTAAATAACTTTCTCAGCTTACAGAGTGTTCATCCTAAAGGACTAGCTATACATCTTTGTGTGACTAGTCAAAGTGATGTGTGTGTACATGTGTACATAGTACGTGTGTGCATTCCTGTGTCTGTGCTTGCACACAAAAGCCCCCTGGTAATAGAAACTTTATTTTTTTTCTCTCCCATAACTCAAAGTCCATGGAATGAATTTAACTTAAATTACCCCTCCTGGCCCAAATAAATAAGTAAAATTCCAACAGAATAAAATATGTCCTAAATGTTATTTCTTATTTTCAAAAAGTGAAAAGCTGAGTGTAATTGAATTTGCTGCTCAAATCACAACTCTCGCTCTTGGCAACACCCTAAAACAACACTTCCCTCCTAATTCTGTAGCCCAAACACAGCATTGGCCAGGCCCTGCTTCTCCACCAACAAAAGGTTTTCATTTCTGGCAGGGCCACAGCAGGGAAACAAGAGGTGTGTGGAATTTACAAAACCCAGAGAAGTAATCTGCATCTATTTGTGGTGATTAATATCTCCTTCCTTTGGGTTGAATGCCAGCCTTCAATTAGAAACAGAACCTTGCTTTTCACAGAGCAACCCCCCGAGAGCCCCTGGAGAAGATTGCCCCTGGAAGGGAAGATTCAAGTCAGACAAGCAGAAGAGTGGAGCTCCCCTCGGTCAGCAGAGGGCATGTGCATTCCTGTGTCCTCCAGGCTGCCCCTGCCGGACACCTTACAACATGGCAGGAATGACCTCAAGAAAGAAGGGACTTGAGGAAGGAAAATAGAGTGAATTTCTTCTTTAGTTTTTTATAACTACTTTTATATTTTAAAAAAATAAAATAAAAGTCCCAGGAGTCTACAGGAAATTTCCTAGGTTTCCCCATCCAACCCCCTCAGCCTCCTCCCATCACTAAATTTAAGAACTTACCAGCTGGGCCAGGCCTATTTGGGGATTTTCTGCTTCCAGTCAGGGCTGAGGCTGGTACAACCAATGCCAAGGCCAGTTAAGGGGAGAACAGGACCATTGTGAACCCCAGTTTGTGTGTGTGTGTGTGTGTGTGTGTGTGTGTGTGTGTGTGTGTGTTGTGGGTGTGTGAAGAACTGCACAAGTTCTGATTCATTATTACAGCCTATTCTCTTTCCCCCCAACTTTCCTTCTCCCTTCAAATTAGTATGTTTACTTGCAGATCTGGCAGATGAGTTGATAGTACTCTTAAAAAGGTGAGCTTGATTTCTGCACTTGGGTATTGGGGTAAACATTGATTGGTGGCCCTCACTCCTCACCACTTCCCACTTTCTCACCCACACAGTATGTGCCAGGCTCCAGGGTTGCAAGAGGAAATAAGACAGGCAGATCCCCTGTCCCCATGAGATTTGTCTCCTAGTTAGGGACACACACTGAACATATCAATCAGTCATTTTAGGTGTTTCTAAGTAACATGAAAACAATGAAATAGGTTAGTGTACCAGAGTAGTTAGGAGGTGAGTTAAGTGTTATTTAGGCTTGGGACCTCCTGATTATATGTCTGTAACCTCAAGGTAACACAGAACCAGTTTTGAGGGGTCATGTGTTGAGCATAAAGCGAGAGTGATCAGGTGTCTGGGTCTGTGGCCAGAATGGCAAGTAGGAGAGGAAAGCAAGGAAGCATGTTTTCACCCTTTATCTCACCAGCCCAGGTCCCTCAGCTGCAGCCTCTGATGGACACCCTGCAGGTCAGCCAATGCCCTGTTCTGGAGGGTGAGACCTGCGCTAGGCATAACAACTGCCCTGGCAGCCAGTGGGTCTTTTAGGCCCCATCCATGCAGTCCTGGTGGAAAGAACTCAGCACTGAGCCACAGTTCTCTACCCACTTATCAACGCAGTCCCGTGAGGGAGGAGGTGTTTACCCCAATACCTGGCAAATTGTCTACACGGACCACCATAATCCAGTGTGCTAAGTACAGATGAAGTGAGGACCCAGCAGGGCAGGGGCAGTGAGGGAAGAGGGTGTGAAGGCAGCTTCCCGGGGAGCTAGGTCACTCCTGTTTATCTTCAGACATGACTGTCCCAGCAATCACTTTGGCTCTACTTGAAAATCACTCTGGTTCAACACCAGATTGGGCCACCCTGATGAGCACACCACCAAGTGTGACCTGCTCTGGGAGGCCTCTCCCCACCACTACCACCACCAGCACCCTGGTGTTGCTTTCTATGGGTGTGCTTATCGAGTGGTCTCCAAGCCCAAGGAGAAATCTGGAAAGTCCTCCCTATGCCAGGAATAATTCCTCTCCCTGCACACCCAGGCCTCCCAGCCTGGCCAGCCACACGCTGGACTTCTGCTTCTGTTTCCTGCCCAGCACCCTGTTGGGATTTACATAGAGCACTAAGCCTAGACTCCAGGATGGAGCTCAAAGGACAAAAAACATACCAAAGTCATCATTCCAGGGCTAGGCTGAGGGCACCCAGGATGGCTCAGTCACACAAACTGCTGACCACAGAGTGGGATCATGAAGAGAAACTCTGCAGTCAGGGTGGGGGCAATCCCTGCCTCGGGAGCCGCCATCCCAGAGGAAGTGAGCAATGCTGACCAGGGACCAGGAGGATTTTTCCATGCTGGGAGTTTCCGTCCCAGATCTGGGTCTCCAGAGACAGCAGTGGCAAAACTTTTTAATCCAAGGGGATCCTGGGCTTGTTTGGGGGGTCAGGGAGGAAGAAGGGTGTTGGGGTTCTGTACTGCACTCCAGAGCCAAGTGGGAGGGGCCCAGGTCTGAGTCTGAGGAAGGACATTGAGACTTAACACAGAAATCCAGGGCGGGCAGTAGGTGCTGACACCTTTTCTTATCTGCCTCCCTCAGTCCTACCTGCTGGCCGTGGGCTACTCCCTTCTGCACAGAGGTTCCAGGTGCGCACTAAGCACAACTTACCATCTCCCTATTGGTGGGCATGATGGTGGTTTCCTAACTGCAGGCTGCTGTTTCTGAATGACGCTGGCAGGGAAATATCTAAAAGAAGGGTAGTTATCATTGAAAAAGCAACTTATAGAACAACACATATGTAATGCATTTATAAATATATTTAACACACATATCAAAACTATATAATTTCCAAATGTATGTAAACACATGGTAAAGGGCCTGGGACGCAACACCTGGAACAAAGAGTGGTTATGTCCTGAGAGGAGTAGGATGGTAGAAGGCAGGGGGGAGGTGGTTGGTCTGTCAGTGTGGTTTGAATTTTTCACAGCAAGGATGTTTTCAGTTATTTCTTAAACAAGATTTTTTAAAAACTGAACATTTCAAAACCTCCCCCTGTTGTGTGAGTTGCTAGAGGTGTCAGCTCAGGGTGATTCTCTGGTGGACTGCTCTGTTGACGAGGGCCTTCCTCACGGGCTCTCTGCTTCTGAATGGGAGAGTTTAAATGGAAGAAAATTGAAACCAAAGAGGGCTAGCTTACTCTGAAAAGGTCACAGTTTTGTCCTGGCAACCAGACTAAAAGAGTCTCTAAGGCCCTGGAATGGGGAAAAGATCTAGAAAGGAGATAATAAGAGTGAGAGAGCAGGCCCAAGGAATGGCGAGTGCCAGGGCCCAAGAAAGTTAGTGGAACTTTAAAAATGAAAGTTACTGAAAGTTTAGAAAATAGCATGGTTACTGAAAGGCAAGAGGAGGTCAGGAATTAGGAAAGATCCGGAATTTGAATTTGAGTTAGTTCACCAGGAGAACATGAAACCTCTTGGGATCCCTCGGAAATCCTGGGAAGGGCAGTGCATTTCCTTGGTACATGAGATGGAGGCTTGAGCAAATTGAACTGGCCACTAGAAGAGTGATGCGTCGATGACCGGAATCTTGAGGCTATGTGAGTTAATATAAGTAAAAACATGCTAATTGATTTGTAAAAATGAGAAAACTATAAAGAAGTAGAAATTGCCAGCATAGCATTTCCATCCATTTAAACATTCATGCATCAAAAAATAACCCCCTCCACTCACCCCTCTGCAATTGCATCTGATGATCGAGCTTTTAGAGTAATGCAGCACATGGAGTCAGAAGACGAGCTCCATAAACCATCCTGACATCTAATAGTGCTTTCAAAGAGGCCTGAGCACTGGGGGGTAATGGCCAGTAATGGCTGAGCTGGGTACAGCGGGGGAGGAGAGAGGGCTCGGGGCTTTGAGGGGGCGGGGGAGAGTAAAGTAGCAAGTGTAAGAATTTTTACAGCAGCTATAAAAACAAGCCCCATACACTCACAGCTAGATTCTGAGTTGGTCACATAAACTCGGGCCTCTCACCGCCATTCGAGTTGTCAGCCTTGACTCAGTTCTGACCACTATTGTCTTAGAGACCCAGTAAAAGGCTTTAAGAGAGAAAGAGGCACCACCTCTTTGTGGAGCCTGTGCAAAGATTGCTCTCAGAGGGGCTCCCTGTTACTAGGAGTTACAGGCAGCAGGCAGCCCTCCTGGTCAATAGACTACTCGCAGGTGATTATTACTATTCAGCACCAGCCTTTGGTTCCTGGGAACAGAACAATGGTTTAGGCTTCTGAATGAAGGCCACACTTTGCAGTCATGGAAGGGAATGTTTGTATTTGCAAAATACTATGATTTAGGGTTGCTGACCCTGCAACCCATTCCCATAGGAACTCCAATGGAAATGCTCACCCATCAGCACTCCCTTAACTCACTGCTATCAACCAGTCACTGGTGATAAATGGGGATTTTCGGCCCCAGTACTGCTCTGGGGAGATCAGAGCACACTTACTGGCTTCACTGAAACTCCCAGTTTAGATGCACTGAGACAGGAAGGCCAACCCAGGCTGATAAATGTTTAACAACCAGCTTACTAGGAGACAAAAGCCCCGATTTGTAGCATTTGCTGATTTCCACAGAGAAATACTCCCACCAGCTACCACATCATGGCTTTGGACAAGGTTGGGAAGAGGTGTTTAGTAGCACACCATGCTACCACGGATGGAAAACCCTCTCCAAGACATAGATAATCATAACATGTAGTAGAGAATTAGGAAGTGATTTGAGTATTTATTACCTTTATCTTTGATATAATTTGTTTAATTGTAAGCTTATATATTTTAATTTTTAATAATCACTATGTTTAGCAACTGGCTTGCAAAATTCCTGAAAATTCAGCAATTGACTCTCATGAGCAAGCAGGTTCAAGCACACCATTGGCCTTCTTGCTTTGAATCTAATTTCTTTCTATGCATTTCTTCCATGCTTCTCTCCTCTTTCTCCTTTTTTTCCTCCTCCTTGCTTATGGCTTTTGGCCTCATCTCCCCATTTTGCCCTATTTATTGAGCACTGACCCCCTGTGCTGAGCATGTTCCATGTGTAATTGGAGAGGCCACTGTGGGTGAGACTTCACGTACTCGCCCATGCTCAGTGGTGCTCTTCTTCTGGCACCAGGAGGAAGATCCTTCTTTGGCTTGCCCTGGGCAGTTACGGTCATATATCAGCTCTGGTCACTCACTGGTTGTGAATGGAAGTGATATATGTCACTGCTAGACTGAAGCATTTAATTGATGGTGTGAGACTTCCAATGCTCTTTTTTCCTGCTGCAGTGATCTCAGAGAAGGCCTGTGTGAAGACAGCAGAGCCAAAGGTAGAAGGAGCTCAGGTCAGTAAGTCACCACATGAGGGAGGGTTTCCCTGAAGAATCACCTGGACCCATGGTGGATTTGCATGAGTAAGAAATAAGCATCTGTGCATTAAGCCACAGAGCTTTTGGTGTTGCTTGTTAACACAGCATAACCTAGTCTATCCTAACTAATAACCCTTCTTATAGTTCATGGCCAACCACATGCTTGCATTATGAGGAACTCCAGTGCATCTCCTTCAGGACTCTTTCCCCTAGGAAAATATTTATTTGTCTAGGAATTTTCATGTGTCCTAAGTGGGGTTTGTGTTTCTTAGGGGATTGTACTTTCCAGTCAGTGTGAACTTTATATTAATTAGAATATAAGATTAGTTAGACACAGAAACAAAAAAAAATATGGTGACTTATACAAGATCGAAGTTTCAGATGCTTATTTCTCTTCCACATAAAAGTCTGGATACCAGCAATACAGAGTTGGTGAAGTACATCCTGAATATGTGGCTTCCACGTCTGAGGCATCTGACTCATTTGTTACTCTTTCCCACCTAAAACAAAAGCTAGAAGGCACTGGGAAAGGGAAACCCAATCCTTTTAAGCTAAGAGCCCAAAGTGGCACACATCCCTCTGCTCACATCTCCTTGGCCAAACAAATAGTCACAATATGTACCTAGCTGCAAGGGAGGCTGGGAGATGTAGTGTTTAGACTGTTAACACTTGATGAGGAATTTCTGTTACTTAAAGGAAGAAAGGGAGGAGGGATACAGGAAGAAAAGACTAGGTCTTTATCATGACCTATTGTTTTGTCCTGGCATGGGAAGAGCTCTAACTGGTGTAGAGAAGCTACCTGGGGCAGAGAGCTGTTTCCAAGTGGAATAGTAACTGGTCCTCTCTGACTTCCATCATGGAATAGGCCCTTTGGTGTATAGGCGATTCTCCTTCCCAAAATGGCCAAGGCCCTCAGAGTCCTAGTGCTGTCCATTTCTTCCCACAGCCTTGGCTGGGGTGAGAAGCTGTTCTAGTGAGGCTGCTTGCCATGGAGATCATAGGTAGAGGGCAGACTGATGGCCAAGGAGTGGTGGGAATGGGCTCTGAAGTTAGTCTCCTTTGGGCAAAGTGCTTAATATTTCCTGTTCTAGCTTTGTCATCTGTAACCTGGGATAATAATGGTACCAAATTGCTAGGATTGTTGGGATTATTAAAGAAGACAATGATGTAAATGTACTTAGCATAGTGGTTTAATAACCACTAGCTATGACTGCTGCTAATATTGCTGCCACTATGACAGTTGTGTGGCTGCTGTCATGGTGGGGAGTGATTGCTTGTTTCACACACAGCTGCCAGGGGAGTTCTCCTTTAGAAGGGGTAAATACTGGAGGCTCCAGCATGCCTTGTGTTCTGAACCCAGAACCATTCTTTCCCATTTCTGCTTTATGACTTGTGCAGACCAGCCTGCTGGTTTCTTTCTGCTCTCATAGGACCTTTATTTCAGGGTTCTTCTTGTTCTTCCCTGGCACTGGGCTTTGATCAGGGCACCAGCCCCAGGTCTTAGAGAGGAGTTGGACTGTTAGTTCTTTCCTTCCAGAAGGGTCTCTGGGTGCTTTCTGCAAATTAATTATCCTGTTCCCCAAAGTTCTACATCCTCAGGAGATCATCTGGCTTTGCCATATCCAATTAAAGTCCCGTTACATATACCTTTTCCCCAGGGCTGGTCTGTAATTTGCATAACTAAGAGGGGTAGGTGAGGTGATCCCTGCTCCAACCCAGCTGAGATGCAGTGGACAGCTTTTCTCAAAAGAATCAAAATATAACAAAAAACAACAACACATAAAATGTTGGTAAGACACCCTGTTGGACCACTCATTACATACATTTTATCTCATATGATCTCCACAGTAAACCTGTGAGGTAGGAATTAAAGAGCCAGATCTATTTGAGTCCAAACTATTGCCTCACTCTGATCATTAACCTATTTAAGCAGAACTAACTTAAGAGAACGAAGAAAACTTTACATCCATCAGAGCTTATTTTTAAAGATTTTGAGAAACACCGTTAGGATTCTTATAGACACAGCTGACAAACTCAAATCAAATTTAAACAAAACTTGCTATTTATTGGCTTAAAAATGGTGAAATCCATGGGTATCTGGCTTCAAACAGGGCTGAGATGAGGTGCTCAGGTGATGTCACTAGTGTGTCTTTTCGTTACCTCTGTTCTCCCTGTGTTGGCTTCATTTCCAGGCCCACCCTATCTCCACGGTGGCCCCAGGAACTCCAGGCCCACAGGCTACCAGCTTCCAGTCCAGGAGAAAGTTTCTCTTTCTCGATAGCTTCAGAGAAAGCTCATGGAGCTTCACTGAATCCATCTGGGCCGTGTACCCACCCCAGGATCTGAGGGGGTTGGGAGAGTGGACAGAAATAGGAAGGATGCTTCCGCAAAGGAAAGTTGCTATGCTATTACCAGAAGTTAAAGCAAAAGCATGGATGAACCTTAGCACCTATAAAAAGCAGAATGATTGGAGGGCATATTTTTACTCCCTGCAATATAAAATTGATTTCTCTCAACCTCTCTACTTCAGGGGTTCTCATTCTTGGATGCATGTTGGTCTTAAAAATCATGATGCTCAGACTACATCCTAAACCAGGGAAGGCAGGTACTCTGGGTGCAGGGTCTAGGCATCAGAATTTTAAAAACTTACCAGGTGATTACAATGTGCAGCCAGGGTTGAGAGCCAGTGCTCCAATTTCCTGATCTTGTTATTAAAACTTGTGATTTGTGAATACATTGATTATGCCAAGTTCCAGCCCAGCAGTCTGAGTGCCGCTGTGAGCCATGTACCCAAGTGATGTTGTATTTGAGCCACTTCTCTCCCAAATGCTGAGCCAAGGGCAGATCACCTGGACCCCCAGGGAAGTCTCTGGACATTCACAGTTCTACTCAATGCCAAGACCAGGTTTGGCTCCTAAGGGAGGAAAACAATACCCCAAAGGGCCCATAGGCCAAGAAACTGGTTGCTACTTTCTTAGCACAGCTATGGCCTTCTTAATGCAACCTATGCCCTCTCTTTGTCCAGGGAGCCTGATGCTAATTGCCTCAGGCTAGAGTCCTGGCAGGATGCCAAGTGGGAGAGAGAGAGAGATAGTGTCCCATGGGAGAGAGAATCCTGCTCAGAGCAACATGGGATTTACCTGAGAAAGAGAAGCCAGTTGTTACCTTACTGGGACCAACGCATGTCTTGGCAGAGTGGGGTCTGAGCCAGCAAATGTAAGCTCAGCTTCCCAGCCTCCACGCTGGTAGGTAAGAGCTGGAAATGGGGGAGGTAAAGTCATTGTTTTCTGGGTGGTTGCCTGTCAGAATCCCCCTAACCTGGGATGGGTGGTAGGACTCAGTCATCTTTGACCTTTGGCAAGTGCCCTGCTCTCTGAGCCTATTTCTGCTTCTATATAATGAAGAGTGGATCCACTCACCCCTAAAGTCCTTTCATTGAGGTTGTCCCAGGGTCCACTCTGAGGCCCAATGCATGGTTCCCTTCCCAGAGGCTGCATGTCCGTGTTCTGCCCTAGTATCTGCCCAGAATGTTTCACCGTGCCTCTGGGCCTGCCTTTTTCTCTCAGACTCCGGGGTCACTGCCCTGGTCTGCGAGCCAGCCAGGCCTGATTCACTCCCTCAGCTGAACCCCCTGGATGATCCAGGGAGACATCACATCTAATCTACTTTGAGAAGCCTGGATTCAGAGCAGTGCGCAGATCTCCCCTGCTGCCAGCTTGAGGCTGTCCCCAACGTCCCGGATCACTCTCTCCTAAACTACAGATTTCTCTGGGCCCATAGGACTGTCACGGGGTTAAACATGCATTTGAGGTTTCCCTCGGCTCCCCCAAAGGCTGATTCTCTCAGGTTCAGTCCTCTTGAATACCCATACAGCCCATCAGTCTCTTGCTGAATTTCATACTCCTCACTCCACCCAGAAACCATGTGTCTCACCTAAAGCCCTGAGCTGGCAGTTCCAGGACATGCACAGACCTTTCTTGCCTAGTGTGTACCTGGGTCACTACAATAGCCTCTTAACCTGTTTCTCGAAGCCTCTCTCTCCTCTCACTCCACATCGTACTGATACCAGATTCATCTTCCTAAAATAGCTCTGCCTTTGGCCAGCTGGCCCTTTTGCTCAAGAACCTTCTATGGGTCATAAATACCTCTAAACTCAGCAATTTCCATGCCCATCTTTCAGGGCCTTGAGACCTGGAGCCACTCTGTGGAGATGGCCTCCTTCTGGGCTGGCCCAGGGAGCCTCTTCCACTCAGCCAGGCTACCTCCACCCCATGGTGCCCTATGTGCTCTACATTCTATTCTCCTTGCTTCAGGTCTTAGCCTGCGTGTGCTCCCCCAGCTTGGACTATCCTCCATTTAAGAAATATATATATTTTTTATTGATTTCAGAGAGGAAGGGGGAGAGAGAGAGAGATAGAAACATCAACGAGAAGAGGAAATTATTGATTGGCTGCCTCCTGCATGCCTCCTACTGGGGATCAAGCCCACAACCAGGGCATGTGCCCTTGACCAGAATCAAACCAGGACCCTTCAGTCTGCAGGCCGACGCTCTATCCACTGAGCCAAACCAGCCAGGGTTATCCTCCATTTTAAAAATCCCACATCCATTCAAGCCTCCTGCTCTGTTCCCCTACTTCCAAAAGTCAGTTCAGGCTATTCCAGCACATACTGGTTTCTCCATCCTTTTGTTTCTTTTCTAACTTAGAGTCAGTACCATTATTTTGGTTGCATTTAACTGATATGGAGCTCCTTGAGTGTGGATACCACACCCTGTATTTGTTTTGTGTCTCACCAAAAGCCTAGCCCCAAGGTTTGTGCCTAGTAGGGTGGAGCACCCTCACAATTGCCCACCCAACAGTAACACTTTCTTGCTGGCCAAGCCAGCCTCCCATACAGAAGGGTGTCCAGGAGGGAGCCCGAGAGCCACATTTGCCAACCTTCCATGCAGCAAGGGAACCAATGGATACGTGAGCCAGTACTTGTCACTGGAGTCTGAAAAGAATTCCGATGGGGGGCAGGGTGTCTGGGAAAGATTCCTTCCCGTGTGAGGTGGAAATTCCCTTACTTCTCAATCTGTGGAAATTAGAACAGTATTAATAGATACCGACCTCAGTGCCAGTGCCTGCCTCCTCCCAGCCTTGAGCCAGGGCCACTGAACCAGAGCATCACCCAAGGCCCTGGGTAAGTCAGTGAGACCTCAGGAACAAACCCGAGAAAAGCAATTTCTGATTGTTTCATCACATCAGTGACCAACAATTAATGCCTCAGAAGAAGGTAAAAGTCTTTGAAACCAATTCATGTAATGCTAGAAAATATGCCTTCCTGACCCCTCCAGGCAATCAGGCCCTACCATGAAATATGAAATCCACACATGCATGACGGCGAATATTATTAATGATCATAAAACCATTCAACTCCTTCGAAAATCTAAGCCTTATTTCCGACACAATAACCCCCTGCAGCAGACTGGTTACACATGATGAAAAGATGTATTTCCTTTCCTTTGTTAAAACTTGCCAGTCATTAACTCTGCTGAATGAGAGGCTTCTCATATTATGGGCAAGTTGACGCTCTTCCAGGAGGGGAGAGCTGAATGAATGCTCCCTGCCTGGGTCTGAGACGTCCAACAGCAACCTTTGCTAACCTGGAAGAGTTCTTTCTGTTAGTTCCATTAATATAAGTATGAGTTGGTAACCTGGCCAAGCAGGATCTGGGAGCTTGGGGAGTAGAGAGTAAGATGACACATCAATCCTCATCCCCAGCTCAGTTTGTACTTGCATGTGCTATTCAACACGACAGGGAAGTGGCTTGGTGAACTATGGAATATTGGCACAGGTTGTCTGACAGACCCCACCTGTCCCAGCATTATGACAGAGAGAGCTAAGAGAGCTCCCTCTCCTTTACCACTCACGCTTCATGTTTATATTTCAACAGGAGAAGCCAGGTTCTTACCAATGACCTTGGTCCCCCTCCTCACTGTTGATGGGACCAGGATCAGCAGCACCTGATCAGAACTGGACTAATCACAGCTTCTCCTAAAATATTTGACACTAGAGCTGAGAGAGATCAGTTTCTCTCAGGAGTTCCTGGGCATGTAAACTCAGGAATAGTTCGAGGCTATACATTCTGCAAAAGCTGATGTACAAAAACAGAGGAAACTGGAGAAGCATAGAGGAAAACAGATGTTTGCTGGACGAAGGGACCTCCTGGCTTCCAGACATGCTAGTCCAGTTTCTGTTCATAATCTAGTCCTGATACCTCTGCCTTCAGGTTCCAGGAAATATCCCTGATTCCTACAACAAATGTCTTTCATTTTAAAAAAATTTATGCTTGCTTGAGTAGGTTTCTATGATTTTCAATCAAAAGACTTCTAACTAATTCATAAACATTGAATATTATATAATCATTATAGTTTGTTTATAAATAATTTTTAGTATCATGGGAGAATGGTTATGCTATAATGGTGTGTCATTTAAAAAGCAGCCTATAAAGTTACATAAAAGTGTGATCTTAATAATATAAAACAGTGGAGAAATAAAAACCATCAAAACATTATTTGTGATTATTTTAAAGTAGTATGATTACAGGTGAATTTTATTTTCTTCACTGTGTCTTTTTTCTAAGCCTTATTTCCAACACAATAACCCCCTGAAGCAGACTGGTTACACATGATGAAAAGATGTATTTTACATTTCTTTCCATAAAGAGTATGTATTAATTTTGTCATAAATAAGGTTTATTTGTTTAAAAGTAAAAATACAAAAATTTTTACCTGCTTTCCCCATTCTCACCTCCACCCCCAAAATCTGCACAAATACCAGTAAAATCTCAACCTGTCTACAGAGAATTTGTGAGGGGTTTACTAGTATGAGGGCTAAAGAGTCAGTCCGCTAGGAGAGACCTCGCTCAGTATAGGAGTTACTAGTAAGTGTACCATGTCAGCCCATTAATAGAGCCTTGATTTTCAGGGAGAAGAGGACATTCCAAATATAGCTGGGTGCCTATCACTCAGCCATTATCTTGTGACTTAAGTCACAACAAGAGACTGTGGGATATAAGCAGCCCACCCTGGGGATCCTCTAACAGAGTGTGTTACATCGAGGGGTGGAAGTGCTATCTCCTCACTTTGCTATAGACCACTGTACAGGTGTGACACCATGTTGCCTGGGGCATTGGCAGTGGTGTTTATGATGGTGGCAGTAACCCATGGCAGAGGTGGCGTGTTCAGGAGCAGCGGTACCCAGCAGATGCAGCGCCGGTTTTCACCTAATGCAGTGGAGTGGAGTCTCACAGAATCCCCAGTGAGGTCTAGCACAGCCAGCCCAGTGGCTGTGGCAGGTCCAGTGGTAGAGTGATCAGAGTAAAGAAATTAGCACAGGAATAAAGGAATAAAATGTTGGTAGCTGACTGGACCGCTAGGTGCAAAGCTGAAAGCTAAATGCAGCCCAGAAACCCTCAGTAAACTGCTAATGCCTCAAGGACCAGAATTTTGATACATGGCCATCCCTGCTAAAAAGAAGGGTGAAAAAGCAAGCTTACAACATTTTTGTTCTTAATCTAGAAGCAAGCAAGGAAGGGGAATAATGGGAATAAGTATTGATTTGATAATGGTGGGTTAAAAATCAGTATCAAATAAAATATTAGCAAATATTATGGGGGAAAATCTAGAAGAATTTTGTACTCAGGTTATAGTTTAATGGCATATAAAAAAGAAAATGTCTTATCTTTATGTAAAAAATTAGTGAACAGCTATTCACTTATATGCTTTAAATTAAAACGAAGTGTTTAACACATAACATTATTTTTTTAAATTTACTGTTGACACTATTACAGATATCCCCCATTTCCTCCCTTTGCCCACCTCTACCCAGCGCCCCCCCCCCTCTGGCCATCATCACACTGTGTCCATGGGCTATGTGTCCACGGGCTGTGTGTTCATGGGCTATGCATATATGTTCTTTGGCTAATCCCTTCATCTTCTTTCATCCAGTCCTCTCACCCCTTACCCTCTGACCTCTGTCAGTCGGTTCCATGTATCCATGCCTCTGGTTCTATTTTGTTAGCCAGTTTATTTTGTTCAATAGATCCCACATAATAGTGAGATCATAGGGTATTTGTCTTTCTCTGACTGGCTTATTTTTCTTAGCATAATAATCTCCAGGTCCATCCATATTGTCAAAAAAGGTAAGAGTTCCTTCTTTTTTACAGCCACATGGTATTCCATTGTGTGACGTTTTACCACAGTAACTTACATTTTCCAACTAGCTAACCAAGGATCTCATCATATCTGATAGACAGAGTAGGCTTCTACCACATTTGTGGGGGTTTTTTATTTTGGAAAAGAGCTTTATTTTGTTAAAAATTCATGCTCATTATAAATATTGAAATATACAAAAAAGTAAAATTCAACTGTTATGGTAAATATCCTCCCAGGCATCCCTCTATATACACTTATTAAAATATTACACAAATGGATCATGCTGTTCTATTATCCCCTCTTTAGCACTCAAGTCTATGTGCCATATGTAAATTTCCATGTCATCAAGTAAAGATGTACATCATCATTTAGATATTATCTGTATGGAAGTGCTATAATTTCTTTAACCAGTGATTTTACCCTATTGATGACTATTTCAATAAGTATTCAATATTTATATTTAATAGCTTTTCACTATTACAAACACAGCCCAGATGGAAATCCTTATCTTTAGACTGCTGTATGTTTTGGCAATTATTGTTTTGGAGAAAATTACAAGAAGTGGGATTGCTGGGGCAAAGGAAACCTCATTTAAAACGTTCCTTCCTCCCATCCTCCTGTATTCCAGAATTGCTGGGCCAATTTATGTCACCACCAGCAGAACATGAAAGGGCTTGGCGCTATGCCCTCACCAGTCTAGGTTTTGTTATTCTTCTGTTTCTTAGAGCAAAATTTCAGAATTATTTTCATTCATCTTTTCTCTACTGTGGTCTTTTTTGTAGATGCTTTTTTTGCATGGGTTCCATACTGAGTTTTTTCTGCTAACTGATATTTGAGGTTTACCATTTGCTTAAAAATAGTATGAGTGAAATCTCCTTGGCTCTTATTTCCTGTTGGTTTGGTTGCCATTTGAATCTTCATTTAGGATTTTAGTTGAAAGGTTTTAATCCTGATTTTCTTCTCCTAATTTATTCATTTGCCAGAAAGGTTTGGTGAAGGGATAGAGACTGATTTTCTTCCTAAATTGTCATCACTCCTGCCACTTGGATCACTAGGTCAAGTTGGGGGAGTTTGAGTTGGAGAGGCTGGCCACTTTGGTGAGAATTGAGTGAGTAATACCCTATGCTCATCAGATGAATCTGCTCCTCTTTAATAAGAAAAGTGGACTGATTGAGACCCAGCTGCACCAACATCCTCCTGACTAATTGGATCTTATCTGAGAAGGGCCACCTTCTAGCTCACTGAGGTCCAAGCACTGTCCCCGGGGGCCTCTGAGGAAGGATTAGGCCTGTCCTTGGCTAATCCCACAGTTCAGAGTTGACATAATTCCACCTGACCTAGTCTCCAGGAAGACTTGAAGATTTCTCAGTTGATGTCTCTATCTTCAGGGATTAGAACCACACCCTTTAAGACAGATGCTATCCTTGATTGCCATCACTCTCTCCTTCTAAGGCACTGAGTATGATGTCCCTGGATTCACTAGACCAGTGGTTGGCAAACTTATTAGTCAACAGAGCCAAATATCAACAGTACAACGATTGAAATTTCTTTTGAGAGCCGAATTTTTTAAACTTAAACTATATAGGTAGGTACATTGTTATTAACTTAATTAGGGTACTCCTAAGGCTTAGGAAGAGCCACACTCAAGGGGCCAAAGAGCCGCATGTGGCTCGCGAGCCACAGTTTGCTGACCACTGCACTAGACATACCTAATCCCTGCCCATGGATCACTTTTTCTTCTTGGAAGTCTCCAGGGTGACTATGAGGTCTCCTCACTCAGAAAGTTATCTGTCAGCAGGTGAATAGAATCAGGACTGCCACAGGAAGGCCTAGATACCATCAATGACAACAGTGTTGAGCAAGAAGCACAGTTCTCTATTCAGAACTAGAACCATAAGACAATTCCTATGAGAATCACAGTTTGTGTTTTAGGATTCCCACTTACCAGTCCTTTAAGAAAGTATGGCCAAGTATACTCCAGGACCAAGGTCATACAATTTAGTAATACCTTTCAGCCTTCCACCTGTATTGCTTTTCTGTTGCTGCCGTGACAAATTATCACAAGTATAGGGCCTTAAAACAACAGCCAATTATTATCTCTTAGTTTGTTGGTCTAGAGTCTGACACGGGTCTCACAGGCCCAAATCAAGGTGTCAGTGGAGCCGTGCTCCTCACTGGAGGTTCTGGGGGAGGGTCACTTCCAGGCTCGTGCAGCTTGCTGGCAGAATCCAGTTGCATGTGGTTATAGGACTGAGGTTTCGTGTTTTCTTGATGGCTGTTGGTCAGGGGACATTCTTAGGTTTTAAAAGCCACCTATATTCCTTGGCTCATGCCCCTTCAGCTTCAAAGCCAGCAACAGAAGTTCAAATCTTTCTCATGCCTTATTTTTCCTGCCTTCTCTTCTGCCTCATCCCTCTCTCTTCAGTTGGAAAAGTTCAATTTTAAAGGGTTTATGTGATTACATGAGCCCACCCAGATAATCCAGGATAATCTTCTCATTTTAAGATCCATAACCTTCATTATATCTGCAAAGTCCCTTTTGCCATATAACTTAACACATTCACAGGTTCCAGGGATGAAGCATAAACATCTTTGGGGAGTCATTATTTGGCCTAACACAACCTTTTTTGGCCAGGATTCATCCAGGGGTAAGAGTCCCCTCAAAGATCAGTCTAAGGAAAACTTGCATGATTCCTGCCCTTTCATTCCCCCTCTCCACACATACCCACCTCCTTGGAACCAGTTGATCCAGACCTTCCAGCTGAAAACTTTGCCAGACTCGTGCCACAGTGTATTATGCTCAAGGAAAGGCTGAGCACATGGTACTTTCACCCTCAGCTTTGAGCTTCCTGGTCTGTTTGTTCACTGCTGTTTCCTGGAGCTGAGCCAATATGCCTGGGAAGATCCCAAGGACTTTGGGCTTTAGACCAAAGTGCCCATAAGTAGAAGGCTCTGCTTTCCCTTTAACAGAAGACCATTAAAGGCTGGGGTTAAGGTTTCAGTATCACTGTAAATATTATAATGGTATTAAAGCCAGGGACCCAGGAAAGCTAAAATCTGTTATGCCAATCAGCTTGCTTCTTGGGATCCCATATAAGGATGAGTAGCAGGATGAGAACAAGAAATACCATTTTTTATTAGTCTTGTTAGTTATTGACGTGCAAATGATGATGAAAGGATGATTGTATCTGATGGCCGAGGTCTAAGCAAGAACCCCCCACTTGCCCTTATCTTGAATCTAAATCTAGAGGGAGCAATTCAGGTACATGTGCCAAAGAGAGAACAGGCCCAGTCTAATTTATTTGCTTAACTATATATTCAAGGAGAGAAAGGCATGGCCAGGTCCAGCTGAAATGGCAGGATGGCCTGGGTCTGCTCACCACATATAGGCAGGAAGCATAGTACAGTAGGCCCCAAAGACCAAGACCTCCCTAGGATCAATGTAAGAAGAAAAAGAGAGAATGTGGAACCCGAGGTGGGTGCCTTTAAAGTACAGTAACCATGCTCACCAATAAAGTATGGCTCAATGAATATCCAGGACTCTGACCTGTCAAGCTAGCATCTGTTCTTCCTTTGGACAAGGGGAGTGCTAGGAGTTAGAAACAGCTTTGCTGGTATGTGAAGAGTGAACAATAGGGTGTTTCATTAGAGTCTGCCTTAATTTGCTTCTGGATTCAACCTGGTGGCTGCCTCTAGATTTCTGGGGATGGAGGGTGCAGGTGCTTATTAACCCACATGCTCCCTGAAATTCCCTGAAAATTAGATGCTCAGCCACTGTGAGTCCTAGCTGACTATGCCCACCAGTGGATGGACACATCACCAGTGAGAGCCACTCAGCCAGAGACCTGCAATGGTATAGCCAGGAGGTCTATAATCCTCGGGTGAGTTGCTCCCTGAAATGTCAAGAACACCCTAAATTCCTGAGATTTAAAGGACCATACAGACTTTTTGCACCAGATTTCTGTGCTGAGATCTTTCTGGCCTAGGTTTTGGGAACACAGATGGCTTCCTGTGTTCAACAAGGCATAAGATTCTCTCCAGGAACTTTTCACTGATATCCAGGTCAGAGTTAGGTGTCCTATCTGGTACTTTCCTACTGTGCTGAAATCACCTTTTGTTGGTCCATCTCCTCTAAGCAACTATATGCCTTGAGGCCAGGGACTGTGCTTTTTTTATGTTATTTCCCTGGCCTTGTGTAGCATGTAACACAGCAGGGACTCAGCTAATAATAGCTGTTGATGAATACTAAATGATTGAGATACCCATCATCACCATCTGTGTAGCCATTGCCAACCTCAAGCTCCCCAGGCTCGGCATTTTTCAGAGGGACCTTTGTCATGATCTGTACAGAGAGCCTTTTGCAAGCTTTCCCTGATTCACATAATATGACCAAGTCATAATCTATAGTGGTAATTCCATATGGGAACTACTTAGATTCCACTTAACCAAAGGGGAACAGATTTCTTGCCATTTCTTCAAATTGTTGAAGACACCAGAACTGTGGGACTGATGACTAATTTTAGAAGTTGCAGTGCGTAACCAGGCTTCTGGTTAGTTCTCCTGGCATTTTGCTGCCATTCCACCTGCTTGACCCTCTTTGCCCTGCTCTGCTGATACCAAACACTCAGTCCTGTGATTCAAGAAAGACTAAGGATGGAATCAGGTGCTTTGTAGCTTCTACTTTTAAAAAAGAGGGGAGAAAGATCATGTAAAATTTCCTGGAGAGAGCCAAGCCTGATGCTCTAAGCAGTGAAACTTACCCTGCCTCACTGCTTCATGGAATGTCATTGACTTCATACTGACCCCCACCATACGCCATGTTCCACCTCAGGCAACCCTGTACCTATAATTTTACTCTCTGCCTACACTGTCCTAGGCCTCAGATACAGATGTATTTTCTATGGATCGTGCTCCTTATTCTCTGCTAGGCCTCCCTGAAATTGATTTTATTTCAACAGGTGGGCTAGATCCTTGGGTGCACATCACTGACCATTCCCCAATCTCTAGCTTTCAGCCACCCTAGAGCCCCTGGTTCCATGCTTTCCCCAGAGCCCCTTTCCAGTCCTACCCTGAGCTGGTGGTGCAGATGGAAAAGTGAGTGACTGGGTGACTAGGAGGAATATGGTCTAGGCCCGTGGTTCTTTGGCCCCTTGAGTGTGGCTCTTCCACAAAATACTGGCTCTTCCATGAAATACCGACTTCTGTGCATGGGCCACGAAGTTTCAATCGCACTGTACGTGCGCGCCCACACGTGGTATTTTGTGGAAGAGCCACACTCAAGGGGCCAAAGAGCCGCATGTGGCTCGCGAGCCATGGTTTGCTGAGCCGCAGTTTGCCGCCCACTGGTCTAGGCAGGTGACAAATCCCCAGGATGTAGGACACTTACTGGTAGAGTACTGGGGTGAGTGGAGACTGACATAAAATACAAATGACCTTGTGCTTTTTTTATCTACCTTCCTTACTCTCCACTGAGTATCATTTCATCTTCTGCTCAAATTGGAAATCTTATGTTCATTTGTTTGTTTGTTTTCTCACTTTACCCATACATTGGTAAGAAATTGGGGGAGGTGGTGCAATCAGCTACTAGAGGCTTTTGAACAAAAAAATGACATGATCAGAGTTGCTCTGTGGTAAAACTATCGTGGCAGTAGAGAATGGAAGAACCTGGAGACAAGTTGCGGATGTTTGCTAGGCCATGTGAGGCACCTACACTTGAATAGAAGGAGAGTATGGAAACATGGTGACGGCTTTGCTACAAGAGACACAAAATACTACAGAAGGAAAATTTCAGGATGTGGGAAGGAACTGGATGTCAAATTTGCGGAGAAGAAAAATCAATGAAAACACTAAGATGGACAGCCTAGGTAACTGGGACAGTAGTGTTGCTATTAATAAAAATACTAATTTTGCAGTTTGGGTAGGATACCCATATAGAGCTGTCGTCATCTGCATAGAAAGGACAGTGGAAAACAAAACTGAAAGCTGAAAGGAAAAAATGCTCTGACTGGAATGCTCTCTCTTCTACATTTGGGGCTCCCGTTATCTATTGTTGGGTAACAAACCACCTCAAAATGTAGTGGCTTAAATCAACAACAGTCATGCTATTGTTAACTCTTATGGTTCTGAGGATTGACTGGGTTTAGTTGGGTGGCTTTTGCTCAGGTTGTCACAAGTAGTTGTAATCAGACTGTGACTAGGGCTGAAATAATCTAAAGCAGTGGTTCTCAACCTTGGCTGCACATTAGAATCACCTGGGAATCTTTTTAAAATCCTGATTTCTGGGCCTCATCCTCCGGAAATTCTGTTTATTTGTTACTAATGTTGTGGCCTCACCCCATAACAAAGAAGCAGAATTTCCGGAGGATGAGGCCCAGAAATCAGGATTTTAAAAAGATTCCCAGGTGATTCTAATGTGCAGCCAAGGTTGAGAACCACTGATCTAAAGGCTCCTCCGCTCACATTTGGCGAGCCTGGGTTGGGAAGAATCCAACAAGCTGGGGCTTCTCTAGCTTTCTCTTTTCCTCTTTCTCTCGCTCTGATCTCTCTGGAATGGTGGCTCAGATATCCAGTGTGGTCAGACTTCTCACATAGTGGCTCCAAAGGTTCATGTCTCAAGTGAGAGAGAGCCAGGAGGAAGCCGAGTCATCTTGTCTGATCTCACTTTACTTCCACCACATTCTGTTCCTCAAAGCAGTCTTAAAGGCCCACTCAGTCTCAGGGGGAGGGGATATAGATTCCACCTCTCTATGGGCAAGTGCAAAGGTTCTATAAGTGCATGTGAGACCAGAATTTTTTTCTTTCTGTCATCCTGCAGGAAAAAAATCGGCCATCCCTTCCAAACTCAGCATAAGAAGCCTCCCCAGATCTCATGATTGGCATCTCACACCCTGCAGTGGCCTTCTAAAACGTTTTACCCCAAAAACAACACTTGGAACTATAGGCATTTTAATCTAGTTATATATGTAGGCATCGAAATTGTAAAACTTTGTAAGCCAAGACCCATGTCTTGTTCTGTTTTGGTGAAACACAAAGCAGCAGGTAGATATATCTTACTGACTTAAATTTAATTTCAAGACAAGAGGAGAGGACTGAGTGCAAAACCTTAAGGAAAACATAAATTTGAAACACCTGAAGCCAAATAAGCACTGAAGGAGTCTTTGGGGAGCATGTTTTCAAGACCAAACTGTAATAGTCTTTGCAAAAATATCATGGGCATTTTCCTTATCTATGAAAATTGCCACTGAATAAAGCTACTAGTAAGTATATCTACAATAATTGGCAGCTTCCAGAAACCCTCCACACTTAAGACTCCATAAGCAATAGTTGCTGAACAAGTTCCTCATCTTCATAAAAGGAAAATTCTGAATAGCTAAACTTTGGAATAAATTGTAACCATAAAATAGAACCAAAGCTTGCAAGGATTTTTTTCTGCCCAGAAACTTATAGTACGACAAGGCAAAGTTTCAGCAATAATCAAGTGGTCTTAAAACAATAAAGAAGTACCATTTTATATCTATTAAATTGGGAAAGCTTTTAAAAATATATTTGTGAAATGGCCTGTGTGACCATAATTTTCACAAAAAGGTGAGTTGGCCAAGCCTTCTGGAGAATAAAGGACTTTTAAAGGAATTCATGTCCTTAGATGCAGTAATTCTACCCCAATATGTATTCTAAGAAAATAATCCTGGTAGGGGAAAAATTCATATTGAAGATGTTCAACAAAGCATATTTTATGATAGTAAAATACTGGACACAACCTAAATGTGCAGAGGTTAATTAAATAGATTATGGTGAATTCACTTGCTAAATAAAACATTATGCAACTATTAAAAATGATGTTTTTGAATATTTGAATATATTTTCTCTATAAAATAGAATTCAAACTGTATAAATTTATAGGAAGTAGTATGATCCCAATTTTGTTTAAAAATTATAGCTATATAGAGAAAAGATTAAAAGTAAATTCCACAAAATGTCAACAGTAGCTATATATGAGTGATGGAATTACAGGCAGTTTCCATTTCTTTCTGTATGCTTTCCTGCCTTTCTTTTTTACAATAAACATGTAATACTTTTGTAATCAGAGGAAAAAACATACTTTTTACAAAAAGATCCAGTAATTGCTTCTATGTAGTTAGGTGATTGACAACATGGAGAAATGTTTCTGTGGAAAAGAAATTAAATAACTATGACAAAGATCTTGGTATAGAATAACTCACACTTTTTAACAAACTGCAAGAAAGCAGTCTGGCCACACACAGAAGTGCTGTCTCTGAGGTGTGAAATTTCACACATGCCAAAGCCTGTGCAGTGCCCCTGAGTATTTCCTTTAATGGCACATGGGAACCTGAAGTTCTCTGACTGTAACTAAGACAGACTCTAATGGGCGGCAGGATTGCTGAGCTGTGTCTTTCTGGTTCTGCCTTGGACTTCCTGGATGACAAGGAACAAGTCCTTTAACCTCTAGAGCTCCTTACGTTCCTCTCAGAAACAGAAATCCACAAACATCAACAGGGTACCTAAAGGCAAAAGAAGAAAAGAAGAAAAACCACAAAAAAGGTGGTTTGAGACAGATGCTCAGGCCAGTAGGAAGGGGACACTCATATCTGAATCCAGATTCTTGGTTTGGGCATAGGGGGTCTTCCTACGATCCCATGTCATAGCCCTCTCATTGCAGCACTGCTCTAGTAGGCAACAAAGGAATGGCTAAGTTTTCTACACAGGCAGGTGGAGCTGCCTGGGACCCACCACTGCTCCTATGAGGAGGAGCCTCTACTGCAGGAGCTAGTTAGCATAATGCCATAAAGCTGTCTGCTCTTGGCAATGCCCCATGCAATGGTAACAGGCTTATAAAACTGGATTTCCCTGTGGACATTGAATGTTAGTCCTGAGGGCATATTTGGTCAGTATTCAGGCCTTTCTCAACTTGCAAATGAGCCAGAATCCTAAACCTTGTTTGCAAAGCAATCCTGAAGAACCTGAACTGCCAGAAAAACCATGGTATGACTATGCACAGTACATGGTACATAATACATACTCAATAAATATTTGATGACCAGTGATGGCCAATTGAAGGTCAATGGTCAGTTCTAGCTATTAAAAACATATTGAACCAATGTAGACAAAAGCTGCATATTTTTCAATATAGGTAACAATTTTGCTTATCCTATATAATAAAAGCCTAATATGCTAAGTGTCTGGTCGTCTGGTCATCTGTTCAACCAATCAAAGCATAATATGTTAATGATATGCTAAGGCCGCTCAACCGTTCACTATAACGTGCACTGACCACCAGGAGGCAGACACTCCAACCGGTTGAGCTTGCTGCTGCTGGGGTCCGGCCAATCGGGACTGAGCGAGATGGGCCAGACACACCCTGGAGCCCTCCCGTGGTCCCTCCCCAGCTGGCCAATCTCCCACGTCCCTTCCTGGCCCTGATCATGCACCAGTGGGGTCCCTTGGCCTGACCTTCACCCTCTCACAATCTGGGACCCCTCAGGGGATGTCGGAGAGCCAGTTTTGGCCCAATCCCACAGGCCAGGCTGAGGGACCCCACTGGTGCACGAATTCATACACCAGGCCTCTAGTAATTTAATATAAGCAATTAAAATAACAGACCATCCATAGTGGCAAATAAATGAATAAATAGTCTTAAATATGTTTTATCTTACTGTGTTGAGAAGAAGGCAGGCTTAACTAGAAGATGTTGAAAATGTAGGTTCATTTCTATTTATTATTTTTTTGTCAATCCTAACCCAAGGATATTTTTCCATTGATTTTTAGAGAGAGTAGAAGAGAGAGGGAAAGAGAGAAGGAAATATTGATGTGAGAGAAACACATTGATTGGTTGCCTCCTGCATGAGCCCTGACCAGGGCCTGGGCCAGGGAGAAGCTTGCAACTTAGGTATGTGCCCTTGACCAGAATCCAACCTGGGACCTTTTGGTCCACAGGCCAACACTCTATCCACTGAGCCAAACCAGCTTGGGCCATTTTAAATTTTTTGAGGTAACTCCGTACTGCTTTCCACAGTGACTGCAGCAACCTACATTCCCACCACAGTGCATGAGGGTTCTCTTTTCTTAACATCCTTGGCAGCACTTGTTGGTTTATTTATTGATGATAGCCATTCTGACAAGTGTGAATGGTCTTGTAGTGTAGTTTGATATCAGGTAGCATGATTTTTCCAACTTTGTTCTTCTTTCTCAAGATTGCTGTGGCTATTTGGGATATTTTATGGTTCCATATAAATTTTTGGAATATTTTTTCTAGTTCTGTGAAATATACAATTGGTATTTTTATAGGAATTGTGTTGAATCTACAGATTGCTTTGCATAGTATGGACATTTTAATGATGTTAATTTTTCCTATATGCTTCCAGTTATTTGTATCATCTTCAATTTCTTTCTTCAGTGTCTTATAATTTTCTAAGTTCAGGTCTTTTACATCCTTAGTTAATTCGTAGGTATTTTATTCTTTTTGAAGCAATTTTCAATTAGATTGTTTTCTTAGTTTCTCTTTCTGATAGTTCATTACCTAATCCAGTAAAAGAGAAACATGCAAATTGACTGCAACTCCGCTACGCCCCAGGCCACGCCCACCCGACAATCAGAGCGACTATATGAAAATTAACCCAACCAAGATGGCAGCCGGCAGCCATGGAGCTGGAGCAAGCAGGAGGCTTGGTTGCCCCGGCGATGGAGGAAGATAAGCTTCCTGCCTGCCCTGGCCGGCTGTGGCCTCCGCTCAAGGCAACAAAGTTTCAATTATAGAAGACAAATAAATCCCAGATACCTGCTTCCAGCCAGCCTCCACTGGGAGCTTGGGTGGCTAGGGGCCATGGCCAGTCTGCAAAAAACCAATCAGCCCCTCACCCAGGATGGCCACACCCTCATGGGGTGAGGGTCCCCACTGGGGGGTTTGGCCAGCCTGAAAACGGCCCTCAGCCCCTCACCCAGGCTGGCCA
>NW_005370944.1:3085763-3095869 GCF_000412655.1 Myotis brandtii | reverse complement strand
AGCCAGGCTGATGGCTGCCAGTACAGCAGTGGTGGTGGGAGCCTCTCCCACCTCCTCAGCAGTGCTAAGGATGTCCGACTGCAGCTTAGGCCTGCTCCCCACTGGCAAGTGGACATCCCCTGAGGGCTCCAGGGCTGCCAGAGGGATGTCTGAGCGGGCCTAAACCAGCAGGTGGTCATCCCCCAAGGGGTCCCAGACTGCGAGAAGGCACAGGCTGGGCTGAGGGACCCCCCCAAGTGAACAAATTTTTGTGCACCGGGCCTTTAGTTGGTTTATAAAAATGCAACTGATTTGTGAATATTTATTTTGTATCCTGCTATATTATTTATCAACTAGAGGCTCAGTGCGCATGAAATTGTGTGTGGTTAGGGTCCCTAGGCCTAGCCTGGCCTCCATCACATGGCCTCTGCCACCCTGCGACGCTACGTGAAGCTCCCTGCCCCAGGACGCTCCGCAATGCTCGCGGCCCCGCGACTGCTCCACGAGGCTCCCCCCTGCCCCTCGACTGCTCTACAAAGCTTGCTGCTGCCCCACAAAGCTCGCCCCTGGATGCTCTGCGAAACTCCCCCTGCCCCACAACTGCTTCGTGAAACTCCCCCGCCCCACGACTGCTCCGCTAAGCTCATGGCCAAAGCAGCCTGCCACCACAGCTCAACAGTCCCCAGTCCCACCCTGCCACCAGCAGCTCAGGAGCCTGGGGATGGGGGGGTACCGAGACGTGCTCCATGCACTTCATGGTGACTGGTCGCCCATTCGGTCGTGACGGCACCTAGCTCTTTATATATATTAGGATGTTAGTAGGTGTTTTGTGTTTTGTGTGTTCTTTTTGGTGGAATCTTTAAGGTTCTCTATATACAAACAGTATCATGTCATCTGCAAATAATGACAGTTTTACTTTTTCTTTCCAATTTGAATGCCTTTTGTTTCTTCTTCTTGTCTGATTGCTGTGGTTAGGGATACCAGTACTATTCTATATAATAAAGAGGTAATATGCAAATTGACCTCACGTCCTCGCACAAGATGGCCACCCCCATGTGATCACAAGATGGCCACGCCCATGTTGTCACAAGATGGATGTGCCCATGTTGTCACAAGATGGCTGCCCCCACGTCATCACAAGATGGCCGCCACAAGATGGCCAGCAGGGGAGGACAGTTGGGGGGGACCAGGCCTGCAGGGGAGGGCAGTTAGGGGCAACTAGGCCAGCAGGGGAGGGAAGTTAGGGGTGATCAGGCCGGCAGGGGAGCAGTTAGGCATCGATCAGGCTGGTAGGGGAGTGGTTAGGGGGTGATCAGGCAGGCAGGCAAGCGGTTGGGAGCCAGTGGTCCTGGATTGTGAGAGGGATGTCCGACTGCCAGTTTAAACTGGCGACACCCCCCCCCCAGTGCACAAATTTTGTTCACCAGGCCTCTAGTGTTGAATAAGAGTAGTGAAAGTAGACATCCCTGTCTTTTTTCCAATCTTAAGGGAAATATTTATAATTTTCCCCACTGAGTGTGATGTTGGCTGTGGGTTTTTCACATATGGCCTTCCCAATGATTCCACTTCTGATAATATATCCAAAGAAACCTGAAATACTAATTCAAAAGAATATATGTACTCTTATGTTCATTGCAGCATTAGTTACAATAGCTAGGTTTAGAAGTAGTCCAAGTGCCCATCAGTAGATGAGTGGGTAAAAAAGCTGTGTTACATTTACACAATAGAATACTACTCAACTGTAAAAAGAAAAGAAAATCTTACCTTTTTGGCAGCATGAATGGACCAGGAGAATATTATGCTAAGTGAAATAAGCCAGTCAGAGAAAAATAAGTACCATTTGATTTCACTTATACGTGGAATCTAATCAATGAAATAAACTAACAAACAAAATAGAAACAGACTCAGATACAGAGAACAACTGAAAGCTGTCAGAGGGGAGAGGGGTAGAGGGCTGGGTGAAAAAGATGAAGGGATTAAGCAAAGAAAGTAAACTCATAGACTCAGACAACAGTATGGTGAGTGGGGGGAGATAGAAGAGTGTAACAGGAAGATAAATGGTGATGGAAGGAGACTTGACTTGGGGTGGTGAACACACAATACAATATACAGGTGATGTATTATAGAATTGTACACCTGAAATCTATATAATTTTATTAACCATTGTCACCCCAATAAAATTAATAAAATAAAAATAAGAATACAAAAGTAAGAAGGAAAGGTAGGTTCAGCAGAGATTACAGAAAAACCTAGGCAATTTCAAGGAGTTTGGAGAGACATTGGGTTTTTATTTCATTTTTTGTATCTTTTATATAAATGAAACAATAGTTACCTTTTGGTTGACAGTCAAGAGGTCATTTTACAATCATTACAAGAAAAAAGAGGAGGGAAGGACAGAGAAAAAAGGGCAGTGTTAATCCACACTAAGACATTATGGAGTCACACAGACTTCCTGCCAAACACCTGAGGAGGAGCCAAGACCAGCACACAAATCTATGATTTAAGATCAGGTTCACCCACTTGCCAGCTCTGTGACTTGAGACTGAAGACATCCCCTCCTGAGCTTCAATTGCTGAAACATAAGAGTACCCAATCCCATAGTGTTATTGGGAGGATTAACTAAGATAATACATTTAAACACTCCTACTTTGGCCCATAATAAATGCTAAATATAGTGGTTATTATTATTATCATTAATTGGTTTTCATGACCTTGTCTTCTAAACTCTAAGTTTTATGGGGGTAGAACCCATTTGCCCAACTTGTTCACTATTATATATCCAGCATGCAGCAAACCTGGCATGTGGTAGGGGTTTAACAAATATTTATAGGGAAGATTTACTTGTTTTCATTGTTCCCTATGGTCGGTAGCAATTTTTTTTTAAATTTTGCTCTTTCCATTTCTTTTACTTTCATAAGTGTTTTATAAATTATAGACATCATAACACTTAATCCTTAAATATTATAGTGTGCATCTCTAAAAAATAAGGACATTTTACTCCATAACCATGATATCATTATCACAACCAACAATCATTTCCTCTATTATCTAATACCAAAAAAATTGACAATAATTCCAAAATATCATATAATACCTATTCCACTTCAGATTTCTTCAATTGATCCCCAAAATATTCTTTGCAACTGTTCTTATCATACCAAGATAAAATAGAGGATCAAAATTACATTTTATAATTAGCTCTTTGAATTCCCTTTTGACCTAGAATCCCCACTTCTTTTTGTTTGAATCCCCACTTCTATAATATTGACTTATTGAAGATAGTGTACAATATTCCATGTTTTGGATTTGCCTGATTTCTTCATTAAGGGTAACACCTAACATGTTCCTGTCTCTCTGCATTTCTCCTGAGATGGAAGCTAAATCTAAAGTCTAGATATGATCCAGTTAAATATTTTTATCCAGAAAGCCTCATAGATGATGCTTTGTCCTTAGCACTGCATCACACCAGGAGGCATACAATGTTGGGTTGGTCTACTGTTACCAATACTGAGATTGATCACTGGGTTAGAATAGTGATAGCTTGATCCTTTCATTGCAAAGTAAAGGGTTTCCCCCTTGGAACCAGCAACTAAACTGTGGAGTGATAATTTTCCTTGTAAATACATAATCTACTATTAACCTTTCAGCCCAGTTGATTTTAACCTCCACTGATGATCCTTACCTGAATTAATTATCCCAATAGTGGGTACAAAATGGTAACTTTCCAATTCTATCATTCCTTCTTCACTTATTAGTCAGCATTCTCTGTAAAGCAGAGCTTTCCCTAGTCCAATGGTTGGCAAACTGCGGCTTGTGAGCCACATGCGGCTCTTTGGCCCCTTGAGTGTGGCTCTTCCACAAAATACCACGTGTGGGCGTGCACGTACAGTGCGATTGAAACTTCGTGGCCCATGCGCAGAAGTCGGTTTTCGGCCTGGGCGAGTCTATTTTGAAAAAGTGTTTCAGAAGTGGGGGGTGTCGATCGGTCGGGCGACGGGAGATGCGGTGCAGGTGGGCTGCGGGATATGCAGGTGAGGCGCGCGCGATTCATGCATGAGTTGAGTGAACCAGTCAGCAGTCTCATTGTGCAGTGGTTAGTGCTAGTCACATCCGCAAATCTCTCGCGGGTGACAAAAGTACCTACTCGAAGCATAAAGTTACCTGTATTTTTCCAACCAGCTGCAAATCCTACAGGTATTTTTGTCATCATTTTAAGAATTGTAATTATTTTGTGTTAATGGCTTTATTATTATAAAATGAAACATTTTTTAGGTGCCCTGTTTGACATGGCTACAAAGAAGAAGCAAAGAAAAACGGAAGATGAAAACTGTGAATTTAAAGTTGAATGGACCGAGACTTTCGCGTCTATTCAAAACTTAAATGGCCTTCCAACCTGTCTTATTTGTCAGGAAAAATTGGCACATAACAAGAAACCAAATTTGGAGAGACACTTTACAACTAAACACGTGTCATTTAGTACTAAATATCCTGTCGGTGATGCAAGGAAGAAAGCAGTTGAGGAACTTCAGAAGAGTCAAGAAAAATCAAGTTCTGTATTTAATTACTGGATGCAATCTTCCAACAATGTTAATATTGCAAGTTTTGTGGTTAGTCAAGAGATTGCTAAGAGAGGAAAACCATATACAGACGGCAAATACATAAAAAGTTGTTTTATAAATGCATCCAAAGAGCTATTTTGGGATTTTAAGAACAAAGCAGATATTCTAAAAAAAATTAAAGAGTTACCATTGTCTGCTAAAACAGTGAAAGATAAAACAGTCAAAATGTCTTGAATATAACCAACCAGCAAGTCGAAGATATTAAATTGGTTTCAGCTTTATCAATAGCAGTTGACGAGTCTTGTGACATAAATGATACAGCGCAAGTTTCACTTTTTGTACGATTTATTTCATCTACAGGTCCTAAAGAAGAACTTTTAGGATTATTGCCACTCAAAGGTCAAACACGTGGAGAGGATATAGCAAATGCTGTAATTGAGTGCATTGAAAAACATCATATTCCACTCGATAAAATTGTCTCAATTTCAACAGACGGGTCGAAAAGTATGACCGGCGTAAGAAACGGGTTTGTTGCTATTTTGAAAGAAAAAATTAATCACGAGATACTTACTTACCATTGCATCATTCATCAAGAAGCGCTTTGTGCGCAGACATTTCCAGAAGAAATTTGCAAAGTTATAGAATTGGTGATTAAGATTACCAACTCCATTATAGCCAAAGCTCTTAATCATCACCAATTTAAACAATTTTTAGTTGAAATGGAGAGTGAGTACACAGATCTTCTGCTGCATAACAAGGTACGTTGGTTATCAAGAGGAAACATTTTGAAACGTTTCGCTTCCTTATTAACTGAAATTAAAGCATTTCTCCTTGAGAAGGGTGTTCACTATCCAGAAAAAAACAAACGATCAGTGGATCCAAAAATTTTATTTCATGGTAGACGTAAGGTCTCATCTAAATCAGCTTAATCGTAAACTACAGGGGAAAGGAAACACAGTTTTTTCGAAGTTAGAAGAAGTTATTTCATTCAAAAACAAATTCTCTCTTTTTGCTCAAGATTTTGAAAGAGAAACTTTGATTCACTTTCCAAGCCTGTTGAAACATCGCCAAGAAAATAATTCTGATATCGACATTTGCTATTTCAAACCAACACTATTCCCTCTTTAAATATGAGGGAAGCTTTTCTCAACAGGTTTCAGGAATTCAGAAACAGCAAAGCGACGTTAGCCTTTGTTAAAAAACCTCTCAATGCTATGTAGTTCACAGCACAAGTGGTCTGCTTTGAAAGACCTGGAGAAGGAAGATATGTTGATTTTTAACACCTGGAATAGTATTCCTGACTCATATAATCAACTGAAAAAACTAGCGTTTGCTGTTCTTTCCTTATTCGGGTCTACATATTTATGCGAACAATCGTTTTCAAGTATGAACCTTATCAAGAGTAAATTGAGAAGTCATCTTATTGATGAGAACCTGGAATCGTGCCTAAAATTAAAAACAACAACATACAAACCTGACTTACCCAAACTTTCCAAGGAGATGCAAGGCCATTGTTCACATTAGTGTTTGTCAGTCATTGTCATGATTTAATTTTATGGATATTGTAAGGTAAATTGTAAGGAATTTAATTTTATCAATAAATAATATCGTTATTAAGTATGATATCAAGTTTTATTCAACGTACCTATAGTTTAACCAAAACTTAAAACTTTAAAGTTTATTAAGTTAATTTTAGGGAACGTTGTGGAGTGAAAGAAGATGTAGTGTCGAGGATTGAGAAAGGTATGTTGAGATGGTTTGGGCATATAGAGAGGATGAACAAAAGGAAACAGACGAAACAAGTATACAAGACGAGTGTGGATGGGAGAGTTGGAAGGGGTCGACCTCAGCGAATGTACCTCAATCAGATTGAGGACGTTTTTAGCAAAGGCCAGCTTAGGAGTACCTTAATTAAGTTAATAACAATGTACCTACCTATATAGTTTAACTTTAAAAAATTTGGCTCTCAAAAGAAATTTCAATCGTTGTACTGTTGATATTTGGCTCTGTTGACTAATGAGTTTGCCGACCACTGCCCTAGTAGAATGGCACTATTTGGTTATAGCTTCTAATGGAAAGGCAGGATATGTATGTATAATTCTTTCCCTTTAACAATTAATTTGCAAAAAATGTTATTGGTAATAGCAACCTATTTTAAATTCTAGAGTCAAAGCAAAGCTAGTAGAAGGGTTTTTCTCTATCATCTGGCCTGATACTAATTGTCTTAGCATTAGTCTGGGGAGGGGTTGAAGGAATGGGGAGTGTGGCCGCTGCCCAGACTGCTTAGGTGTAAATTAGACCTCTGATCTCATCCTTCGATTCCTCAGGTCCCTTCTCATGCCGTTGGCTCATATTTTATCTAAGATAATACACAGCTATTGTGTATTAGCAGGTTTTGGTTATACAATTTATGTATTTGGTGCTAATCTTCTCTCTATAATTGGAAATATCTCATAATGTGATTTTTCCAATGTGTCGCTTAGAAAAATATTCCACCAATGGGATTTGTTGTCACTTATTTTTCCTCTTTGGCTGAAATTTTATTTTAAACATGCCAATGAGGACTCAATTCCGAAACCTCAAATGGAAGTAAATAACTCCCCTCCATCCCCACTGTTTACATCATGTATCTGTGACTGGGCCCATCATTAGCATAAAACCTCCACTCTCTGCCTAGTCAAGCAAAACCAACTGTGCTGAGCTCTTTAACACAGCCTCATAAATCCAGCCCTGCTCAGTCCTTCTCTAGCCCTGCACCCCTCAACACCCTGCCAGCCCGTGTCTCTAGATTTGCTCCCCCAGAACCCCGCTTAGCATGGCTGCATTGCAGAGCTCCCTTCTGAAATCAAATGCAGAATGTCCTACCCTTTCTTTGACCCCTTTGTCGCCACACTGCAACATAAGCTCCCATCTAATTGCTGCTCTGCCTCTCTCAGCAGAACTTGACCTCTTTCTGAGCTCCTCTCTTAAAGCAACTGTCTGTGTTTTTCATTATGTTTGCCAAGATGTATTAGCTTGAACTTTTCCCGGACGAAGCTTGTTTTGTTACTTTTTCTTCAAACCTCTGAGGAAGCAGGTTCAAGAATGCAACCTTCTGGGGAAAGCTTTTAATCTCAGAGACTTCAGCCAAGACAGTTGAGTTAATCAGTCTGTCCCCCTTGTGCTGTGTGAGAACTGGCCCTTTAAGAAGTGGACAAATTCTGGTTCCAACTCCAAACCTCAGTTGGAAGTTAAGCTGCAATTTGAACACACACGTCCTGCCCAGAAATCTGCCCCAGCCTGGAGCTGGCTTTCTCCTACAAAGCTGTCCTCCTCAAACCCATCCCACGCAAACACAAACAGCTTCTTTTAAACATTGAAGTAGCAGAGCCTCCACCCTGAAAAGGAAATTGAAAGCCAAGTTCCAGACACCCTCACTTTCTCTAGTGCAGCTCCTATGGCAGGCTGGGTTTGCCCAATACAGTGCCAGCCAGAATTCCTTTATGATCACCAGGAAGATGTCATCCCTGTATCTCAGTTAATCCTTCACTTAAAAATAAAAGTGCTCATGAGACAGAGAGAAGAGAGGAGAAATGCAGAGTGATACGAATGCTAAGCGGTTAGCTTGGCTAACAATAGCAACAACAAAAAAAAAAGAGAGAGAGAGAGACAACCAAACTGGCAGCATAGGTAAACACCTGAATTTGCCGCCGTGCACAACCACATTAAAACTACAACTAAAAAGACAAAACGAATATCATCCAGAACCACGGGAAGGCTGGCTGAGTGGAAATTCTACAACTAGAAGGAAAGAGAAAAGGGCATTGAGTCCGGTAGGAGGTGTGGAAGTGTGGAGGTACAGAGGTGCACACAAAAGGGGCTGGCAGCTGGGTACACTGTTGTCTTTTTCAATTGGGAGGCATATACAAGCTTCCGACTGCTCTGAACTCCAGTTCCAGGTGAGAATTTGGGGACCCAGACTCATACGGAGAAAAACTGGACTGTCTGGCATCGGTCTGGAACGTGAGGGCGGCTTTCTTACAGAGGTGCTTGCAGCGGTCATTGTTCCTGCACGGGGCTGTGGGACACAGACCCC
Source organism: Myotis brandtii (assembly GCF_000412655.1). Lineage (NCBI taxonomy): Eukaryota > Metazoa > Chordata > Mammalia > Chiroptera > Vespertilionidae > Myotis > Myotis brandtii. The sequence goes on along the minus strand of NW_005370944.1, from coordinate 3,087,256 downwards.
AGGACCTCTCTGAGGCAGAGAAGACTGGCAGCTATTACAGTTTGCTCCACCCTGGTGATTCCCTGAGACCCCGCCCCACCCAATTTACAACCCCACCCAAGCTGTGCGCAGAGGCTTTTGCATATGAATGGCCTGGCCTTTCTCCACTTAAAAACCTGGGCAGACTCAGTGAGTGCCAAAGCCCCACTGAAGCAAGTCTTGCCCCAGAAGGGTGTCTTCAGCACAGAAGTTCTCCCATTGTAGACACAAATGGTCCTCACAGCCAATTGGCCTGGAGGTCAATTCCTCCCAGTGATACCAATAGCAATCAAGGCTTATCTACAACAAGACTGTGCACACAGCCCACAAAGGGGTGCACCAAGAGTGTCTACCTCAGATAATTGGGGAGGCTGAGCCACTGGGCCCGATAGGACACCTAGCACAGAAAGCCACTCTATCAACACAGGGAAGAAGCCAAAATGCAGAGACAAAGAAACAGGTCACAAATGACAGAAATGGAGAAAAGCAAACTACTGGATATAGAGTTCAAAACCACAGTTATAAGGTTACTCAAGAATCTTCTAGAAACCTCCGAGAAATATAGTGAGACCCTCAAGGATATGAAAAAGGACCAACTAGAAATTAAGCATACACTGACTAAAATAAAAAATAATATACAGAGATCCAATAGCAGACCAGATGATCCCAAGAATCAAGTCAAAGATTTGAAATACGAAGAAGCAAAAAACACCCAACCGGAAAAGCAAAAGGAAAAAAGAATACAAAAATATGAAGATAGTGCAAGGAGCCTCTGGGACAACTTCAAGCGTACCAACATCCGAATTATAGGGGTGCCAGAAGAAGAGAGAGAGCAAGATATTGAAAACCTATTTGAAGAAATAATGACAGAAAACTTCCCCTACCTGGTGAAAGAAATAGATTTACAAGTCCAGGAAGCGCAGAGAACCCCAAACAAAAGGAATCCAAAGAGGACCACACCAAGACACATCATAATTAAAATGCCAAGAGCAAAAGACAAAGAGAGAATCTTAAAAGCAGCAAGAGAAAAACAGTTACCTACAAAGGAGTACCCATACAACTGTCAGCTGATTTCTCAACAGAAACTATGCAGGCCAGAAGGGAGTGGCAAGAAATATTCAAAGTGATGAATACCAAGAACCTACAACTAAGATTACTCTACCCAGCAAAGCTATCATTTAGAATTGAAGGTCAGATAAAGAGCTTCACAGATAAGAAAAAGCTAAACGAGTTCATCACCGCCAAAGTTCAGTATTATATGAAATGCTGAAGGGTATTCTTTAAGAAGAGGAAGAAGAAGAAAAAGGTAAAGATAAAAATTATGAACAACAAATACATATCTATCAACAAGTGCATCTAAAAATCAAGTGAATAAATAATCTGATGAACAGAATAAACTGGTGAATAAAATAGAATCAGGGGCATAGAAAGGAAGTGGACTGACAATTCTCAGGGGGAATGGGTGTGGGGGGTGC
>NW_005370944.1:3050408-3085569 GCF_000412655.1 Myotis brandtii | reverse complement strand
GGGCAGAGGGTGGGGTGGGAACCGGGTGGAGGGGAGCTATGGGGGGGGGGGGAGAGGAACAACTGTAATAATCTGAACAATAAAGATTTATTAAAATAAAAAAAAACACAAACAAACAATTACCCAAAGCACTCAGTAAGTCTGCTAGATCCATAATTATACTGGGGTCTTCTGTTATGCTTACTTCTCTCATTTACATTTGGAAGCAATAAGGCACTAGGCAATTAAAATCACATGGCAACTACCACCTAAATAAAAAAAAATAAAAGACATCTATAAAAAGCACTGGAAGGCTTTTTCTTGCAGCCCCGGGCCTTTGCCAGGGGACAGATTTCTCTCCCTCATATGTTTCTTCTTTGTGTTTTTTTTCTTTCTTTCTTCCTTTCTTCTTTCCTTTCATTTTTAACTGAGCCCTCTCTGTCTGAGAAGCAATCTGCAGGGGGTGAGAGGTGCCTGCCCTGTGCAGGCCCTGGGAACAGGTGAGGCTGTCTCCCTGTTGATCGGGACCCTGGACTGTTAGGGTGCAGTAGGGAGACCCCACTCCTCAGTGAGGTGGGGTCCTGTGGAGCTCATACCCAGAACTCCCAGAACTGCTGCTTTTTCTATCACCTTCCATGCTGTTTCATTCCCATTTCCTTCTTCCCCTGAATGTCCCTCTAGCATAAGTTCATTCCTTTGGTGACAAAATGACCAACGTAGTCATCAAGCCTGAGGCTGCCTCCTCACACCCTCTTCTGCACTTTGTTTTTGACAAGGCTGATCTATGTGGCTCAGCACATCCAAGGATGGCCTTCTCCCTAACTCCATTGTCTGGCTGCTCCACCCCAATGTCTTTGTAAATAAAATAGTATAATCTCAAGAGAGGAATCAATCAATATGTAAATAAATCCACAAGGAAGGGGGATGTCCTAGGACTTCGCAAATATGTGATAAAGCATTTTAGAAGATGGATGTTGCTGGTGAGCTCTGATTGAAGGGCTAGGATCCCAGAGGTGGGCTATCGGAGAAAGTGAGCCGTGACTAAAACTCCCTCATGGACTGATTTGACTTCAATATATTCCAGAAGCCAGTTTAACTGCTGGTTCAGTCTCAGGCTTTGATCTTCCTTCTCTCAAATCCCTCCATTTCAAGTAGTTTTTGTCAGCCCTGAGTCTTATTGAGAATCTTTCTGGATACATGATAGGCTCTTCTGAGAACACAGTGCTGGGAATTCTGCCCTTGGCCAAAGCCAAAGGAAGAACCAGGCATTCCCTACCTAAAAGATACATGCTGGTAATTTCTCATTTTGAATTGGAAGTACAGATTCAGGCTCTCACTGTTCACACAGACTCAGAGCCACATTGTTATTGGGGTAGAATCCAGGAGAAGGTAGAGGGAGAGCTTTCAATCTTGTGGGTCCTTGTGTACCACCCAGCCAGCATGGAAGGCCATAGACACTGACCTCCATGATCCTCTTGTCAATTCACAGCTCCCTAGCCCTCCCTGCTGCCAGTCTCCTCTGCTTAACTCCTACATTGCTATCTGATTCGTTCTCTCTTCTCCCTTTCCCCCCTTTTTTTTCTCCTCTGCCTCCTGGAAAATTTCAAACACATGTAAAAATAGAATAGCAAAATGATCCTCCATAGACTATGAGCCCATTACACAGCTTCAACAATTATCAGCTCTTAGTCCATCTTGTTTCAATTACATGCCCATCCACTTTCACCACCACTCTTCACCTCTCATCTTACTGGGGTGATTTTGAAGCAAATATGAAATATCAATTAATCTGTAAATAATTTAGCATACATCTCTAAAGATAAAGACTATTTTGAACATAAAAATAATTTTGTTATTACATCTAACAATAATAATTCCTATTGTCTCTAAATATGCAGTGTTAAATTTCCCCCAATGTCTTAATTTATTTTTACATTTGTTCAATTCAGAATCTAAACAAGGTCCATATACTATAATTGTGGGGGTTTTTTCATATAGGTTCTATTTCTCTCTCTCTCTCTCTCTCTCTCTCTCTCTCTCTCTCTCTCTCTCTCTCCTGAGCTATTTGAACTATATAGTTTTTCACTGCCTAGATTTTGCTGACTGCATCCCTGTGGTATTGTTTAGCATGTTCCTCTGTCCCTTGTATTTTCTTAAACTAGTAGTCAGATGAAGAGCTTCATCAACTTCAGGTTTGTTTGTTTTTTTCTTTACAATATACTTTATAGGTGCTGTTGTGTTCTTCCATCAGAAAGCACATAATGCTTTTTAAAATTTTTCTTTTTGTGCTATTAACAGCCATTGAATGCTATTGTCCAGATCTACTATCTCATCTATTTCATTAAGGGTTGAAGAACGGTGACATTCTAGTTGTCATTCAATCTTCATTTATTAGCTAGAATGTTGCTATAAAGAGAAATTCCCTTCATCAACCAACTCGTCACCCTTAGTTCACTCATCCCTTGGAAATTTTAGGTTACACAGCCAGATTATAAAGTACTTTGTGGCCAATGTCCTCCAGAACTTGGGGTAGATTCTATAGAAAGAAGTTGATTTTTTTTCTAGGCTACCTATGTCCATTTTTTAAAAGATATTTCAAAATCCATTTGCCAGTCAAGAGATTGGTCCTGCTTCAATATCTGTATGTTCCACATTGACCAGTGGGGGAATATAGATTAATTTCAATAATTTAGAAAAAAAAATCTCAACTCAGTCTTCCTAAACTCCAGCCTATGCTTCCAGATTTCAGAACTGGGCCTCACACAGGGTATAGTGTGGCCTTTAGTGTGACCCACTATAAATGATGTTCAAGCCATGAATCCACACTTCCAGGGTTATCCTGCATGTTGCCTGCATGGTAAGGAAGATCTATCCTCAGTTTTGAAGGTACTCAGTCCTGGTTTTGAGGAGCAGGAAAGCATAAACTCCTTCATGTAGAGAGGCCGTCAACAGTTGAGTCCAGGGTCCCGCTGCTTACGTTATGCCACCAACCTCACCCACTGACCATGAGACTCAGAGTCCAGTCTCAGAGTCCCTCCTGCTCACATGTGCTCTGGAAAGAGAGATATGCTACTCAGGGCTCTTGGCAACAGTGGAGACCTGTAAGCTGCAGCTGGGTAGTTTCCCATCAGATTACACCAACAGAGGCTTTGCTGCCCACACCCGGTGGCGGAACTGAGAGGTGGGTGTTCCCACACAAGCTGTCAGCAGCCTACTCAAAGACTCTTAAATTCCCAAGAGACTCATCCAAGAAGATAACATTTAGGTCCCCAGGGGCTTTCCTCGGGGCCAGGCAGGCCAGCCAGCCAGTGGTTTATGGACCCTGTTGAACCATAAATTGAATGGATGAATTTTAACCAATATCCAATAGGATCTCTGAGGAGTCAGATGTAGTGAACTGGCCTGGACTGCAGCCACAGGCTTGAAAATCAGCTGGCTACTGGCTATATCTGCTATCCAGCCCCCACTGGGACAAAGCTTGTCCCACCAGGAATATGAGGAGAAGCAATGGCAGGAGTGCAGCAGGTTCTCTATTCTTAGCCCCCAACAGACAGAATGCAACGAGAATAGGGAACTGGGTACCACCCATGCTGACTACCATTGTAAGTTTGGTGCTTGGGTGGGCCCTGTGTCCAACTGCAAGAAATGTGGGAGAGGAATTAACCATCTCTACTTGAGTCTTTCAGCTAACACTTCAAGTTTCTCTCTAGGCCAGAGAGTGTTCTGGCTTTTCACCAAAATGCAAAGAGATATTGGTTAAAATTCATCCCTTCCAAATATGTGAGCTGGACTCTAGTTCAACAGGGTCCATAAACCACCTGGTGCAAGCTGGTCTCTGTGCAGGTGGTTGTGTCTGCCAAGCACCCACAACAGGGGCAGAATAGCAGGAAGTGAGAGTGGAACCTCTCACCTGTAAGATGCTTTGAGTCTTACTTGTGGAGTCTGAAGTGGGAAGGACACAGGAGAAGTTAGTATTATTGCTCATTTTAGGCTCATGTTATATGCTGCTAATAAATGTAGCTGGCATGAATCCTATGGCTCTGCCAGCTTCACTCTAGTGTCCTGATACCAACAGTCCATGCAAATACTCACCGGGTAGGAATCAAGCAAATCTGAAACCTCTAAGCTGTACTGGGACAGACCTTGCCAAGTGTAAAGACAGGTTTTCAAAGCCTCATACCCAGGTCTGCAGGAGTTCAAAAGCGCATGGGATCCTTGCCACACCCTGGGCTTTCTTTGCAAAGGGATGAACTTCCTGTTAGGAATTAACATGGTGATGATATAGAGCTGCCATTTGCTTCTACTTGATGCCAGCTTTTTAATCAGCTCAGATCATCCCCAGGATCCACAAAAGTAGCCTTGCTGGGAGCTCAGACACATTTACATCAGGAATCAGTGGAAAACACTAAGTGTAGTAGTCATTAATGCTATCCACCAAATATTCTTTGTTCTCTGCCATCTGGACATATGGCAAGGTTGCCTTTTTTTATTTCATTGTGTTTGAATGTGACCATATGACTAGCTTGACCAATGAATTCACAGCAGAAGTGACATTTGTCACTTCTAAGCCAAAGTATTTAATTTCTGAGCAAAATACTGCTGCCCTCAACATGACCTCTCTCCATCCCTCTGCCATGACAACTGGCAATGTTTAAAATGGTGGTTGCTCTGTCAGTGTGGGTGTCAGAGTAGAGCCCTGCTGACCCATGATGGATGTGTAGTATTACCCAATAAAACTTGGTTGTTATAAGCTACCAGGGTTCTGGAATTATTTGTTACCACAACATAACCTACACTACTCTGACTGATACATAGGTCAGACATGTTTGTTTAGGGCAAAGTGGCTGTCCTGGGTAAGCTTCAGACTGAATAGCCTTCTTGAAGTTCCAGGGTCTGATGCAAGCTCCTAAGCAATTTCTTGGCCAGGAGTGATTATCCATTTTAGTGACACATCCATAGACTTTCTGGCCTGGCTCTTCCAGATACCCAGAATAGTGCCCTGGACTTCTGAGGCCTTGCATTTCTCATGACACCTCGCACTATCTGTAGGGCATGAGCCAGATGATAGGCCAGGAAGCCCAAGGTACAGTAGGTGGAATAATGGCCCCCGAAGATATCCATATTCTACCCCCAGGACCTGTGAATGTGTTACTTTACATGACAAAAGGGACTCTACAGATGTGATTAATTTAGGGATTCTGGATTATCTGGGTGGACCCAATGTAATTACAAAGATTCTTATAAGTGAAAGAGAAAGGCAGGAGCATTGGAGTCAGAGAGCTTTGAAGATGCTATGCTGCTGGCTTGGAAGACGAAGAAGGAAGATGCTGTGCCAAGGAATGCAGGTGGCATCTAGAAACTGGAAAAGGCAAGGAAGCAGATTCTCCCCTAGAGCTTCCAGAAGGAGCACAGCCCTGCCAACACTTTGATTTTAGCTTGGTGAGCTAAAATCAGATTTCTGACCTACAAAATTGTAAGATAGTAGATTTGTGTTGGTTTTAGCAACTAAGTTTGTACTAATTTGTTACAGCAACAATAGGAAACTAATACACAATGGAAAACCCACTCCTGCTCTTGAACACTCTCAGGAGACAAACCAACCCCCCCGCCCCAATTGCCAGAGCTAAAGAACATATATTGGATGGAGCATGTGGAGCCCCCAGCAACTGTACTATGACTATGTGACCTATCCATAGACCACAATTCTTGGAGTGATTATGGTAGATATTCTTCAAGATCCTCCAAGTTTGAATCTTCTGTCCACTGCCTATCACTTTCAAATCACTAAGGGCCTTTGCACCAATGTAGTATATCTTTCGTATGCACTGTTATATGTCGAGCATGTCGTAGACATCAATAAATATTAGGTAAATTGAAGAATGAATGAGTGAAAAAAATGTCATGAAGAATTATCTGATTATGTATGTACTTCTTGATGATTTATTGTAAATCTCCAGCAAGAAACACATCAAGCTGAGTTACTCAGTAAAAAATCCAAACGCAACAGGAAATGAATTTTTTTTAAAAAGAACTTAATGCTTTGCCCACTCACAGTTTTGTCAGGTGCAAGCAATCTACATGATTCTCCTTAGTTGGCTGATTCTTTTCATCCTTCAGCCGTGCGTGTTTTATTTGTGTGGTGTGCTGGCAGAGGGGTTTTCTGACAGTGCAACACATCCATCCTCCCCTGGGTACATGCTTCCTTCAGCTTATTAAAAATTCACTCATTTTTTTAAGACAAGTAGTAGCATGATTTTGTAAGCAAGGATGTTCAGTGGGACCAAACTGAAGCAAACTCATATTTTAGTGACTTGAATATAATTTCATTCATTTATATCTATTCTGACCCTGCTATTAAGTAACAATTATGAAAAGAATTAATGTGTGTACTGCCATTAAACAACATATATCACTTAAAATTAATAATCTGTTCCTGAAAACAGAAATTCTGCCCCTAAATACTGAGTAATATTTTAAATGGGGATAATCATTCCATAAAACCCCAAAACTCTAAGATAATTTCCTAAAATATAATTGAAACATGGCAAAATGCTTATATATGTAACAACTATCATCTTTGCCTGTAAAATGCTTCAAGCATCACTCTCTGATCATCAAAATTACAAAGTTTAAACCAAAATGGATCTAACAGTTAAAAAAATCTAAACCTACAAAATATTTGTGACCTTGAACTAGGCAAAGATTTCTCAGATATGACACCAAAAACATAATCTATAAAAGAAAAAAGATAGCTAAATTGGGTTTCATCAAAATTAAAAACTTCTGCTCTTCCAAACACACTGTTAACAGAATGAAAAGACTAAGGTGAAGGCCTGGGGTGGGCAGGAGCCGGGTTGAGGGGGACAAGGAGGGAAAGATAAGGAAAAACATCTGTAATACTCTCAACAATAAAGAGAGAGAGAGAGAGAGAGAGAGAGAGAGAGAGAGAGAGAGAGAGAAAAGACTAGCCACAGAGGGGAAGAAAATATTTTCAACTTACACATCTGATAAAAGGCTTGATCTAGGAATATACAGAGACTATTTAGAACTTAATATTGGAAAAAAGTAACCCAATAAAATATGGGCAAAAGACTTAAAGACTTCATCAAAGAAGAGATATGGATGACAAATAAGCATATGAAAAGATGTTCATGCTCATAAGACTTTAGGGAAATGCACTCTACAACAATTAAAATAGCTAACATTAAAGAAAGCTGACAATACCAAGTGCTGATGAGGATATGGGACAAGAGGAATTCTCATTCATTGCTGGTGTAAGTGGCACAGCCACTTTGGAAGACAGTTTGATATTCTCTTACAAAGTTAAGCATACAATAATCACATGACCTAGCAATCTCTCTCTTAAGAGAGAATCTTTGGAATGATAGAAGTATGCTACATCTTGATTGTCACGGTGGTTATATGCTTATCAAAACTGCAGAACAGTAGCCCTGTCTTGACCTTTGTGGATACTCTGCACATGATTTCATTTATCCAAAGGAAATGAAAATTTATTTTCACATAAAAACCTTATGTGATTATTTGTAATGGTTTTATTCATAACAAAGTCTGGAAACAACTCAAATGATCCTCAACTGGGGGATGAATAAAGGGACTGTGGCCTATCCATTCAATGGAATGTTATCCTATATAATAAAAGCCTAGGTGGCGCCACGCGACGTCATCACAAGATGGCCACCGAGATGTTGTCACAAGATGGCCACCAAAAGATGGTCACCACAAGATGGCCAGCAGGGGAGGGCAGTTGGGGACGATCAGGCCGGCCGGGGAGGGCAGTTGGGGGCGATCAGGCTGGCAGCGGAGGGCAGTTGGGGACGATCAGGCCGGCCGGGGAGGGCAGTTGGGGGCGATCAGGCTGGCAGCGGAGGGCAGTTGGGGACGATCAGGCCGGCCGGGGAGGGCAGTTGGGGGCGATCAGGCTGGCAGCGGAGGGCAGTTGGGGACGATCAGGCCGGCCGGGGAGGGCAGTTGGGGGCGATCAGGCTGGCAGCGGAGGGCAGTTGGGGACGATCAGGCCGGCCGGGGAGGGCAGTTGGGGGCGATCAGGCTGGCAGCGGAGGGCAGTTGGGGACGATCAGGCCGGCCGGGGAGGGCAGTTGGGGGCGATCAGGCTGGCAGCGGAGGGCAGTTGGGGACGATCAGGCCGGCCGGGGAGGGCAGTTGGGGGCGATCAGGCTGGCAGCGGAGGGCAGTTGGGGACGATCAGGCCGGCCGGGGAGGGCAGTTGGGGGCGATCAGGCTGGCAGCGGAGGGCAGTTGGGGACGATCAGGCCGGCCGGGGAGGGCAGTTGGGGGCGATCAGGCTGGCAGCGGAGGGCAGTTGGGGGTGATCGGGCCGGCAGGGGAGGGCAGTCAGGGTGATTGGACCAGCAGGGTAGGGCAGTTAGGTGTCAATCAGGCCGGCAGGGGAACGGTTAGGGGGTGATCAGGCTGGCAGGCAGAAGCGGTTAGGGGCAATCAGGCAGGCAGGCGAGCAGTTAGGAGCCAGTGGCTCCGGATTGTGAGAAGGATGTCCGACTGCCCGTTTAGGCTCAATCCCTGTGCCCCCAAGGGGTCCCAGACTGAAGAGGGTGCAGGCTGGGCTGAGGGACAAACCGCCCCCCCCCCCAGTGCATGAATTTTGTGCATCAGGCACTAATTAGTAATACAAAGGACAACCTATGATACACATAGCAACATAAATAAATCTCAAATGCATTATGCTAAGTAAAAGAAGCCAGACTAAAAAATTTCCTGACTGTATGATTCCATTTATTCGTCATTCTGAAAAGGCAAAACTGTAGGTACAGAAAACAATTCAGAGGTTGCCAGGAACTGAGGTGGGGAGAAGAGTTGACTACAAAGGTGCACAGGGGGAATTTTTGGAATGATAGAAGTATGCTACATCTTGATTGTCATGGTGGTTATATGCTTATCAAAACTGCAGAACTGTATACTTTTTTAAAGCACATACTTTCCTGTACATAAACTAAACCTTAATAAAAAACAGCAACAAAATAAAGGCCAGTTGCATTATATGCAGTAGCCCAGTCTTGACCTTTGTGGATACTCTGCACATGATTCTGATAATCTACCATTTGCATTTAGAAAGTAAGTTAAGACTTTTCTGCATGTTGTTTTGTTGAAATGTTGGATTGAGGTTTTTATATATAAATACATTTTTTTTCCTATATAAACATCAGCCAAAAATATATTGACAAATACATGTGTTCAATAAATTTTGTGTTTTAAGAACTTAGAGCAGTGGTTCTCAACCTTCTGGCCCTTTGAATACAGTTCCTCATGTTGTGACCCAACCATAAAATTATTTTCTTTGCTAATTCATAACTATAATGTTGCTACTGTTATGAATCATAATGTAAACATTTGATATGCAGGATGGTCTTAGGCGACCCCTGTGAAAGGGTCATTCGACCGCCAAAGGGGTCGCAACCCACAGGTTGAGAACCACTGACTTAGAGGGATTCCACTGGGAAAACAAATTTGGGAGACATTCTGTGGAGCCTGCCAGCCTCATGACACCCTGTTTTAATATCCTGGCTGACAGCCTATACCATCACTGTTAAACTGACATGCATGCAACAAATCGTGTTGAATAAAAAAATCCTCTGTGCTTAGCATATTCTTTTCAGGCACTGAGAGTTAAACCAGCAAAAAAATAGAGAAATCCAATGAAATTTAATAATTGAAAGACTAAAGATAATTTAATTTTGGTTAATATTATACAAATATTGATTTCCATATCTGGTAACTAGAGAATACACAATCTTTTAATGTCCATGGAATATTTATAAAACTTAATCTCTTAGCCTACAGGACATTCTAAAATGTACAAGTAGAATACATATATTCTCTGATTATAATTCAGTGCTGCTATAAATAGATAAAAGGAAAATAACCAAAAATTTCTAACTACTTGGAATAAAAATTGCAAATTACAGAATGTTTGGTAAATATTAATATTGTGAATATTACATTTTGAAACTTTTAGGATGTAGCCAAATATGTACTTGGAAGGAAATGAATAGACTTATACACTTCAATTACCAAGATAAAAATTAGCAATGAATTAAGTAAATGATTGAATATGTCTGGCACATATTAAGGAACCAATAAACATTGAAAAACTAGAAAAAAAAACAAGAGAACAAATTTAGAAAAATAAGATACAGGAAACATTTTAACACCTTAATTACTAGTTTGAAAACAGAAAAATTAAAACAGATGGATCGACAAGTAACTAGAGGACAGTAAAATAGATTACCCACCAACTAGAAAGAAAGCATAACTGCATAAAATTTAGAATAAGAAAGGAGATGCAAGGCCTCCATGGGGGCCTTATTAAAAAAAAAAAAAAGAAGATGCAGTCAAAGATATGAGTGAAATTTAAAGAATTATAAGAAAATACTTTCTATACTGTGTTATACATTTGATAACCTAAATGAAATTAGAGATTTTCTAAGAAAATGTACATTACTAAAATTACACAAGAAGTATAAAACCAGGAGACATTATTAAAGCAAAGGTGAAAAATATGGCATTTGGAGCCAAATACTCTTTTTGGGGGGAGCCAGTTTTTTTTTTTTTTTTTTTTTTTTTTTTAGCCAGATACTCTTCATTTCAGGTCTAAGCTCTGTCTTTTGGTAGCTATGTAACCTTATCAAGTTACTTCATCTTTCTAAACCTCAGTTTTGCTGTCTATAAAATTGCTCAGACAAAAGAAACTAACGCATAAGAATACAATGTGGGGATTTAAAAGATTTAAAGAGATATATGTAATGCTGATGCACTGCTGTGATTATTAAATTTAAAAAGGTCATGGAGCCGAAACCGGTTTGGCTCAGTGGATAGAGTGTCGGCCTGCGGACTGAGGGGTCCCGGGTTCGATTCCGGTCAAGGGCATGTACCTGGGTTGCGGGCACATCCCCAGTGGGGGATGTGCAGGCAGCTGATCCTCTCCCTCCCTTTGTCTCTCTCTAAAAAATTAATGGAAAAAATATCCTTAGGTGAGGATTTAAAAAATATATTTAAAAAAAAAAAAAAAAAAGGTCATGGAAAAATTTAAGAAAGTCAGCAGAGCTATACCTAATCAGAACACTGGACACAAAGAGTTTTACTGTTTCCACTACTACTTAAGGTGTTTTAGAACCAGACTGGCACATCATGACAAAATATAAGTAAATGAAAAGTACAGATCAGTCCTCTTAGGAATACAGATAAAAACTTTCCAAATAAAATATTAGAACTTAACCTCAGTAGTATTTATATATGGCATATGTATCAAATTAATATTGCTTTATTATTTTCTGAGTATATGGTGCTTCAGTTTCCTTTGCTACAGTAACAAACTACCACAAACGTTGTGACTTTAAAAACACACAAACTTATTTTCTTACAGTTTTGGAGGCCAGAAGTCTGAATTTCATTGGGCCAAAACCAAGGTATCTACAAGACTGGACTTCATCCAGAGACTCTAGGACAGGATCCATTTTTTTTTTTTTTTTGCCTTTTTCAACTTCTAGAGCTGCATTCCTTGCCTTTTTCAGCTTTTAGTTTCTGCCTGTATTCTTGGCTCATGGCCCCTTTGTCCATCTCCAAAACCCAAAGTATATTCAAATGTTTCTCTCTGCTGAGATCACCACATTGCATTTTCTCTCTGTGTACAAACTTCCTCTGCTTCCCTTTATAAGAACACATGTGATTACACTGGACCCACCAGAATAATCCAGAATAATTTTCCCATCTCAAGATCCTTAACTTAATCACATCTGCAAGCACCCCCCCCATATTTAATAAATTAGGATACAGATATCTTTATGTGCAGCATTTTTTAGCCTACCACAGCCTGCCCCTTGGCTGTCAAAAACTCATGTCTGTCACAAATGCAAAATACAGCCACCTCATCCCAACATCCCAAAAGTTTCAACCCATTACAGCATCAACTCAGGTCTCATCCTCTATATTAGGTTTGGGTATAATCCATATTGGGGGCAAAATTCCTCACTATTTGTTCACTTGTGAAACTAGAAAACAAGTTATCTGTTCCCAAAATACAGTGGTGTTACAGGTGTAATATAATAGTTATAGATATTCCCATTCCAAAAGGAGGAAATGGGAGGAATAAAGTGGTCACAGCCCCGAATCAATTTCAAAATCCAGCAGGGCATATTCCATTTAGTCTCCAGGCCTGGAGCAACTCTCTGGAGTTTAAGATTCTGCCTTCTGGGCCCAAGGCTCTGACTTCTGTCTTTCAAATCACATCTTCTAGCTCTCATACCCTCTAATCCAGCGGTTCTCAACCTGTGGGTCGCGACCCCTTTGGGGGTCAAACGACCCTTTCACAGGGGTCGCCTAAGACCATCGGAAAACACATATATAATTACATATTGTTTTTGTCATTAATCACTATGCTTTAATTATGTTCAATTTGTAACAATGAAATTGGGGGTCACCACAACATGAGGAACTGTATTAAACGGTCACGGCATTAGGAAGGTTGAGAACTACTGCTCTAATCCCTTCAGTTCCTAGGTCTGAGGCTCTGCCCTCTGAATTGTCTTTTCCTGTTTGCAGATGAGGAGGGGTTTTTTGCCTGTAGAATTTTGGGAGTCTGACAGCCTTCCTTTATTTCATGCTCTCCCTGTCACTTTCAGTCCAAGCTATCAGTGTTTCTGACATAACATGCTCATAAATTTTGTGAGTCTCCCATATATTTCACAGAGACTCATATGATTAGACCGGAGGGTCCTGCATAGATCATTCTTGGATAATTCCACATCTATTCGTGGCTTCTGTTGAGACGACCGAGTGGATTAATGAATCACACCTTTACGTGCTTCAGTGCTAGCAAAAGATTGTCCAACCACAATCTTGGCTTTTTCTCTGAAGTACAATTTTCTAAAGTGAATCTGTTATTAGCATTTTTTTTTATTTTTTTTTTTGCAATCTGAACAGGCTGAGAATTTCCCAAATCATCAGTGCTGGTTCCTTTTTTGCTTAACAATTCTTTTCTTAATTTGTGTCTTTCCACTCACATTTTACATAAGCAATAAGAAGAAACGATGCTGCATCTTCAACACTTGGCATGGAAATTTCCTCAGCTAAACATCCAAGTCCATTGTTTATAAGTTCGGCTTTTCACACGACTGGGACACAATTCAGCAAGGCTTTCTGCCACTGTGTAAGAAGGCTCTCTTTTCTTCCATGTTCCAATAATATGTTCCTCATTTCCTTCTGAGCTCTTGCCAGCAGTGCCTTTAACATTCATGTTTCTACATTCCATTTATAATATGTGCATACTAGAAGATGATACAGTCTTTCTCTACCATGCTCCTTACTTTGTCCTGAGCCCTCACAGGCAGAGTTTTTAACAGCCATATTTCTACCAACAGTCTGTTCAAGGAAATCTATGCTTTTCCTATCACATGTCCCAAATTCTACCAGCCTCTGCCCATGACCCAATTTCAAAGCCACTTCTACACTTTCAGGTGTTTGTAACAGCAGCATTCTACTTCCAGGTACCAAAATCTGTATCAGTCAGGGAGCCATCAGAGAGAGAAACAGAACCAGTTGAGAGAGAGAGAGAGAGAGAGTTAGAGTTCAAGGAATAGGCTTATATAATTGTGGAGGCTGGCTGGGCAAGTCTGAAACCCTTAGGTCAGGTGGTCAGGAAGGGCAGGCTGGGACTCTCAGGCACACGGTGAAGCTGCAGTCCACACCTGAAATTTCTTCTCCTTCAGGGAAAGCTCAGTTCTGCAATTAAGGCCTTTCAACTGATTGAATCAGGCCCACCCAGACTGTCTAGGTACAGTGGTCGGCAAACTCATTAGTCAACAGAGCCAAATATCAACAGTACAACGATTGAAATTTCTTTTGAGAGCCAAATTTTTAAAACTTAAACTTATAGCAACTGGTTTTACTAACTTAGTGCTTGGGGTGTATCTAGCCCAGTGGTTCTCAACCTTGGCTGCACATTAGAATCACCTGGGAATCTTTTTAAAATCCTGATTTCTGGGCCTCATCCTCCAGAAATTCTGTTTCTTTGTTATGGGGTGAGGCCACAACATTAGTAACAAAGAAACAATTTCTGGAGGTTGAGGCCCAGAAATCAGGATTTTAAAAAGATTCCCAGGTGATTCTAATGTGCAGCCAAGGTTGAGAACCACTGGTCTAGGATAATCTTTACTTAAAGTCAACTGATTATGCACATTAATCACATCTACAAAGTGCTTTCACAGCAACACCTAGATAAGTATTTGTTTGAATAAATGAGGACTATAACCTAGCCAAATTGATACATAAAACTGACCATCACATGTTGTAAGTAGATAGTCTATGCAAAATATTTAGACAACCCAGAAATATAAAATAATGTAATGAAAACTACCAGGAGACCTACTACCCAGAAATACCACTGCTAACCCCAAAAGCAATATATGTTCACCATGCAGCATTCAGAAAGATATAAAGAAGTAAATATTATTGAAAGTCCCATAACTCAGAGAAATATCACCATAAATATTTAGATGTATCTTTAAAAGATTTATAGATAAATATATCTATATCATTATACACATTTAATTTTAATAGATGTATGCATTTTATTCTAAGATTGTACCATAATTTATTTAATCAACCCTTTTCTGATGATCCTTGCATTGCTCAGCATTCTGACAAAAACCCAACTCAAAGTAGCTTGTAAGAAACAAAGCAATGTATTGGTGGAAGTAACTGAGAGATTAAGGCACAGTTGGAACAAGGAGTCAAATGATGTCAGACTTCTGTCTTCCCAGCTCCTGTTAGGCTCTCTCCCTATGCTGAGCACAATGGCTACCAGCTGCTCTAGACTCACTTTTTATAGCCTTAACATTCTGTGGTAGAGGCTGCTATTAGTCTACCCAGTACCCTAATAACCTCCAATTTTATTTTGGGAATCAATGTGCCCCAGTAAAAACTGCATTTCTGAGACTCCCTTGAAGGTAGGATGCAGTTCTGACAAAAAAATAAAAGTCATAAGATGGGCTACAGACAAAACTTTTTAAAGAGTCAGCATGCACCCTTCTGCCCTTTCTTTCCTTTTTCGTACCTGGTGCATGGATATAATTACTGGAGTTGCAGCAGCCATACTGTGACCAACAGGTACCTTTGAGGGGGAAGCTACATGCTAAGAAAAGTTAGAGCATAAAGACAGAAGGAATGTATGTAATTGATGATAATGTAGAATTGCTATGCTATTCTGGACTGCCTATCTCAAACATTCTTTTTTACATGAGAAGTAAGCCACCTATCTTGTTTATTCCATTTTTTAGTTTTCTGTTATATGTTGCTGACTTACTCAATAACTGATGTGCAACCCTAGTAGAAAGGGTAGGTCTGTTCAAATAACTCTGGCATAAAAACTCCAAGGAAAATCTGATGGCTTGACTTAGATCCATACCTGTCTCCCTAGCCTAGATCCATAGAAATAGTACTTTAATTACGGATGCATGTAGCCCCCAAGAATCAGAAAAAGCCAACTTGAAATACCAGCTCAGTTGGAACCTTTGTGTGCTGCTGGTGGGGATATAAAATGGTGCAACTGTGATAGAAAACAGTATAATGGTTCTTCAAAAAAAATTAAAAATAGAATTATCATATGATACAGCAATTCCACTTCTTCCAAAAGAATTAGAAGCAGGAACTCATACAGATATTTGTACACCCATGTTCATAGCAGCATTATTCACATTAGGCAAAAGGTGGAAGTAACACGAGTGTCCATTGTTAAATGAGCAGATACACAAAGGTGGCATATACATACAATGGGTTCTTTTTCAGCCCCATAAAGGAAGGAAATTCTGACACATGCAGTGACAAGGATGCACTCTGAACATTATGCTAAGTTAAATAAACCAGTCATAAAAGGACAAATATTGTGTGATTCCATTTACATGAAGTACATAGAGTAATCAAACTCATAAATAAATAGACTGAGGGACTGAGGGGAGAGGAAAAATTGGGAGGTGTTGTTTAAGGAGTACAGAGTTTCAGTTTTATAAGATGAAAAGAGTTATGGGAATGAATGGTGGCGATGGTCACATACCAATGTGAATACACTTAGAACCACTGAACTGTCCACTTAAGAATGGTTAAAGTGCCCAGCCAGCATGGCTCAGTGGTTGAGCATCAACCTATGAACCAGGAGGTCACGGTTAATTTCCAGTCAGGGGCCTGCAGAAGGCAGCTGGTCAATGATTCTCTCTCATCATTTATGTCTCTCTCTCTCTCCCTCCCTCCCTCTCCCTTCCTCTCTGAAATCAATAATATATATATTTTAAAGAATGGTTAAAGTGGCAAATTTGATATTATGCATATTTTACCACAATGATAATAATAATCAAATAAAACACAAAAACCACCAGCTTAAAGGATGCCATCACCTGCAATTATGTCTCATTGGCCAGAGCTGGTCACATGCAGGGTTGCTGAATAAAATACAGGATTCCCACTTTAATTTGAATTTCAAATAAACAATGAGTACTTTTAAACATAATTATATTCTAAATATTGGCTAGGACATACTTATACTAAAAAATTATTTATCATTTATCTAAAATGTAAATTTAATTAGGCATCCTGTGTTTTTATTTGCTAAATCAGGCAACTGTATTCATGTGTCCACCCAGAGGTAAAAGGAAGGTCAGGAAGGTGAAGCAAATATTTATCTTTTCTTGCCTCTACATTTGAGAGGAAAAGATGAAGAGGTGACAGTTGGTGTTAGATTATCGAATCAATAGTGTCTGCTGTCTGATTGCCTTGTTCTTTTAGCCCCAAATTCTTCTTTATCTGAAATTAATTTGGGGACCCAGATTTTTGTTGTTTATTTTGACCTGGAATATATTTGTCTATCCTTCTATTTTCCAATTGGCTAATGTCATTTTGTATTAGATAGAGCTCTAGAATATATTTTATAGTTCACTTCAACTTTAAAAATAATCCCAGTTTCAATCTTTATCTTTTAACAGAGGGATTCAGCCCTCTAATATATTTTATGGTATTGTCTTTTTACTTAATGTATTGCTATTGTGTGTTTTTTCTTTTCTCCTTTCCCGTCACCCTGACACCATATGGCTTTTTTTCCTTCTCTTTCCTTGTTTTTTATTAGGGTTTGAAAGCTACATAATCTATTTCTGATTTGTCTATGGTTGCCTTTACCTTACAATTTGTAACAAAAATATTTGAACACATATTTTCCTAAGAATTCCCTGCTCAACAAGACTGTTGGCAACTATCAATTCTTACCTCCTCTGCTACCTTATGATCTTGTTTAAGAATTCCAGAGTACTATTGATTTCAACATCACATATCTTTCCCTTTAAAGTTACGTTTAACGACATTTGCATTGTAATTTATAACCACAGTATCAGCATTTAGATTTCACTCTATTTTTCAATTTTTTATATTCCTTCACCCATTCTTGATTCCTTTATTCATAATCACTTTTTATTTGTATAAAATTCTTCTTTGAGAAATTTTTCAAGAAAGATACATAAGCAGTGTTATTTCCAAGTCTTTGTACATCTGAGCATTTTTTTCTCTAGTTCTTACACATGAGCAAATACTGGGTTGGCATAGAATTTACAAGTACAACCCTCTACCGTCAGACATCTGTTTACATTGCCTGGTTATCTCTCAACCCTTAGTATCACATAAAAGTCCAGCACCAAACCTGTTCACTTTTCATGGTAGGAAAGGCATTGTTTCATGACTGGATGATTTTAGAATGCCCTCTTCCTTGCAATTCATAAGGTATGAGGCTTTGAAAAAATCCACCCATTGTTTGTGATAAAAATACTCAACAAAATTGGAACATAAGGTGTATTCATTTTCTATTGCTACTGTAACAAATTACCACAAACTTAGTGGCTTATAACACAAATGTATTCTCTTATAATCCTGAGGTCAGAAGTCTTGACACTTATGGGCTATTAGGATAAAATCAAGGTGTCAGCATGGCTGCATTCCTTTTGCAGGTAGAATTTGTTTCCTTGCATTTTCTAGCTTCCAGGAGGTACCTGCATTCCTTGGCTAGTGGCCTCCTTCCTCCATCTTCCAAGCCAGCAACATTTCATTTTTCTGACCTGCTTCCACCAGTTACATCTCTCTTACTCTTCTGCCCTCCTCTTCCACATTGAAGGACTTTTGTGATGCCATTAGGTCCACCTGGATAATACAGGATACTCTCCCTATTATACTGCCAGCTGAGTAGGAATTTTAACTGCATCTGCTAATTCAATTCCCCTTTGCCATGTAAACTAATAGTCACAAGTTCCAGGATTGTGGGAATCTTTGAGGAGTCGCTTTCCTGCCAACTACAGGAGAGAACTAGTTCAACCTGGTTTTAAAACCCATAGCTAACATTATACTTAAAGGTGAAAGACTGGGTGTTTTCCTCCTAAGATCAGGAATAAGACATGGATATCTGCTTTTATAGACATTGTACTGAATGCAGAGGTTCTAGCCAGGGCAACTATACAATAAAAAGAATAAAATAAAATAAAAGGTATTGCCCTAACTGGTTTGGCTGGGTGGATAAGGCATCGGCCTGCAGACTGAAGGGTCCCAGGTTCAATTCCGGTCAAGGGCATGTACCTTGGTTGTGGGCACATCCCCAGTAGGAGGTGTGCAGGAGGCTGCTGATCAATGTTTCTCTCTCATCGATGTTTCTAACTCTCTATCCTTTTCCCTTCCTCTAAAAAAATCAATAAAAATATATTTAAAAAAATAAAAGGTATTCAGATTGTAAAGGAAAAAATACAACTATCTTTTCAGATGACATGTTCTTACAGACAGTCATAAAAAATCCACTAAACACTACTATAAATGTAAGAATTTATTTCTCAATTCTCAGTTCTGTTTCATTGATCTATATGTCTATCCCTATGCCATATAGAACTAATAAAAAAGTTCAGCAAAGTTTCAGTATACAGGATCAATATACAAAAATCAATTGTATTTCTATGCACTAGCAATAAAAAAAATCTAAAATTAAGAAAACAATTCTGGTTACAAAAGCATCACAAAAGCCCTAACCGGTTTGGCTCAGTGGATAGAGCGTCGGCCTGCGGACTCAAGGGTCCCAGGTTTGATTCCGGTCAAGGGCATGTACCTTGGTTGCGGGCACATCCCCAGTGGGGAGTGTGCAGGAGGCAGCTGATCGGTGTTTCTCTCTCATCGATGTTTCTAACTCTCTATCCCTCTCCCTTCCTCTCTGTAAAAAATCAATAAAATATATTTTTTTAAAAAAAGCATCAACAAAAGAATAAAATACGTAGGAATGAATTTAATAAAAGTAGTGCAAAACATGTACTCTGAAGACTGCAAAACACTTTTTTAAAGATTTTTTAGAGAGAAAAACATCGATGTGAGAGCATAACATCAATGGCTGCCTCCTGCATACCCTCTACCTGAGACTGAACTGGCAACCTTTCAGTGCGCTGGAAGACGCCCAACCAACTGAGCCACACTGGCCAGGGCTACACAACATTTCTGAAGGAAATTAAGGATGACCTAAATAAGTCTTCATTAAGATGGCAATACTCAAATTAATCTATAGATTCAATGCAATCCCTATCAAAATTCCAGCTGCTTTGTTGTTGTTTTTGCAGAAATTGACAAGCTGTTCCCAAAATGTATGTGGAAATGCAAGAGACCCAGAATGCCAAAACTATATTTAAAAAGAAGAACAAAGTTGAAGACTCATTCTTCCCAATTTCAAAACTTACTACAGAGCGATAGTAATTTAAGACAGTATGTTACTGGCATAGGGATAGACATATAGATCAATGAAACAGAACTGAGAATCGAGAAATAAATTTTTACATTTATAGTCAGTTGATTTTCACAAAAGGCACCAAGACAATGGAAAAAAAGAAAAAAAAATCTTTACAATAAATGGTGCTGGGACAACTAGATATCTACAGGTAAAACAATGAAGTCGTACTCCTATCTCATACCATATACACAAATATTGTCAAAATGGATAATAGGCCTTAATGAAAGAGCTAAAACTATAAAACTCGTTTAAGAAAATGTAGGGAGTGGCTATAGGGTTAAGCCTCGGATTGACCTGTGGCAGAGCCACAAACAAGTCCCAGCTTAGAGGGCACAGCTCTCCTTGCATAATTAAGCTTGAGTTTATAGCTCTCCCTAGATCCTTCCTAGGCAGCTAATGGGCTGTGGGAGATGCAGCAAGTGCTGCCAAAACAAGTGAAACTCATAAGAACATTGTAACTATGTTGACAACTACCTTGTTTATCTCTGACTATAAAATAAAGGCTCAGCTTGCAGGCTGGATCTTTTTGGTGTCCTCATCCAGGCATGGGAGATCTGCTGAGCCCCAGCTATATTCTTTTTGTCTGTCTTCTTTAATCCTTCACCAGCCCTCCTCAGGTTCACCCTTGGCCATGCTGGCATGGCAGAAGAAAACAGAGGAGAGCATTTTTGTGACCTTGGATTGGACAAAGCCTTCCTGGGTATGATACTGAAAGTACAAATGACAAAAGAAAAAATAGATAAACTGGACTTAAGCAAGCTAAAATTGTTGTGCTTCAAAGAACGCTATTAAGAAAATTAAAAGACAACCCACATAATGAAAGAAAATACTTGCAAATCATATACCTAAGCAGGGTCTAGTATCCAGATTAAAAAAAAAAAGCTCTCACAAGTCAACAATAAAAAGACAAACAACCCAACTTGAAAAATAGGCAAATAATTCAAATAGAATGTCTCCAAAGAAGATCTATAATAATAAAAGCGTAATATGCTAATTAGACCAGATGTCCTTCCAGACGAAGCCGGGGCTGCGAGGGAAGCCCAGGTCCTGGGTGCCAGAGGGAAGCCGGTGCCAGCAGCTAAGGGAAGGAAGGCCTACTCTTGCATGAATTTTGTGCATTGGGCCTCTAGTAGTATATATAAATGACCAATAAATCCATAAAAGATGCTGAACATAACCAGTCATTAAAAAAATGCACATCAAAACCACAATGAGCCTGGCTTGTGTTGCTCAGTGGTTGAGCATTGACCCAGGAATCAGGAGGTCACAGTTGGATTATTGGTTGGGGCACATGCCCAAGTTGAGGGCTTCATCCCCAGTGGGGAGGTAGGGGCAGGAAGCAGCCAATTGATGATTCTCTCTCTCATCATTGATGTTTCTATCTCTATCTCCCTTTCCTTTCCTCTCTAAAATCAATAAAAAACATATTTTTAAAAATAAAATAAAAATAAAACCACAATGAGATATCATTTTATACCCAATAAGATGGTTAAAATCAAAAGCCAAGCAATAATAAGTGTTGAAGAGGATGCGGAAAAATTGAAATGCTCATGTATTGCACATGGGGTTGTAAAATGATGCAGCCACTTTGGAAAACAGTTTGGCAGTTCCTCAAAATGCTAAACATATAGTTACCATATGATCCAGCAATTACACTTCCAGGTACATGCCCAAGAGAAATAAAAACATATGTCCACACAAAAATTTGTATACAAATGTTCATAGCAACATTATTCATAATAGTCAAAAAGTGGAACCCTGGCCAGGTGGTTCAGTTTGTTGGAGCAACATTCCATACACCAAAAAGATTGTAGTTTTGATTATTGGTTTGATACCTGATTGGGGCAACTGATTTATGATGTTTCTCTCTCACATCAATATCTCTCTCTCTCTCTCTCTCTCCCTTCTCTCCTTTCCTCTCTCTCAAAAATCAATAAACATATCCTCTGGTGAAGATTAAAAAGAAAACTGGATTTCCATCAAGTAATGAATGGGTTAATAAAATATGGTATATCAATACAATGGACTATTACTCAGCCATAAAAAGAAATGCAGTGCTGATACATGCTACAACATGTAAAACATGCTAAGTGAAAGAAACCAATCACAAAAGGCCAATAATGTATGATTTCATTTATATGGAAGGTCCAGAATAGGCAAATATATAAAGACTAGAGGCCTGGTGCACAGGTGGGGTCCCTCTGGGTGGCCTGTAGGGATGGGCCAAAACCTGCAGTCCAGCACTGCCTGCAGCTCCTACCTGCCACTCCCACTCATCCTGGCCCCGCTATGCCTGCCGTGGGCTCACACCCAGTCAGTCCCGATAGGGAGAGGCTCATGCTGCCATAGCAGCGCTCACCAGCCATGAGCCCTGCATCTGGCACCCTCCCAAGGGAAGTGGCCTGAGGGATTGGGCTGAAACCGGCTCTCTGACATCCCCCGAGGGGTCCCGGATTGCAAAAGGGTGCAGGCCAGGCTAAGGGACCCCACAGGGAGGGACTGTGGAAGGGCTCCAGGGCATGTCTGGTCCATCTCACTCAGTCCCAATCAGCCAGACCCCAGCAGCAAGCTAACCTACCAGTCGGAACATCTGCCCCCTGGTGGTCAGTGCACGTCATAGCAACTGGTCGACCAGTTGACTGTGCCCCTGGTGGTCAGTGCATGTCATAGCGAGCGGTTGAGCAGACTTAGCATATCATTAGCATATTACGTTTTGATTGGTTGTTCAGTTGTTCTGCCCTTTGGTCTATTTGCATATTACCCTTTTATTATATAGGATAGACAGTAGATCAATGGTTGCCTAAGTCTGGGAGTGGAACAGTAGGAGGTGGATAATGGGAAATGATTTCTAATAAGTATGGGGTTTCTTTTTGAAGTGATGGAAATGTTCTATAATTAGATAGTTGCATAACTCATGACTATACTAAGAGCCATTGAATTGTACATTTTAAATTAGTTAATTGTATGACATAATTATAAAGCTGCTAAAAAATAAAGCTAGTTTCTCATTTGGTGTGCCTTTTCATCTGAAGATGATCTGTTAATTTTTTGGTAATTTTATCTGCTTTTGCTTATTTATCTACTTCTGGAACTTCTGTTACATATAATATACAGCAGGTCCTGAAATAACATCTTTTCATTTTAATGTTGATGAAAAGCCATAGGAACTTGATTCTTGTTTATACCAATCAGCTTATGTAAAATTGATTTCATTAGACTTCGTTTCACTTAAAGTTGCAGAACCTATCCTTGAAGTTAGGTGAGGTCTTACTGCATATCCAACATACATCTTCCATCGAAGGCCACACCAGTACACAACCTGGAAGCTACAACTCATAGATGCACCAGCAAGCCACCTCCATTCCAGCCCCTGCCCCTTGGAACTTTGCACCATGTGGCCCTTTCTGTGCTCCTCATTGTTTGTTGTTCCTCAAAATTTCCCTCCTTCTTAGGGCGTTGGAGGAAATCCCATAGGCCTGTCTTCTAATTGGGTTGTTCCAAAATCCAGTAGTCCATCAAAATCACCTCCAGGTACTTGTTAGAGACCTGGGTCCCTAGCCCCCACCTGATGATTCTAAATCTGCACGTGTAGGGTAGAGCCCAAGAACTTTGTTTTATTAAAGTGCACTGGGTGATTGATGACTTTAATTCAATTAGTTGGGCTGAATTTGGAAACCATTTTTATAATTCACGAATTTCTCCTTCTGTAATATACATTCTGCTATTTACTGCTCTATTGAGCATTTCATTTTACAATATTTTTAATATCTAAGAACCATTCATTGTTCTCCTTTTACATGATCATGTATTTTTTGTTTTTCTCTATTTTAACACATCAATGTCCTCTCAAATATCACTGTGAATATTATTTGGAGGTGGATTTTTTTCTTCTTCTTTTATCTGCACTACTTTCTGGGGGTGCCCAGAGTACTCACATTCTAAGATACTTTTCTTCTGCCATAGCTGGAGGTGTCAGAGCTGCAAATATTTGAGGTGGCAGGGCACCTTGTATGCAAACAGACAACTTGGCAGGAAGAAGCTTCAAGCTGAAGTGAAGATGTCTCCCAGCATTGCTGAAAATTTCCATCAACAAGCACCCTACAAATAGTTACCCAGCATCTTCTTCAGCAGTGTTTCTCCACCTGGACTGCATATTAGAATCACCTGGGAGCTTTTAAAAATCCCCAAAGCCTGGCCTGCACCCAGAACAATGAACCCAAATAACACTAGAGCTGGATCCCAGGTACTGGCACCTTCCCAGGTGATTCCAATGTGTACTTAAGGTAACTGCTGTTATAATCTAAATCAACCCTTCTCAAACTTTAATGTGATGGCAATCACTTGGGAATCTTAGAAACAAGCAGAGCCTGATTCATAAAGTGTGGCATAGACCTTGAGACTCTGCATTTCTAACAAGCTTCCATATGATGATAATGCAGCTGGCTTTGAGAAACCATATTTTGACTATTAAGAGTCTCAAGTAGTATGTCACACAGTGTGATGTCCAAACCAGCAGCAGCTATCACCTGGGAACTTATTACAAATTCAGGTTCTCCATGACTTTCTCCTGAATCATAATCTCAGGGGTTGGGGCCCAGCATCTGTTATTTCCTGGTTATTCTGATGCTTGTTCAAGTTTGAAAACTCACAGCATTTCTGAGCCTCTGACCACCTTCATCAGAATCACCTGGATTCATAGCAGGCCGATTCGTGAACCCCAGCCAATGTACCCAATTGCACTCTCAGAGGGTGTAGACTGGATTCTGCATGTTCAACACGTCCCCAGGTGATGCCAATGCATGCTAACCTTATGAACTACAGGGAGATCTTGTTTTTTGCGCTTCCCTTTATTGTGCTTCACAAGTGTTGTGTTCTTTGCAAATTGAAGGCAAGACCCTCCACCAGCAATAAAAACTGATTATGACTCACTTTATTGCAATACTCACTTTGTTGCTGAAATCTGGAACTGAATCCACAATATCGCCGAGGTATGTCTGTCCTGTCTCCGGTGCTCACCCTTGCTAGGCCTCTGAAGATGTTTCAATGTTCCAACACCAAGCAGTTTTGGTTAATTTTAATACTCCAGGCTATTTCTACCTGGTTAATTACCTGTGTAGAAGCTTAGCATGATTAATTCAGGTGGATACCATCTTGGAAGTCCCATAGAACCCTATAATTATGTGTGAAATACACATTTAATTTAAGCACAGGGGCAAAGAACACCCTGATGATGCTCAGGGGCCTCAGGGTGGGCAGAGCAGATTTTGAGCAGAGCATGGGAGGCACTCCTTCCTCCGCTTATGCCATAGCCATGTGGTGCTGGTATAATGCTCAAGATTTGGGCTTTCCCAATTCCCAAGTAAGTCTTTATAGCATCCAATTAAGCCTTAATGCTGCCAGTTTGCCTAAGGTCTGAGAAAAAGATAGCCAAGTCCTCATAGATAACACCCAGCAGAGATCTAGGTGTAATTATTTGGGTAAGTTGACCACAAAATGTGCTAAACGAAATGCAGGGGTTTATTCTCTGCAACTATATTTTGGGGGCCTGAGTGATCAAAATCTCATTGGTCTCTTGTTTTGGCTCTTGCAGAAACTGAATCTTTAAATTTTTGTTTTGCAAATAATATATTTTAATGTGCTATGCTATAATGTGTAAAACAAATAGAGAGATTTGGGTTCGGATATTATTTTTTTTTCCCTTTATACTGGCCAAGCATTTGAAATGATTTAGCTTTGGCTTCAGTATTCCTTTGGAAAGTTTTTTTGTTTTTTTGTAGTGCTTTAGGCCAAAAAAAAAAATCAACTCCAAAGTGCCAAAGGAACAGCCAAAGCAACTCCGTAACTGCCACCTCACCTTGGGCAGAAAAAGTAAAATCCAAACAACACAAAGCAGCTCAACAGGCCATCCCCTAACTAAATGAAACAGTTCTTTGGGGAGTGTTTCTAGGGCTTCCTCTCCACTGCTGGGTCCTGGCTGCCTCTGGAAAGGGGCCAGGCTCCAGCACCTCCTTGCTTTTGATTGCTGTTTATCCCCTGAAACGTGATTGTCTGTAATTATGTATAATCTCTCCCTTGTTTACTCTTCTCCACCAAAGCTGGAACACTGTTCAATGGTGTCGCTCTCTGCTCTGCCCTGAAGAAATTCGATGAAGAAACATTTCTTGTATTTTCAACTTTTTTTAAAAAAGAAATAAAGGGGTTAGGTCTCCATTTGTCCCTTTGTTCTCTGACACCTGACATTCTGGCCATCCCTAAGTTGATTCAGTCAACATCGGTGGAATGCCAAGCACTGTGCTAAGTGCCTTGGAAGAGTTACAGGGGAAACCAAATGGATCCTGCCCTCAAGGATTGACCAGAATAAATGTCTTTGGTATAAAATGTGTAATAACTTTTAGGAAAACAGTGTAATTGAGGAAATGGGAAGAAATAAAGCTACTATCTTTTAATTGATGGCATATCAATTGTCAGAATTTTCCCTCTGTCAGCCACTTGATGGTTTAATTCCTGACCCTGAATTAATCATTCATAGCTGAGTTTAACAGAGGCAGAGGCCCATGAGTACCTTATTTGACGTTTTTCACTATAGACCATCTCTACCCTCCTATTTTAAAGGAAGTGAAGTAGAGTTCTCTACATGCAAAGCAGGTCTCTAAAACCAGACAGGTACATGGATACATGCTTATAACAAGATGAACCTCACGTGTGGCCTCTGTGGGTGCGCAGCTGTGCTGTCCCTTGGGACCCCACACTCAGACCCTTTTTTCACTTAATGCACTACTGTTACTGCTGCGACATTCTTAGTAATTTTTGGACAAGGGACAGGCATTTTGTTTTATACTGTGCCCGACAAACTACTGTGTGCTTGTTCCTACAAATACCCCAGAACCCATCTTCTTATGGCATTTTCATCCAACTTTGAGCAAAAGCAAGTGGAAATTCATCCAGAATCTGATGGCAAAGAGAGGGTTGGAGGGGAGAGAAAAGTTTGTGTGTTCATGTGCTAATGACTTTTGTGGCCCTCCTCCAGCCAGTGTTTAGATTTCTTTAACATGCCTATTAATCTTTTCAAGTTTCAGCTTAGCTCCCCAGAAATAAAACTGATCCCAGAAATATCCTGGCAGTGGGCTGTTCAGGCCCTGCCATCTCTCCTGCTCACTGAGGGTGCTGTTAAGGGGACATGTGTCTCCTTTGGAGGGAAGATGCTAATTCCCAGGATTGATTTTGGAGGACAGACTGAGTGTAAATAACACTTGGGGTAGGGTGGGGGGAGGGAAGGTGGAACCTGTTTGCTGAATCACCAGAGAATTGCATAGAGAGAACCAGTGTCCACTCCCTCAAAACCTTAATTTATAGGTTCCAAAAGGAGACGGGGAAGGCTACTTCTCAGACTGTGAGAAGGTTGAACCCCATCTTTTGAAAGGGCCCCAGGGCTGTCTGCGTGGCCCATGGCAAATGAGAAAAGTGCATTTTCCTTTGACATACCCCTTTGAGTTCTTATAAGGTTTGCTTTGTATTTGGTGAGGCAAATATTGGCAAGGGAATCAGTTTCTTTTTTAAAAAGACCAAAATTTTGAAAGCCAAAGCTTTAAAAAGCCTGGAAAAAAATACTAAACAAAATGTTTCAGCACTTAATTTTGAAATGGTGGGATGATGATTGCAATTTTCCCCCCTTCTTTTTACTTCTGGGTTTTCAAAAAATTTACAGATACCTTATAACTTTCACAATATAAAAATAAGTTTATTTAACAACTATTTAAAAGTGGAAGCCTTCGAATCTTTAAGTCTAGAGCCACGGGCACACAGTTAAGCATGTTCGTAAACTGAGAACTCTTTTCTGTCAGTTTCCAGCTCAAAGCCTTCAGGAAGAAGGTCGATCATTTGACTTACACTTCTCAAGTCAACGTTTTTAAATCTTAGGGAATATTTGTATGTGAGCCCATGGCTGGCAGAATTCATTTGTATCTGCTGAACATTCCCACCTGCATCTCCATTGTTCTTCCGCAATTTCCAGAGAGGAGGGAATCTAAGCCATAAAAAGCCGGCTGTGACATAGGCTGCGAGGCACAGATGTCTGAGAAACTGGTGCTCACGCTTACGCAGGCAGAAGAGGCATGAGGATTGTCGTCATAAATTACCTGGCATTTGTAAGGACCAATGTTTGCGAGAAAGCCTTTCAACTTTTTTTTCCCACGAAGTTTTGGTGGCTCTTTCAAGTACCAATTGTAAATTTCCAAACTCCAGACATTTGGGTGCCAGTCTGAAACAGGACTGTTCATGCTTAAACTTGTAGTAAATTGCAACAGTGTGGAAAGTGGGTGGTTTGTTTCCCAGAATTCAAGCAGGGACTGCAACTGCCAGTGGCATCTTTTCTAGATGCTTCTACACAGGGCTCTTAGCTATTCCAAGATGGGAAATAGCTTCCATGGGCTCCCGAGGGGGGCTGGCTGGAGGAGTGACCGCAGGAGACAGAGCTCTCTGGCCTGCAGGCTCTAGGCTCATCAACAAAAAAGTAACTGCTTAATGAAGCTTCCAGCTATGAGAGGAATAGAAATGAACACTGTGTTCTTCCAAAGGCGCCTGGGGATGATATGTATGTGTTAAATTTATCTATAAAGAGTCAGGATTTGCGGATATCTCTTATGGCTAACAAGTCAAAATGTGAGCAGCAGTGGTAGTTAATTTCACAGATTTAGCCTTGTTTCAGACAAAGGGTCACTGCGCTGTCACTGAGAGACTCCGTAAGAAAAAAAAATGTGCCAAATGCCTCAGGATAGCAGCATATTAACTGGGGTAAACACCAGCAAGTGCTGTGTTGTATACATGTACATACATGTATGTTTATACCTCAGTCAGATGAATAGCACCACAAAACTGGTTTTTAAGAGACTAAGTGTTTTTTGAGATTGTGTTAATTTCAGAAGAGGCAGCATATGAAAGGAGGCAGGCAGGAAGAGGTATGTGGGTTGCAAGTAAGAGGAGGATGTGCTGTCTCTTTGGGTGGCTGGGAAGTGGGGGACCTGAAGAGAAATGCTTGTTAGCCACTACTATCCAGGAACAGATCAAATGAGGCTGCTAGCTTATCTGGACATAGAAATTCCAACGGTCTAGAGCAGTGGTTCTCAACCTTCCAAATGCCGCGACCCTTTAATACAGTTCCTCATGCTGTGGTGACCCCCAACCATAAAATTATTTTCGTTGCTACTTCATAACTGTAATTTTGCTACTGTTATGAATTGTAATGTAAATATCTGATATGCAGGATGTATTTAGGCGACCCCTGTGAAAGGGTCATTCGACCCCAAAGGTCTCGACCCACAGGTTGAGAACCGCTGGTCTAGAGGCAAATCTGGTCATAACACCTGGCATCTCAAGGGTTGTTATCAAGACCCATGATTCAGTAAAGAGGAGATGACGTCAGAAAAATCTTCTACCTCAAGATAAAGCCTTGAAGTCAAAGAGAAGGCACAGCTTCTTCTAACACATTAGTGTTTCCTGAAGCAGTAACCAAGAAACCAGTCAGCAGGAGGAGAAAGAGGATGCCTGACTCTACCTGCGATGTTAGCATGAAAGGACAACTTGAATTTTGAATAAGGTGGTATAATTTTGAAAACGGACACAATGGGTCCAAGGCTGCCTGTCACTACTTGAGCCAAATTAAGCAGACCAAGTTGAATCATATATGACTGTTTATTTCAATAGCGCCTGCAGTATGGGAGAGCAGTCAGTCACCCTGGAAATTCTGCTCTGACCCCCCTTGCCAGTTGACTGATTATATACTGATGAGGGAGAGGATAACTACATGCAGCTTTGAGCTACAAGTGTAACAGGGAACGGGGAGGGGAGGGTCTGCAGTCCGGCCTTCAGGAGCTCAAAGTCTGATAACAGGGTGGCTAATCTTCTATGAGAATGTATTATCGAATATAAATGAGAATGTATTATCTAATACAAATTAAAATAAATCAAATAACTTAATTCTCTATACGTTTATATTTGTCAGCTGTTTTCCTCAATACCACATGCTGATTTTAGCCCATTCCTGAGACCAGAGAATGATCAGCATTCCTGAGGCAAACTCCCCAAGGGAATCAGGATCCAGGCACAGCAACCAAATCAAAGGGTATCCTGTCCTTGGTCTGTTTTTAAAATGTATTTCTTTTCTGAGTAATGGACCCATACAGCCATCTTTTTTATAGCCTTGTTTCATCCTCCAGTTTCCCAGGGTCTGTAAGAAAACTTATTTATAGTTTAGTAAGGTGAATAATTATTAAACAACTGTGGTTCTATTCTAATTATGTGCCCTTCCCCACTATCAATTTGAACTGGGAACCAACAGTCCCAGAGCAAGTTTCTCAAGAGAAAAAGCTCTAAAAACAAACAAAAACCCGGGGAATGTGTGGTTATCCTTTCAAGAGGTATCTACAAGAGTTGTAACTACATGCGAGACCTGGGCCAGAAAAGAGACCAAGGACTAGCAGGAAAAATGAAAGAGAAGGTGTGATCCAGAAGTTCTAACCCAGGGGTGGGCAACCTTTTTGTGAGTGTGTGCCAAAACCAGCAAAATCTCTGACTCAAAATTCTTCTGCGTGCCAACCCTAATTTTTTGAAAACATGTTACGCCTACTTGATATCTCTTAAGGTGTACGTATGTGAAGAATCTTGAAGAAATAATAAAATTCATTAATGCGACAAAAACACAGTATATGATGATGAAAAAATACATTTATTTTTTAATGTATACATGTACACTGATAGTCCGACAGAAAACTTTATGACTCCGTTTGATATTATCAGTGGGACTTTGGCTGCTGCATCACTGATGACAGAGATTTTACATCAGGTTTATATTTTGTGACCTTCAGAGATATGCACGAGCTACTACTTTCATCCGTCAGGCTACTCCTATTACGAGACTTAACAAAATTCATCACTGAGAACAAAGATTCATAAGCGTATGTGGATGAAACCAAAACACTGGTCGAATCTAGGAAGGCAGGAAGAGTTAAGGCAGAGGCATAGAAATTGCTCTTCCCCTCTCTCGTCAATGCATGTCTATGGTCTTTAAGATAACTTGTTATGTAAAATTATTTATTTATCTAAGATGCACCTACACTGAATTTATCTGAAAAATAAAAAAGTCGATATTAAGAAAAAAATTGTAAATGGAAGATTATAAGAGAGGGTTTCGCGTGCCAGCAAAAGTTACTGGCGTGCCGTGTTTGGCACGCGTGCCAGGGGTTGCCCAACCCTGTTCTAGTAAAAAATCAGGTCTTGGAAGACTTCAATGCTTCTTCTATTGGTAGGAACTGGGGCTGGGGCCACCAGGAGAAATAAGGGTTATTTGGAAAAGAGTGTAAATGACTAGAAGAGCCTGTTGCTAAATATGAACTTGAAAGTTACAGTATAGAGCATGGACTGTGACATCAAAGAAATCTGACTTCATAGCTTACAACCTTCCTAAATGTGGCTTAGTTAGACTACTTGAACCTCATCTTTAAAATGTGGATGATAAGTTTACTTCAAGGGGCTGGGAGAATTGAACAAGACACTGGCACACAGTGGGAACTCAAAAAAATTAGTTTCCCTCTCCTTCCTTCTCTCCCCACTTAAACTTCTTGATTCAGGTCACTTCCTCTCTCCATTCAATTATGCCTTTCCTCAATTTCAATCCCCTCTATTGTCTTTCGAAGAATGATGGAGGCTAAAGGTGTGCACCGACCTCCTTGTCCCTGGCCATGACTCCAGTTCTGAGACTTACTTCCCTTCCCCCTTGTTGTCAGATGGATTCGACATGCAGGGGGCTCCTGAATGCCACAGAGCAGACAAGTAGAGCCCCATGTTGACTCTGACCAGCATCTTCATTCTAGAATAGTCTGGAAAACTGCATTTCTTCTGAAATAGGTCACTTATAACTTTAAATTATAGTGTTGCCATTCTTTGGCCTCAATACTCAATCATAAGGTTCTTGCAAAATCATTAAGGAATTGTCCTGTTCAGGCTCCACTGCCTGCACTCTTGGACCAAATAATGGCCTTGTTCTAATTTTTACCTTGGGATCACTTCACTGTTTGGAAGATAGACTAAAACTAGATCAGCTCTGTTATCAAAGGCTAAATTCAGCACATGGTATTGAGGAAAGCAGCTGACAAATATAAATGTATAGAGAATTAAGTTCGTGGATGTATTGTAATTTGTATTAGATAACACATTCTCATGGTTAAAAGTCAAAACAAAGGTATAAAAAAGTACAGAGTGAAAGGTTTTGTTTTTCCTTTTCACTGAATTTATTGGGGGTGACACTGGTTAACAAAATTATACAGTTTTCAGGAGCACAATTCTACAACACATAATCTGTACACTGTATTGCATGTTTACCACCCCAAGTCAAATCTCTGTCCACCATCATTTGTCTTTCCTATACCTTCCTCCACCTCCCCCAACCCACCATCCCCCACAGCAATCACCACACTGTTGTCCATGTCCATGAGATTTTTACTTTCTTTTTTTTCTTTTTTCCTCAATCCCGTAACCCCTCCAGCTCTCCCTCTCCACAAGTTGTCAGCCTGCTCTCTATCTATGAGTCTATAACTATTTTGCTTGTTATTTCATTTTTTCATTAGATTCTACATATGAGTGAAATCATATAGTACTTGCCTTTCTCTGACTGGCTTATTTCACTTAGCATAATGTTTCCAGGTCTATCCATGCTGTCTCAAAGGGTAAGATTTCCTTTTTTACAGCTGAGTAGTATTCCATTGTGTAAATGTACTACAGCATTTTTAAAAAAATATATTTTATTGATTTTTTACAGAGAGGAAGGGAGAGGGATAGAGAGTTAGAAACATTAATGAGCAAGAAACATCGATCAGCCGCCCCCTGCACACCCCCCACTGGGGATGTGCCCGCAGCCAAGGTACATGCCTTTGACTGGAATCGAACCCAGGACCCCTCAGTCCACAGGCCGAGGCTCTATCCACTGAGCCAAACCAGTCAGGGCAACTACAGCATTTTTATCCACTCATCTACTGATGGACACTTGGGCTGCTTTCAAACCTTGGCTATTATAAATAACACTACAATGAACATATAGTCTTTTGAATTAATGTTTTGGATTTCTTTGGATAAATTTCCAGAAGTGGAATTGCTGAGTCATAAGGCAGTTCCATTTTTAAAATAATGCTTTCCACAATGGCTACACCAATCTTCATTCCCACCAACAATGCACAAGGGTTCTCTTTTCTCCACTTCCACACCAACACTGTTGCTTGTTGATGATAGCTATTCTGACAGGTGTGAGGTGATTATCTCCTGGCTTTAATTTGCATTTTTCTGATGATTAATGAACTTGAGCATCTGTGCATATGCCTATGGCCATCTGTATGTCCTCTTTGGAGAGTGTGTATTCAGGTTCTTTGACCATTTTTAAATTGGATTGTTTGTTATTTTCATGTTGAGTTGTTTGAGTTTTTTTAAAAAATTGGATATTAACCCCTTATCAGATGCGTCATTGGCAAATATGTTCTCCCATTCATGGGTTGTCTTTCATTTTATTGCTGGTTTCCTTTGCTGTGCAAAAATATTTTAGTTTGATGTAGTCCCGTTTGTTTGTTTGTTTTTTGTTTGTTTAAAATCCTCACTCGAGGATATGTTTATTTGTTTCTTTAATCCATTTTAGAGAGAGAGGAAGAGAGGGAGGGAGGGAGAGAGAGAGAGAGACATCAATGTGAAAAAAAAATTGATCGGTTGCACCAACCAGGGATCCAACCTGCAACCTGGGTATGTGCCCTGACAGAAAATCAAACCCATGACCCTTGATGTAAAGACAATGCTCCAACCATCTGAGCCACACTGGCCAAGGCACATTTGTCTATTTTTTCTTTTGTTTCCCTTGTCCAAGGTGATATATGAGAAAAAATATTGCTGAGAAATGTCTGATATTTTACTGCCTATGTTTTCTTATAGAGTTTTTATGTGTTTTTTTAACAGTTTAAGTATTTAATCCATTTTTAATTTATTCTTGTGTATGCTATAAGGAGGCAGGCTAGTTTCATTTTTTGCATGTATCTGTTCAATATTTTCGACACCAGTTATTGAATCGACTATCTTTAACCCATGTATGTTTTTGTCTTCTTTGTCAAATATTAATTGACTATAAAGGCATGGCTTTATTTCTGGGTTCTCTATTCTATTCCATTGATCTATATTTCTGCTTTTATGTCAGTACCATGCTGTTTTTGTTTTGTTTGTTTGTTAATCTTCACCAGAGGTTATTTTTTCCATTTATTTTTTGGGGAGAGTGGAAGGGAGGGAGGGAAGGGAAGAGAAAAAAACATCAATGTGAGAGAGACACATTGATTGGTTGCCTCCTGCATGCACCCTGAGCAGAGCCAGGGATGGAACCTGCAACCCAGGTACATGCCCTTGACTGGGAATAGAATCCACAACCCTTAGGTGCATGGGCTGATGCTTTTTTTAAAAAAAAATTTTTTTATTGATTTTTTACAGAGAGGAAGGGAGAGGGATAGAGAGTTAGAAACATCGATGAGAGAGAAACATCGATCAGCTGCCTCCTGCACATCTCCTACTGGGGATGTGCCCGCAACCCACGTACATGCCCTTGACCGGAATCGAACCTGGGACCCTTCAGTCCGCAGGCCGACACTCTATCCACTGAGCCAAACCGGTTTCGGCGTGGGCTGATGCTTTAAGCACTGAGCCACAATAGCCATGGCAGTACCATGCTGTTTTGATTACTATGGCTTTGTAGAATAGTTTGATATCAGGTAGTATGATTCTTCCAACTGTGTTCTTTTTTATCAAGATTGCTATTTGGGGTCTTTTGTAGTTCCATATACATTTTTGGAAAATTCTAGTTCTGTGAATTACACCGTTGGTATCCTGATAGGTATTCATTGAATCTATAGATTACTTTGAGTAGTATGGACATTTTAATTATGTTAATTCTTCCAATCCATGAACACAGTGTATGCTTCCAATTATTTGTATCTTTTTTTATTTTTTTCCTTCTGTGTCTTATAGTTTTACAAGTACAGGTCTTTTACATCCTTGGTTAAATTTATTTCTAGGTATTTTATTCTTTTTGAAGCAATTGTGAATATGATTGCTTTTTTTGTTTCCCTTTCTGATAATTCAATATTGTTTGATTTCTGGATATTTATTTTGTATCCTGCTACTTTACTGAATTCATTTAATAGTTCTAGTAGTTTTATTTGGTGGAATCTTTAGGGTTTTCTATATACAGTGTCATCTCATCTGCAAATAATGACAGTTTTACTTCTTCCTTTCCAATTTGTATGCCTTTTATTTCTTCTTTTTTGTCTGATTGCTGCA
>NW_005370944.1:3042137-3048666 GCF_000412655.1 Myotis brandtii | reverse complement strand
CCCCCCCCCGAGTGCACAAATTTTTGTGCACCGGGCCTCTAGTATATATATAAAAGGCTAAGTGTCTGTCCATCCAACTGGTTGCTATGACACACACCAACCACCAGGGGGAAGACGCTCAATGCAGGAGCTGCCGTGACGTGCACTGGCCATTTAAAAATAAATGGCACTACGGACCTGGCACCGGCAAACCAAAACTTGGCTTCCCCCAAGTGGGACACAGGCCCACCACCACCCCAGAGCCACACCCCACCAAATCACAGACAATGCTGCTGAGACCCCATGACGTAAAATGTGGCCCAAAGCCCAGCCCAGCCCAGAAACAGTTGCTGTGGGCTCTGGGTAATGATGTCACATAGCAATGCCCGGCTTCCTCTCCCTAGCAACTAGCCTCCTTGCAGTCTCTTCAGCCCAGGAACACGACTTGCTTTATAGCCAGGTGCAAACATTTCACAGTTTAACCAAATGTTTGTGAAGTGGTTTCATGTGCCTCATCTCATTTGATCCTCACAGAAGTCCTGGAGTAGGTAGATAGGAGACTCAGTAGAATCCTATTTTCTTTTTATTAGCCAGAAAATGGAGATTTAGAAAGTTTAGAAATTTGACCCAACTGAAGAGAAGTAAGAAATGGTAGACCTTAAAAATGACTTCAGGTTTTCTCACTGTGCAGAATATAGTCAAACACTGCTGCAGTTAAATATTTTACCTTTTGTTCTCCCTGCGTGATCTACAATAATAATCTGCTTCGTGTTGATATTTTTTGCTGTGTTGCTGACAATTACCCAAAAAAGAAGTTGTGGTGCTTCACTGGGCTGGAAAAAGTTTAGCTACATCAGAAAACAGGTCTAATTAAGCAAGTTTATTCTATATCTATAAAAGGCTAAGTTGACTCACGCATGCACAATACATATAAAGCTCTCGCTGGCACCAATCGCACGGGTGTGTTTTGATCTGTCATTGTCGATCACGAATTTGGTTGACACTTCTCTTACAGAGAAAGGGTGAATAGTGATATTCAAATATTTTTTCTAATTAATTTCCTTTCAATGTGCACGAATCCGTGCACTGGGTCACTAGTGTTGAATAAGAGCGGTGAAAGCAGTCAACCCTGTCTTATTCCCTATATTAAGGAAAGTGCTTGTAGTTTTTACCTGTTGAGTATGATGTTGGCTGTGGGTTTGTTTTTATATGGCCTTCATTATGTTGAGACATATTTCCTTTATTCCCAATTTGCTTAGAGTTTTATCATAAACTAGAAGCCCAGTGCATGAAATTCGTGCATGGGAGGGGTGTTGCCTCAGCCCGGCCTGCACCTGCTTGCAATCCGGGACCCCTTGGGGGATGTCCAACTGACAGTTTAGGCCCAATTCTCGCAGTCGGACATCCCTCTCACAATCTGGGACCACTGGCTCCTAACCGCTCATCTGCCTGCCTGCCCAATCACCCCTATCCCTGCTGCCTGCCTGCCTGATAGCCCCTAACTGTTCGCCTGCCTGTTTACTAATCACCCCTAACTGCTCGCTTGCGTGCCTGATGGCCCCTAATCGCCTCTGCCTCGGCCCCTGCCATGGTGGCTTCATCCGGAAAGATGTCTGGAAGGTCGTTAGGCTATCCGGTCTAATTAGCATATTATGCTTTTATTATAGATGGGTGCTGGATTTTATCAAATGTTTTTTCTGCATCTATTGATGTGATCGTGTGGTTTTTATCCTTCATATTATTTATAGGTTTATATGCTCATTGATTTGTGGATATTGTACCAACCTTGCATCCCCATAATAAATCCCACTTGATCATGGTGTATGATCTTTTTAATGTATTGCTGGATCCAGTTTGCTAATATTTTGTTGAGGATTTTAGCACTTATGTTCTTCAGGGATATTGGCCTATAATTTTCTTGCTTTGTAGTGTATCTGTTTTTGGAGTTTGGGTAATTCAGGCCTAATAAAATGAGAGTGGAAGTCTTCCCTTATCTTGAATATTTGGAATAGTTTGAGGATAGGTGTTTGAATGCTTGGTAAAATTCTCCCGTGAAGCATCCAGTCCAGGACTTCTGTTTATTGGGAGTGTTTTGATTACTGCTTCAATTTCAGTAGTTGTAATTTGTCTATTCAGATTCTGTGATTCTTCCTGATTCATTTTGGAAAATTTTATGCTCCTAGGAATTTGTCCATTTCTACCAGAATGTTCAATTTGTTGGCATATAGTTGTTCATAATATTTTCTTGCAATCTTTTGTATTTCTTTGGTGTCAGTTGTTATTTCTCCTCTTTCATTTCTGATTTTATTTATGGGTCCTCTCTTTTTTTCTTGATGAGTCTGCTCAAAGGTTTATCTGTTAATCATGTTTATCTTTTTTTTAAAAGTATATTTGGTCTCTAGAGATGCTGTATTTTTTTTAAAATATGTTTTTATTGACTTCAGAGAGGAAGGGAGAGGGAGAGAGATAGAAACATCAATGATGAAAGAAAATCATTGATTGGCTGCCTCTTGTGCGCCCCCTACTGGGGATTGAGCCCTCAGCCTGGGCATGTGCTCTTGACCAGAATCGAACCCAGAAACCTTCAATCTACAGGCTGATGCTCTATCCACTGAGCCAAACTGGCTAGGGCTAATCATGCTTATCTTTTCAAAGAACCAGCTCTTGGTTTCATTGAACTTTTGTATTGTTTTTTAGACTTTATTTTGTTTATTTCTGCTCTGATCATTATTATTTCCTTTTTTCTACTTACCTTGGTCTTTGTTGTTCTTTTTCATTTTCCTTTAAGTATAAGTTAGATTGTTTATTTGAGGTTTTCTTGGCCTGTAATGTTATGGATTTCCCTCTTAGGACTCTATTAGCTATGTGCCATGAATTTGGGGTTGTTGTGTTCTTGTTTTCATTTGCTTGAAGGTGTCTTTTGATTTCTTCCTTGATCTCATTGTTAACCCATTTATTGTTTAGTAACATGTTATTTAGCCTCCATGTGTTTGTGTTTTTCAGTCTTTTTTCTTATAATTGATTTTTAGTTTCATATTATGGTCAGAGAATATGCTTAATATGATTTCAGTCTTCTTAAATTCATTGAGACTTATTTTGTGTCCTAACATGCAGTCTATACTAGAAAATGTTCCATGTGTACTTGAGAAGAATTTATATTCTGCTGCTTTGGGGTAAAATGCTCTGAAGATATCAATTAAATCCATCTGATCTAGCATGTCATTAAGGCCATCATTTCCTTGTTAATTTTCTGTCTTGAAGATGTATCCATTGACATTAATGTGGTGTTAAAATCCCTTACCATGACTGTATTACTGTTAATCTCTTCCTTTATGTCCATCAAGATTTGTTTTACATACTTAGGTGCTCCTATGTTGGGTGCATAAATGTTTATAAAGTTTGTATCTTCTTATTGGATTGTTGCCTTTATCACCATGTAGTGCCCTAAAATCTATTCTGTCAAATATAAATATTGCTACCCCAGCTTTTTAAAATTTCCATTTTCATGTAATATTTTTTTCCATCTCTTTACTTTTAGTCTGTGTGTATCTTTTGTTCTGAGGTGGACTTCTTATAGACAGCACATATATGGGTCTTATTTTCTTATCCATTCAGCTAACCTATGTCTTTTTATTGGAGCATTTAAGCCATTTACATTTAAAGTGATTATAGATAGGCATGTATTTATTGCCATTTTATCCTTTTAACTATGTTCCTCTGTTTGTTTCTTCTTCTCCTCCTCCTCCTTTTTCTTTTCATTCTTCTTTTTTAAAGAAAGCCCTTTAAAGTTCTTATAATACTGGTTTGGTGGTAACAAAGTCCTTTAGGTTTTTTATTTTTTATACTAGAGGCCCGGTGCACGAAATTTGTGCATGGGGGGTGGAGGGTTGTCTTTCAGGCCTGCTTGCACCCTCTAACAATCCGGGACCACTGGCTCCTAACCACTTGCTTGCCAGCCTGCTTGATTGCCCTTAACCACTTTGCTTGCCTGCCCATCGCCCCTAACGGCTCACCTGCCAGCGTGATCACCCCTAACTGCCTCTGCCTGCCTGCCTTATTGCCCCTCATATTATACTTGTATTATTATAGATAGTTGCCTTGCTCCGAGTTGTAAGGACCTGCTTGTCATAGAGATACAAAAGTTTTAATTTTTACTCTTGATTATGGGAATTAACTAACACAGATGGCCACCAAAAAGGTGACTTACCAAGGGGTATAGAGCAAATGGTGCTGTTAAGTCCTCTTCCGTGAAAATGTGCATGTCGTGCATTGTATCTGCCTGGGTACATGAAAGAGTGAAGTTTCTGTCTGTCTTTGCAATCATATGAGCAAATTGTGTGAGACTCCAGCCCAGTCTGGTTTGGTGCTCACAGAATAATAGAGTTTTTTTTTTTTTTTCTTTGCTCCATTGGTGGAGATTTCCTAGAAGTTGCAGGATATCTTCCTTTTCATTTTTCCTCGACACTCTGACTTAGTCTCTCACCTTTGCTTTCCCTCTATCCCCCACCCACAACAGTAACTTGCTCCAGGCTCATTTCACTCGAGTGTCTAGGAGATTGCGCAATACGCCCACCACCAGAACCACGATTCCCAGCATTCTTGGTGCTCCCCACGCTCTCGGCTTCCACTTCTGGCCCGAGGCCCCTCCCCACCTCTCCCTCTGTGCGGCTGGGGTGCAGATGCTGGGCTCGCATTGCTGGGGAGACGCCACCAGCGTCCCGCCCCGGCCACTATGGGCGCTGCCATCTTTGTCACAAAGTGACAGTTAATTTACATATTACTCTTTTATTAGATAGGATGGGAAGCTTTTTATTTCTCCTTTAATTTTAAATTATAGTCTTGCTGGGTAAAGTAATCTTGGTTGCAGGTCCTTCCTTTTCATTACTTTGCATATTTTATGCAAATTCCTTCTGGCCTTAGATTGAGCAATCAGCTGACAGTCTTATGGAAACTCCCTTGTACATAACTATCTTTCTGTTGCAGCTTTTAAAAGTCTCTCTTTGTCTTTAAACTTTACCATTTTAATTATAATGTGTCTTGTGTGAGCCTCTTTGGTCATATGATTGGGGCTCTGCACTTCCTGGAATTGTGTGTCTTTTTCCTTCACCAGGTTAGGATAGTTTTCAGTCATTATTTCTTCAA
Source organism: Myotis brandtii (assembly GCF_000412655.1). Lineage (NCBI taxonomy): Eukaryota > Metazoa > Chordata > Mammalia > Chiroptera > Vespertilionidae > Myotis > Myotis brandtii. The sequence goes on along the minus strand of NW_005370944.1, from coordinate 3,043,545 downwards.
ATAGTTTTTGATGCCTTGCTCTTTCCTTTCTCTTTCTGGTAACCCTACAAGGCAAATGTTTTTGCAAGGTCCCTTAAACTATCCTATTTTATTTTATTGTATCTTATTTTATTGTATTTTATTTTACTTTATTTTATTTTATTTTTTGCTGCTTTGATTTTTTTCTATTTTGTCTTCCAAATTGCTGATTTGATCCTCTGCCTTTTCCAACCTACTGTTTATTCCTTCCAGTGTATTCTTCATTTCAGATAATATAGTCTTCATTTCTGATTGATTTTTTTATGGTTTCTATGACATTTCTCATACTGATGAGCATCCTTATAACCATTATTTTGAAGTCCATATCTAGTAAATTGCTTGCGTCCGTTTCATTTAGCTCTTTTTTCTAGAGCTTTCTCCTATTCTTTCATTTGGGGCCTGTTTCTTTATCTCCGTATTTTGGCTGCCTCTTTGTGTTTGTTTCTTTATTTATTTTTTCTTTTTTTATTGTTTAAAGTATTACAAATAGTAGTACATATGTCTCCTTTTTTTCCCAGTTGACCTTCCCCCAGCCTCCCCTACCCCCCGGCACATGCCCTGACCCCTCTCCCAGTGTCTTATGTCCATTGCTTATGCTTATATGCATGCATACAAGTTCTTCTGTTGATCTCTTACTTCCCCCAACCCCCAACCCTCCCCAGCCTTCCCACTGTTGTTTGACAGTCTGTTTGATGCTTCTCTGCCTCTGTATCTATTTTTGTTCATCAGTTTATAATGTTCTTTATTATCCATAAATGAGTGAAATCATGCGGTATATGTGGTATTTTTCTTTCACTGACCGGCTTATTTCACTTAGCATAATGCTCTCCAGTTCCATCCATGCTGTTGCAAATGGTACGAATTCCCTCTTTTTTATAGCAGCATAGTATTCCATTGTGTGGGTGTACCACCGTTTTCTAATCCACTCATCAGCTGATGGGCATTTAGGCTGTTTATAAATCTTAGCTATTGCAAATTGTGGTGCTATGAACATAGGGGTGCATATATCCTTTCTGATTGGTGTTTCTGTTTTCTTGGGATATATTCCTAGAAGTGGGATTACTGGGTCAAAAGGCAGTTCCATTTTTAATTTTTTGAGGAAACGCCATACTGTTTACCACAGTGGCTGCACCAGTCTGCATTCCCACCAGCAGTGAAGGAGGGTTCCTTTTTCTCCGAATCCTCTCCAGCACTTGTTGTTTGTTGATTTGTTGATGATAGCCATTCTGACAGGTGTGAGATGATACCTCGTTGTTTTGATTTGCATCTCTCAGATAATTAGTGACTTTGAGCATGTTTTCATAGGTCTCTTGGCATTCCTTATGTCCTCTTTCAAAAAGTATCTATTCAGGTCCGTTGCCCATTTTTTGATTGGGTTGTTTATCTTCCT
>NW_005370944.1:3032232-3039360 GCF_000412655.1 Myotis brandtii | reverse complement strand
TTGCATGCTTCCTTTTCACTTATTTCCTTTCTTGGCGATTTCTCATTTTCTTTCCTCTGGGGATTGTTTCATTGTCGCCCCATTCTAACTATCACCAGAAGGTTCAAATGTCGAGTTGCGGAGGCCTGGGCTGTGTGCAATGGGAGCTTCACACCCCTCGAGTGTCACTGAAGAACTCCGACACTAAAACGTGTGGCTGCCGTGGGTTGGTGGGAACCACGCTTGTCCAGGATCAGAGTCATAGGTGCTTAGTGCGGGCTCGTGTACACTCCTAGAATCAGGGACCCCGCCTGCACAGCACTGAAACAGATACCCTGCTGGTGTGTGCCGAAAATCAGAGTCCCCTAGTGTGTGTCAGGAGTCAGAGACCCCCTGTGCCCACACTGAGAATCGAGTATCAGAGTCTCTGTTGCTTGGTGCAGTCTCGCGCTGAGAATCAAGGTCCCTGTGTGCACATGTGCTAAGAATTGGAGTCACCGGCTCTTAGTGTGAATGCACTGGGAATCAGGGATTCCAGGTGCACGCGATGAGAAACAGAGTCAAGTCACTGGTGCTCAGTGCTGCCTCTCGCATGGAGAATCAGGGTCCCCAGTCTGCTTGGGGGACTGGGTTGCACAATCGCACTGTGTTGGCAGGAGGTCCACTCCTGCCCTGCAGAAAACAGCATTCCATGTGCACTTACCCTGAATCAAGGTCAGGTGGCTCTGCCATCCTGTGTGAGCGTGGGGTCTGGTCACGCGGGTGTGCACTGTGGGAAACAAACTCCCCGTGACCGTGTACCCAGGCTCAAATTTAGTGCAGCCTCCCTGCGTGGGCCCGGGGTCTGGCCGCAGGAAACAAACTTCCCGTGTTCGCACACCCAGGCTCAAATTCATGTAGAGCCGCCAGTACTGTGTGTGGGCAGGAGGCCTGTTTGAGTGGAGAGGGTCTGGCAGTTTCTATGCCACTGCCACAGGGCAGGCAGGGAGGGGGATTGGCTCTGTGACTCACAGAAATCTGTGGCCGGGGTGCCTGGGGTCTTGGTGTCCGTGAGTCTGCAGCTGTGGTTGCAGGTCTTTTACCTGAGTGGCTGTAGGGTCCCGATTTGCATCTGAGACCAGATTGGGTAGTGGCAAGGCTAGGATCCTAGTATCATGCAGTTCTGTTCTTCAAGATGGCGTGGTCTCTGTACCCGCACTGGCCACCTCCGGGGTGTTTTTGAGGTGGCAGTGGGGTTTTGCCATCTAAGACTGCCAGTTTGGCAGCCCCTTGGAAGACCTGCAGGATCTAACTGTCCCTAGCTCTCACTCACACACACCACTCACGTCCACACACTCCTCTATTGCTCCCTCACTCTCTCACACACTCTCCCTCCCTACCTTCTTGCTGGTCGCCATCTTGGATCTCCTGTGTTTGTTTCTATGTATTAGATAGATCTGTTTTGATGTTCAGCATTCGTGTGATGGCCTTATGTAGTAGGCATCCTGTGGAGTTGAATGGTGCAATTTCCTATATTACCTGAGCTGGGTGTGCCAGGAATGTCCTTTGTGTGGGTTATGTGGGACCTCCTGTTATAATTTATTTTTGACTTCTATTGGCCTGTCTGTGTGTGGAATCAACCCTCACGTTAGCTGACTGTGATGCTTAACCATGACCAGAGTTTGTAAGCTGCTGTGCAGGTGCTGACCACATGAAGCAGAATTCATCTCAGCAGTGTTTGCTGCTTGCTGAGATCTCCTTGTTGATATGATGCTTGTGAAGCTTATTGGACCCTGCTCTGTTGTTGTCTGAAGCTGGCAGCTGGTGTTGTTGGATCTGGGCCTCTTGAGAGGTACAGGCCAATGTAATATGTTGCCTGTAATTGGCCCTCAGTAACCTATTTGGAGCTACAAGTGATCCATAGTTTGTGGCTGTCTCTGCTGGGCCTGGTTGCATGCAGGAATGACCAAGATGTGCATCAAGAATGCCTTTTACCATCATCAGGCCCAGGGTCAGGTCAGCAAAAGTCCCAAGTTACCCTGATAAGATCCATCTCTGCCTGTCTCTACCTGTTGGATGCCTGATAGGCTCAGTCACTGAAAAACCTCTGGCTGTACTCATTGGCAGTGTAAGTAAGGTTCACAGAATGGACAAGAGAGGGTCAGGAAGGTAGGGCTATTGCTTTCCTCTGGCTGATGCTTCAGTGAAATGAATGCTTTACCCATGAAAGATGGTGTCTGAAGTGTGGGAGAATGACTCAGCAAGGGATCCTGGTAGTTGTCCCTTCAGTTCCCTCCCAAGGGCCACAAACCCCAGACTCTTCCCATGGGACTTTAGTGCACTCTGTCCTCCCTCTTCAGGAGCCCAGGATGAGTTTTGTGTGTTGCAAACAGAGTTTTGTGTGTTGGCCCTTTAAGAAGGTGCCTGTGCTCTAGTGGACTCCCACACTCCCTGGTGGACAGAAACCCCACTGCTTTTTGCACCCAGATGTTGTGTGGGTGCCTCTTCCTGGCTCTGATGCTCTGGGCTGGGGAGCTTGGGTTGGGGTTCAGACCCCATCCTTCTCAGGGTGAACCTCTTGCAGCTGAGATATTCCTCCAGAAACTCAGCTGCCCCCTGTTAGAGTAAGGCCAACCCTTTTCATGTCTCTGCTCTTGCTACCAGTCTCAATGTGGTTTCTTCTGCAAATACTTGGTTATAAGACTCATTTTCAGCTAGTCTTCAGTTGGTTTTTCAGGATGATTGTTCTATAATTTAGTTGTAATTACGGTTTGGTCTTAGGAGGAGATGAGTGTAGTTTCCCTCTACTCTACCAGCATCTTGGATCTCCTCTAGAGTGAAAGGTTTTTCTCCCATCTCCCATTAATCTCATTTTCTACTCCTCTTCCCCAAGAAACAATCACTGTTACTATTTTACATTTCCCTCCAGTTTTATTATTTATGCCAATCCAAATTTTTTTCTCCCTTTCTTACACAAGAGGTTACAAACCATATACCTTCTTCTGTGCCTTGCTTTTTTTCATTTGGCAATATGCCCCTTGTATTTCAACAAATCAATGTATATAGAGAGAACCCTATTCTTTTGTTGTTGTTGCTAATGCTCTACCCACTGAGCAAAACTGGCTAGGGTGAGAGAATCCTATTTTTCCTCTCATTTTACAAAAGCATAATATTCCATTATATGTATTTACCCTAGTTTAGTCAGATCCTAAATGATGGACACTTGGGTTATTTCCAATCTGCCAAGACAAACAATGCTCAGTGACTTAATGTAGGCATCTGTCATTTTGTACATGTGTAGGTAGGTCTGAAGAATGAAGTGCAAGAAATGGACATGTTGGGTTAGAGTGGTTCTCAACCTTCTGGCCCTTTAAATACAGTTCCTCATGTTGTGACCCAACCATAAAATTATTTTCGTTGCTACTTCATAACTGTAATGTTGCTACTGTTATGAATCATAATGTAAATATCTGATATGCAGGATGGTCTTAGGCGACCCCTGTGAAAGGGTCGTTCGACTGCCAAAGGGGTCGCGACCCACAGGTTGAGAACCGCTGGATTCGAAGGTATTTTAAGATATATTGTCAAATTGACTCCACTGGATTGTAGTATTGTCCACTCCTGCCAACAGTGGAGCAGGGGCCAGAGGGAGCCTATTTCCCACAGCCTCACCAATAGAGTATATTGTCAAGTGTTTGGATTTTTGTCAATTAGATATTTGAAAAATGGTATCTCAACACCACTTCAAATAGCATCTCATTGCCTTTCTCTTATTATGAGTTAGGATGAGAATCTTTCTTTGTCCTTAATAATCATTTACATTTTTCTCTGTTAACAGTCTATGTTCTTTTTTTGTAATTTTCTATTGAGTAATTGGACTTTATTTGATCAATTGTTAGGACTCTATATAATCGAAGATTATTCCTTTTTCTGATATAAGTTCATTGTTAGAACTCATGTTATAAAGGAATTTATCCATAGTTTTCATCAAGTATATGTATGGTTTTATGTTTATATTAAAACATATGTTTAATCCATATGGAGTTTGTCCTAGTGTACAGTATGAAGTGGAGATCCAATGTTACCTTTCTCTAGATAGCTACACATTTGTCCCAATAGTATTTATTTAGAAATCCATTTTTACCTGTACTTTTAAAAGCTATACTATTTTTAATAATTGCTTTTAGAGAGAGGAAGGGAGAGAGAAAGAGAAAAACATCAACGTGAGAGAGGAACATCGATCCATTGCCTCCCGCACAAGTCCCGACTGGGAATTGAACCTGTAACCTTTTGAATTTTGGTGTATGGGATGATGCTCCAACCAATTGAATTACACTGGTCAGGGCTAAAACTATACTCTTTATCACATATAAAACACTCCAATGTATTAGGTCTATATCTGGACTTTCTATTTTGTTTCATAAAATTGGAAAGATGTGGTAAGGGGTAATTAAGAGGAAGAGGGTTGAAATCAAACTATCTACATTAAAATCAAATACATCATATGCTGTGTGTGTGACTGAGAACAATTTATTACTTCATTCTGTAGAATGTGATTAGATGTATTTTGCATTGTCCCTGACACATGGCATGCTCAATGTCAACAATGAGGATAATGATGTTGGTGTTTTCCCATCCATTACAGTGGGTGATGTGTATTATCTAAGAAACTACTGGAGTAGGTGCCTCATTCATGTCCCCTGGGCTGGTCCTTTGTCAGAATGCTGCTGTTTGTACCATAAGTCCTTTCTCCTTGTGTTCCTGAATTCAACAAAGTAGGCCCATACCAGCAGAGTTGCTTACTGTATTCGAGCCACCCAATGATCTCTGGGTAATATTCCAAGCTCCAGTGGAAATGGTCCACTCTTCTATTCCCTCTTTCCACATACTTCAGGCCTATTCTTGGAAGAGAAGCTGTGGAACAAGTTTCCAGGCTGACACCAGGCTCTCTCTTCAGAGGCTTTAACAAATGCCTTGTCTTTCATACTAAACCTTCATATAAATCAACTCCTCCTCATGGATCTGTCCTTCGTTCATCAGACATTCCTGGATAGGTTTGAATCCCATCTCAGGCCCAGGCCAGGTCTCTCTCTCATACACATTTACACACAAATGCTTATTAACCAGAGATCTGCGGGTCTAAGAATGTGAAGAATTGAATCCTAAGGAATTAAAGAGAGAGGTCATGTGTGATTCCAGACAGCGCTGAGTTAACAAAACATAGATGTTAGTCAGGAACCTACTCTTCAGGTGTTCAAATGTCCACCCCTATTCCCTGCTCTCATTGCACAGACCACATCTAGATTTTGTGAAGGAGAGCAAAAGAAAGTGAAATCCCAGCTGTTGTTTTGATATCAGAGGTTTCCAGCTTAGCATGTGTACAAAAACTACAAAGTCATACATCAAGTGAAAGAGAAACAAGTGCTCTATAGCAGCGAGCCCATGATACACACAAACACAGGTCTGGCCACATTTCCTTCAGTAGTGGCCATATGATTGCAAATCCATACATGAGCAGGGCACATTACTTTTCAGTTGATAATAATGGTAAAGTATACTCAAAGTCCAAAATTACCCAACCAGTTAAAAAACAAATCAACTTTATATATAGAAGAATATAGTTAAGGTCTTCTGTGAATCACTGATCAATTTGGGCCAAGTCAATGAAAATAGAGTTATTTAACATACTAAGCACATTAAATGAAGGTAAACATTTACTTGTTTCTTAATCCCTCGGGCTCTTTCTCAGAACTCTCCCCAGCCCTAACCGGTTTGGCTCAGTGGATGGAGCGTCAGCCTGCGGACTCAAGGGTCCCAGGTTCGATTCCAGTCAAGGGCATGTACCTTGGTTGCGGGCACATCCCCAGTAGGGGGTGTGCAGGAGGCAGCTGATTGATGTTTCTAATTCTCTATCCCTCTCCCTTCTTCTCTGTAAAAAAAATCAATAAAATATATTTTAAAAAAAAGAACTCTCCCCAATTTTAGCCACTCAGATACTACACAGTCACTAAAAATTCAGAGTCCAAATGGCCCATATTATGCATTTGGGGGGAGAGTGAAAGTTATTTTCCTCTTGTCAGGAATCTCTCATAGTACATGAGCCTTAATTATATAGTTTGGGTAGAAATACCAACCACTGAAATAGCAGTGTCAACACTAGTTGAGTCTTGTCATGACTAAGCATTGTGCTAATGTGCTAAATGTTTTACTTCAGTTTTCATTTAACCCTACCAGCAGTTCTTTGAAGTGAGTGCTATTATTTCTATTTCATGAATGAAGAAACTGAGGACAAGATGCTTTAATAAGTGGTCAGCAAACTCATTAGTCAACAGAGCCAAATATCAACAGTACAAAGATTGAAATTTCTTTTGAGAGCCAAATTTTTTAAACTTAAACTATATAGGTAGGTACATTGTTATTAACTTAATTAGGGTACTCCTAAGGCTTAAGAAGAGCCATACTCAAGGGGCCAAAGAGCCACATGTGGCTCGCGAGCCGCAGTTTGCCGACCACTGGTTTAGATGACTTCTCCAAGTTCTCAGAGCTATTAAGTGGCAGACCTTGAATTCAGTTCTGTCAAAGTCCATACTGTTAACCTCTGCATTAATTAACTAATTACATTTGGCCTTCAGTTACAAGGTCTAATTGAATCAAGTCTGTTAACAGCACCTGGAGGCATCAATTACACAGCAGTAACAGGGGCAGGTGGTTCGACCCTGTTCTCTTCCAGTTCATGTGAGTGAGCTCATTTCTAAACACTCTCTTTGCCTAAAAATATCAGGCAGCCCACACCCTGGAGCCCCACAGCTGCTCATGGCAGGTGCCCTAGAAGGAGAAAGTGCTTCCTAAAGCCTTCATAAAGGCTCTTTGACCGTAGAGATGGTAATGCTAGTGAGAGGAGAGAGAGGAAAGTGAGGGCAAGAAAGGATGAGAGAGACACAATAGAGGTCATGTCTTCTCCTTTAACTGAGGTGGGCTGCCAAGTGCTGAAGTCCCTCTTCCCAGAGGGGTCATTCTAGGCCAGCTCGGCCAACCACCTTTACCTCTCCCTGGGATTCCTGTGTTCCAAGGGATACTTAAGGGTGACTGAGTAACTGGCACAATCATTTAATCTATTTAACAAATACATATTAAACTTCTACCACAGGCCAGATGTTGTCTGTGGTTACA
>NW_005370944.1:3029708-3032215 GCF_000412655.1 Myotis brandtii | reverse complement strand
CCCCCCCCAAATAAAAACTCTGCATGGGCCACATGGAAATTATATTCTAGAAGGGAAGAAGGAGCTGCAGAAATAAGACACACAATAATAATAAAAAGTACATACCATAGTTCAGATGGTGATAAGGACTATACAGAAAAATAGAACAGCTAAGGAAATGGGAAGTGAGTGGGGAAGAAGGAAAATGAGGGAATTACTATTTCAATGAGGGTGATTCCTCCTTTGATAGGTAACTCCTGTGCAGAAACCTGAAGGAGAGGAGGAAGTGAATCATGCTGCTCCCCAAGAGTGTTCTAGTCAGAGGGAACAGCTGGGGCAGAGGCCCAAGGGCGGGGACACACCTCGCTTATTTTATGAGCCGCATGTAGGCCACTGTGTCTGCAACAAAGTGAGAAAGTGAAAGGAGATAAAGTGAAGTAGGTGAGGGCCAGATTATAGGGCATTGAAGGCCACAGTAAGAACTCTGGCTTTTGTTGTGAGTAGATTGAAGGCCATTGAAGGGCTTTGAGCAGAGGGGTGACACAATTTGGGGTTTTAAAGATACCACTTTCGCTGTTCTAGAGAGGGCAAGAAAGACGAGTTGTAAGGCTATTGAAATAATTTAAATGAAAGGTGATGATAGCTTAAACCAGGTATAAACTGAAGAGGTGACACAAAGTATCATTTTGAAGATAAAGCATAATTCAAAGAATGGATGTGAAGTGTGGAAGAATATCAGGAGTCAAGAAAAGCTTTAAGGTTTTTGGCTTGAGCAATTAGAAGAATTGATAATTGGAAGAATTACTGAGATTGAAGATTACCAGAAAAACAGTGTTGAGAATAAATGAGAAATTTGGTTTTGAACATCTAAGTTTAAGATGCCTATTATATATTCAATGAAGATGTTTAGTAGTTTTCTTGGCATTGAGTTGAAGTCTGGGTCTCACAAAGTTACCTGGGTCCTCCTGTGTATAGCCTTCGCAGAAAGACACCTATTTTCACTCATTCTCACTAGCTTAGCCATAGATAAATTTTGCTGCTATGTGAATTGGTACAAAATGATTCATTACTGTTCTATTTTATTATGTACAGATATTTACTGTTTAGCATTTTTTGCTTTAAATTTAACTTTATCTGATAATAATATCTCAATCTCTGTTTTTTTGTTTGTTCACATTCCTAGTACAACTTTTCCCGTTTTTGTATTTTCCACTTTCCAGAGTCATTATATTGTAAAAGTATCTCAAATAGATAATCTATATAATAATTAAAAAATAAAAGTCCAGCCTGTGAGTCTTTTACCTTTAATAAGCAATTTTATCTCATTTACATTCATTGCTGTTGAATCAGAACAGTCTGGGTAAGACTTCTATTAGTTCATTTGTGATAAGAAACAAGTAATTTCAAAATCTACCAAATATATTTAGGCTTAAAAAATAATAGTATAGCTAGCCCTGGCCAGGTGGCTCAGTTGGTTGGAGCATACCTAGATTATGGGCACATACCTAGATTATGGGTTTGACCCCAGGTGTATACCTATAGCCTAGGTCGAGGCAACCAATCAATGTTTATCTCTCATATCAATGTTTCTCTTTCTCCCTCTCCTTTCCTCTCTCTAAAATCAATAAAAACATATCCTCGGGTGAGGATTTAAAAAGATAATTATGATAGTATATAGTCATATTCCAGAATATTGGTTCATTGATTCTCAATTAACCCCTTTGTTTCTTTTATAAAGTCCTTTCAGATATTACAATACATACATACATTTCTGAATACATACAAATTTATTACCTGATTATCACATAAAGGTTCTAGGACCCAGAGTTGGCAAAATCTGGTAAGCAGCTTTTTGTTGTTGTTGGTAATCCTCATCTGAGGATATTTTCTCCATTGATTTTTAGAGATAATGAAGGGAAGGGGGAGAGACTGAGAGAGAAAAACATCAATGTGAGAGAGACACATTGGATGGTTGCCTCTCTCATGCACCCTGACTAGGGTCAGAGATTGAGCATAAAACCAAGGTACGTGCCCTTGACCAGAATCAAACCTGTGACCCTTCAGTCCATGGGTCAACGTCCCAACCACTGAGTCAAACAGGCTAGGGTTGGTAACCAGCTTCTTGTTCAGAATGCTTAGTGGAGCATTTTCATCTGGGTACACAATACATTACAGAAATCATCAATTAAATCTAACTGGCTGGGAGGAATATGAAAAGATTTCCAAAGGAGAGTGAGCATTTGAAATGAAGCATGAAAGCGGTATATAACATACATATGGGAAAGTGAAGTGTATTTAAAAGTAAGGGGAAAACATAAACGTAGGCACATTCCTTGAATCTATTTGAATAGTACAGGGTGATGGAAAGTGAGGTGATCAGTAAAGAAATAAGGCTCTAGCAGAACACAATGTTGAAAGGCAAAACCAGAGTATGAGGACCATTAACACCATACTAAGGAGACTTGACTTCCTAAAGTAAGAAATGAGCCACATAAAGGTGTATGAGGAGAAAGTGAATATTTAGATTT
>NW_005370944.1:3026860-3029447 GCF_000412655.1 Myotis brandtii | reverse complement strand
TATTCTGTCATAAAGTATACAATGAAAGCATTATCTCCAAGGGTTTTTATTCTATGCCATGAATGCATTGGGCTACACTGAGACTTGTGTTCAGTAGCAAATATGCAAATCAATGAATCAGCAACTCATTTTGAAATTAGTTGGTATGAAATTGCAATGTGAAAAAAATTATAATTATTTGTATGTCTTTTCCAGTCTGTAATTGATTCTCTTATTGAGTGTTTTATGTTAAGTGCTTTATGACATGAGTATTAAAGACATCACATAAAAATAAAATGGATTATACAAGGTGGGCCTCATATACATAAACCAAGCCCAACTCCATTTGTCATTGCCTTAAATTAATTTCGGCTACTACAATTTTTTGTGTGTTTTGTGGCTCTTCATTGATTTTTTTCCCATCTTCTCTCAGTGACCTTTTTGATGCTAGTCCCACCTACTCCATTTCATCTTTTTTATTTCTCCCTGATGAGATACCTTATCCTGCTGGTCCTGTTTCAGATGGATACTAAATTATATAGATTCCCCAGAGAGCTTGCCTCAAACCAAGGAATTGACTGATATTTCTACAATAATATATCTGAATTTATAAAAATGTTATTTCACCCTATTACTGAAAATTGGCTATTAATTAATTTATTAACTTAGCAAAAAAGTATTTGGCATATTCTATGTTCTAGGCACCACCCATGGCACTGGAAATACAAATGTCTGTTCATAAGGTCAATGTTATAATTTTTATGCTATTAACATTTGTAATAGAGTCAAAAATGTGTTTATACTCCAACTCAGACATGCAAAAAGAATGTTGCTTTTTAGGTTGTCCTTAACAGATCTTTTTCATGAGATCCACTTACAGGGAAGCCAGAAAAAAACTCCTAAATTTATTCCAGTCTTATAACCTGGTGTGGTGATGTAATCGTTTAAACAATGTCCTTAAGAAAACTCTCAATCATTTTAGGTAAAAATGCTCTGCCTCTCAGGGATCCAGCCATCTGCCCTGCTCCTTGACAAGATGGCACCTAGGAGTGAGAAGAAGAGGTACAGCTCAGAATCCTTGGCAGAGGAAGGGTCTTAGATTCAGATCTGTGCTCCCATGTGACTTTCTGAATTCTTGCTGGCCTTAGTGGCAATGGTGTCTCTTTCTGACTCATCTCCATTAACTCCGTGAGCCTCCTCTGCCGTTGCCTACAGTTTGGTCTCTCAGCCCTATCAAGCACAGTGGTTCTCCCTGGCTGACTGGCTCCTCCACTGTTGTGGGGTCCACAGACCCTACTGAGGCTTTGTCTGCCTTGCCTTATACCCAACCCCTGGGCAGTTCTAACACTTTGTCCTCAGCCATATCCTGAACATGTACCCACTCAGGGGCATGTGGGAACTTCCAGATCCTACCTATGCCACACCAAAACCAGCAACTATTCAGGGAAATCAAACTCCTCTTCCCCCCTCTGCAAATTCTGCTGCTCCATCAAGCGTACTCTGACATGGTCTCCTCAGGCTGGGACAGCACAGTCTTTGAGATGAGCTCCTTGCAGAGTGCCAAACATGAAGCAAAACAAGCATCTGCTCCTCCTAGTATTCCTGTAGCCCATTTAACATTCCTCCCCATTCAGAGCTGAGGTCTTCATCAAAAAGTCTGAGGGGGTAAGAGATCAACCAAAGAACTTGTATGCATATACTATAGTAACTATAGTAAGCATAACCAATGGACACAAATGGGGGTAAGAGATCAACCAAAGAACTTGTATGCATATACTATAGTAACTATAGTAAGCATAACCAATGGATACAAATGGGGGGAGGGGGCGGGGGGGAGGGCATGCTGGGAGGTGGGGGCAGGCTGGCAGAAAAGGGGACATATGTAATACTTTCAATAATAAAGAATTAAAACACACACAAAAAAAATTTTAAAAAAAGAAAGAAAGAAGAAGTCTGGGCGCACTTTGTGTTCTGCGTTTCTCTCCCTTCTTCCTTCCAGTCGTCCAGGTCAGAGGAGGAGGATTGTTTGACTTTCCCTGCCTGTTTCCCCCAGATTCTGGCTCAGTAACCTGGGCCAGGAGAGGGGGGCGCTCTCTTCCTTAGTATGTTTCTTCCTCCTTTACTCAGCCTAAGTCTTAACAGCAAATGGGGAGGGCAGAAAAGAGGGAAGCTTAACAAGTTAACCTTTTGAAAATACTATTGTACATCGAAAAAGAACTAGGACTTTTTTTTAACTGCTCAAAGATTCTGTCACAAAAATTTAGCTCTGAAATTCTAGAACAAAAAAAAAAGCTTCTGAAATTTTCTTGTAATTCAGACCACTCTGTGATACACATTGCTATTGTAGTACAGTCTGATTGTATATAAAAGTATTGCATGAATTTTAATATTATAATGTATCAGTTATAGTCCGGAGAAACCAAGATGGCGGCATAGGTAAACACCGGAGATTGCTGCCTCACACAACCACTTCAAAAATACAACTAAAAGACGGAACGGACATCACCCAGAACCACAGGAAGGCTGGCTGAGTGGAAATTCTACAACTAGAAGGAAAGAGAAAAGCATACCGAGACTCAGAGGAGGTGCGGTGCGGAAGTAAAATACA
>NW_005370944.1:3017032-3025016 GCF_000412655.1 Myotis brandtii | reverse complement strand
GGACAGTGGGTGGGGAGTGAGGGAGGAGGGTGGGGTGGGAACTGGGTGGAGGGGAGTTATGGGGGGGAAAAAGAGGAACAAATGTAATAATCTGAACAATAAAGATTTAATAAAAAAAATAATAATGTATCAGTTATAGATCCCATACTATAATAGGAAAGTGGGATAGAAACCCTGGAGTTAGAAGGAGCATTAGAGATCACCTAATTATTTGCTCCTTCCAAATAGGAATCTGGGCCTGTGACCTAACATATAAACTCTAAATACTAAGAAGTGCAACAACTCAGCAGGCAGCCTCTCTTCTTAGCTAGCAACCCCCATTGTGAGAAAATGCTGGCTCACATTGAGTCAAATTTGCCTCTGAGACTTGCAGGCATTTTTCCTGGTCCTGCCCACTGGAGCTACAAAGGCAAATTGTAACAATCTCCACAGTGCCACTTCAAATATTCAAATTCTAAAATAGTCTGCCTCTTCCTCAATCTTTTCTTCTTCAATTCATACTGTGGGTGTGCTTTCTTCCTTTTAATTTCCGCCACCTGATACTCTTTCCCAGGCATATTTTGCAGGCTTTCTTAAAACGAGGTACCTGGTTCTGAGCACAATGCCTCAGTTGTGGTCCCCAAGCACCAGGCCCAGCAGAATCTGGATCGCAGGTTTCTTATGCCAGAGTCTATTAACAGAGATGAATGTTTGCTTCCCACTCTCTACCCTCAGGACCCAATGGTTCACTGAAACTCCCAGTTTGGGCCCTTAGCTACATCTGCTGGCATTCAACTTATATCCTTTCCCACATGTACGCCTCCCTGCCACAGTCTACAGCTGTGGAACTCAGGTGCAGGGCTTGCTCAGGTTTGAACAGTTTGTAGAGGCAGAGGTATAAAAACAAATGCTGAAATAGTAAAGCCCTCAGAGCAAAGAACCATCAATTTGGGAAGGGGAGGAGAGAGAGAGACTCAGAATAAATTACAATTTAATTTTCTCAATTTTTTCACTTTGTTGTCTCAGTATCTTTTCCTCTCACCAAAAATCTCTTTCACATTTGTAGGCACTATTCAGGACTTCTTAAAGTAAGTAAAGTTCCCAATGTCTGATTAGGAGAAACCTACCAATATGATACTGTACTTCCTTATTCTGAGACACCATTATGGTTAGTATGAATCATCTTGAAATTGATGGGTTTGCCAACCTCCCACCCCAACCTTAGTATGCACATCTATAAATACTTAATTCAATTATAATGAAATATTAACCTATGACTATTGCATTAATACATGTAAAGTAGGAAGTATCTTAGGTTATTACTCTGCCTCTTAAGGGAAATACCTCAAGTGAATGCAAAGACAGTGATATAACACTCTCACAAGAACTGCAAAATTTGCATTTCCTGAATAAAGTAAGTTTTAAGTTGCATCATTTACTTTAAAATGATGACTTCAGGGTTCACAATGGTAGCAGAATGCTATTCCTCATACAGTTCTTCTGTCTTCACATTAAAACGCCATGACCAAAATACAGAACTAGCGACAGCATTGAAAACAAGTGTTGTAGGCCTGCGGGGGGCAGATCAGAAGAATGATTACAAACATACTATTTGATTTGTCTCTTGCATGCTTGTGAATGGCTCTGGAGAAGGAATTAACTATTCAGTGTCTTCTTTCATTATCTATACACTAGTAGCCCTGCCCACGAATCTGTGTGCGAGTAGCTTGCTGCCTCTTGCCTCAGCAGGTCACCTGACAACCACCGCAGGTAGCTCTCCGCTGCTCTTAGCTCACTGCCCCATCCTCCTGGAGCTCCCCCTCCCCCTGTCCTCCTCCTCCCTCCCCCCTTCACAGCTTGCTGCCCTGCCCCCTCCTGTAGCTCTCTGTGCCCACCCGCTTGTACCTCACTGGCCCACCCTCCTGCTGATCCGTGATCTGGTCGAGACGTGCTTGGTTGACACAGACACTGGGGGGTAGGGGAGGCCAGGGGATTTTCAAGGGCGGGGGAAAAAAAGGAGAAACATGTAATACTCTTTGTAATAACTTAAGCAATAAAAATAAAAAATAAAAAAAATAAAAAACAAATT
The DNA here is from genome assembly GCF_000412655.1 of Myotis brandtii. Taxonomy (NCBI): domain Eukaryota; kingdom Metazoa; phylum Chordata; class Mammalia; order Chiroptera; family Vespertilionidae; genus Myotis; species Myotis brandtii. The sequence continues at coordinate 3,022,948 of NW_005370944.1, read as the reverse complement.
GCCAATTCCTAATTGTGCTGGGATCATGTACTGAATGAGTTGGATTCCATCAGCATCACTGTCCACAGGAGACGACATCTTCCATCATTCAGTAGAACAGGAAATATCAGGAAGCAAGCTAAGAAGCACCATGTTCTGGACAGTCACCTCTACATCGTCAGCACAGATGGAAATAGGTAGACTGTTGGAGGTGTGTGGCATATCTGATACCGTTTAAAGGAAAGCCACCAACTGTATTTTATTCCTTGCACAAAAAATTTACAGGTTGGAATGGATTGCAGGTTGGAATATATCTCTGGGTTCAGCAGAAATACACCAACTAATGTCTTTTATCATCCCAATCTATTGAATTTGAGCTGAAATGGCCAAGCAAACCCCAGATATCTTATCTGTTAGCAAAACTTGAGTCTGAATCTGTCTACTTCATTTATCAATGACTAAACAGGGAAAAATAACAGGAGGTTTATGAAAAGGCTTATATTCTTGCCAATGCTAATAAAAACTTAAGGATTACTTTCCTAAGCCTAAAGACATTAGTTGACTAATTAAAAATAGAATTTCTGAATTCTAAATTAATATAGAGAATTCAAGCAAATAAAACATTTCTACTACTATTTTTAATACAACATAGAATATAGAATAAATATAGAAAATAAAAGAAACACCTAGAAAACACAAAAAGCAGAAAACAAATTGATTAAAAACAATGCTTTTGACAAAATACATTTAAAAATTTAAATATTTAATTTCTATAAAGAAAACAACAAAAACTTTACTTAAGGGTAATGGGAAAAGACATGCCTAATGGAAAATCATGCTATTCTGATGAGAGAAACTCTAGAAAATATGAAAACATCTTATAAAGCTACAGATATTAAAGCAGGCTGGTTGGCAGAAGGAAAGACAGACTGGATTCAAATTAGTGGAAATCAGATGACATTCAATAAATAATATTGAGACATTTTGCTGGCCATTTGGGTAGAAAAAAAAGGCTGGATCCATACTATACCTTTTTATATCAAAGTTAATTCATGTGAGGAGGAATGGAAGATGGCAGCCGACAGAACAGCAGTGAGAAAGAGAGTGTGAGTGAGTGAGTGAGTGAGTGAGCCAAAGGGGAGCGCGTGGACGGACAGCAGTGAGAAAGAGAGTGTGAGTGAGTGAGTGAGCCAAAGGGGAGCGCGTGGACCTATCGGGCATGTGTGTATGCATGAGTGCGGGACAGTTATTCCGAAGGACAGTTGGGGGCTGGCTGACCAGGCTCCCCTAGCCAGGCAGCCTCTGCTACCACTGAAATCTCTCCCGGGGCGGCTGACTCTGCCGCAGAGGCCACACCATCTTGAAGGGGAGAGCGGCTGTGACTGGGAGCCCAGCCTTACCTCCACCCGGGGAGACCTCGGACTCCACCCAGGACCCTACAGCCACACCGGCCAGGGACCTGCTGCTTCGGCTGTGACCCCATGAACACCGAGACCCCAGCCTCCTCGGCCGCAGGCTCCGAAGGAGTTTTTTCAGAGGAAGACAAAATGGTGGCCTAATAGGCGGACGTGTCCTGCACCTTCTCACGTAGCAGATAGAAGAAACAGCTGAATCAAATAACATCAACCTGGAATTGGCGAATTAAACACAACTGGTGAGGCAATCCATGGCCAGAAAGGACAGGGGATGCCTGGAGAATGATAGGACCCGGGATATGGGCTGGAGAGAGAGACACATGCAACAGAGTCTCTAGACTGATGGTCCGTGAGGTCCAAAAGGTTAGCGGCCGCTGGTCAAGAGGGTCGGAAGGAAACTGCGCTGCACCAAGTCCGCATCCCGTGACGCATAACACTCAAGTGTGGAAGGGGGTCCACAGAACTGCTGGCAGCCGGGGGCTCTAGATCCACAGCCGTGGGAGGCTGCACCCAGAGAGGCAGCCTGAAATTCTGCACTGGCCGCACAGTGCCGGAGGGAGAGAGACGCACAGCAGCACGGTTGCTCTGTCTATACATTTTCCTTGCTATTGCTCACTGAACTCAGTATATAGGAACTTTCAATTACAAACACTTACTGAGGCTACAGTTTAGGAAAGATGGTTTTGTGGAAGCTGGGGAGCAAGATAGGGAGAGGTGACCAGGAAGCCAGATCTGGGACAGTCCGGTCCCTCCAACCCTGAACAGCCATTTTTCTCCTGAGGACTAGCCTCCTCCTGGCGGCGCAGCCACACCCAGCCTTGAACTTGGCAGGGAAACAAGGATTTTGAATACCCCCAGGAGCCCTTGGGGAGTGGGTAGAGGGGCCATTTAGTCCCAGAGACTAATACAGCAACACCGCCACCCAGAGCTTGTGTCAGAAATAGATGCATCTGTAAATACACTGAAAGCAGGCAGACAAACAAAGCTGGCAGGCTGATTCTGCCTGCTTGAAACCAAGGCTGTGGAATCTGACACAGGGGAGCAGTGGATCGCTGGGAACTTCAACACGGTGCTGACTGCCTAACAGGAAACTGAGATTGGCAGATAGAACAGTAGAGAGGGGTCTTAAACCAGCCCCCATGGGACATTAAAACTCAACTGAAGCGAACAACACTTCACTTTTTTATTTTTTATCTTTTACTAAAGAAATTAATTTTTTTCCTTTTTCTTTATTTAATTTAAGGTATTATTGTTATTATTATTAACCTTTTATTTTTTTGGATTAGTGTTCTACATTCTATTTTTAGTTTTAGTTTTTTATCATTATTTTACTTTATCTCATTTTTTTCCTTTTTGCTAACCTTTTCTTCCTAACTTCTCCCTTTTTCATCCTGTTTCTCTTCTCATGTTCCTGCTTTAGTTTTCCTCTCTCCTTTCTTTTCAATCCTTGTTAAAAATTGATCTTCTTTATCTGCTTTATTGACACATTACTATTATAATAGTCTCTGTTGGCTTACTCATATATCTAATTTCCTCCCCTCTGCTCCAGTGCACCCTTCTCTTTTCTCTTGCTTCGCTGGCCAATTTTTTTCTTGTTGTTGTTTGTTTGATTGTTTGTTTGTTTTTGTTTTTATTTTATGGTTTTGTTTTTCCTCTCCTTGCTTGCTCTCTTCTACTAATAGCTTAATTAGTTTCACTCACCAAACTCAGGCCTATCTGCTCTCTACTCTATTCTCCTTTTCCAAAAATAGATAAATATATAGATAGATAGATTAAAGAAAGGGGAAATTTTAAAAATATATAATGTATGTATATTTTAAAATTATTATTATCTTTAATTAATTCTTTTTACTTTTTTATTTTATTGAGTATTTTGTTTTTTACTTATCTTCTTATACACTCATTCTCTTTCTACCTCCTCTGAACTGAATCGTGGCCATTCCCCCATTCATTCAATTTCTTTACCTTAAATTCTGGAAATAAGCTCTGCCTCTTCACATTCAGTCCCCCTCCTTTTTTTCTGGGTGTTTCTTGTTTGCATTTTTTGGTTTATTTGTTGGTTTTGTGGAGTTTTCTCCCCATATACGTATATTTTTTACCCTTCTTTTTTCTTCTTTTTCTTTTCTCTCTTACCATTTTTCCTTTTCTCAATATCATTTTTGCGTTCTTTTCTCTCCTCTAATTCTCTTTTCTCTGGTGGCCACCTTTATTTGGGGTTATCAGTGTTGTGAATACAGTCGTGTTTTGTTCCCTCTGTGTTGTGTCTTGTCAAGTTGTATTTTGTGCCTTTTGGTCAATGTGGTAGAGAGTGAGCCACATAACCAGACATCCTGAGAAGAGTAAAAATGGGGAGACAAAGAAACAGCCCCCATATGAAAGAAAAGGAGGAATCACCAGAAAAAGAAGTAAACAAAATGGAAGAAAGCAATATGTCAGAGAAAGGATAGAGAGCAATGGTCATAAGGACCCTGAAAAAGATGAAAGAAAAATTCAACATGTATAAGAATCAAGACTAAATGAAGAAGAACCAAGAGGAAATGAAGAATGGCATAGCTGCAATAAAGAACACAATAGAAAGCATCAACAGTAGGTTGGAAGACATTGAGTATTGCATCAGTGAGCTACAATACAAGGTAGGAAAGAACACCCAAGCAGTGCAACTACTGGAAAAAAAAACTTAAAAAGCAGGTGGAGAGCCTAATGAAGCTTTAGGAATCATGAAATGAAACAAAATCTGTGTAATAAGGGTGTAAGAAGGAGAGGAAACTGAGCAAGGACTAGAAAATCTGTTTGAAGAAATAATGACAGAAAACATCCCTGATATTGGGAAGAAAAAACTCACACAAGTCCAAAAAACTCACAGAGTCCCAAACAAGATGAACCCAAAAAGACTGACACCAAGACGCATCAGAATTAAATTGGCAAACACCAATGACAAAGTAAGAATCTAAAGGCTGCCAGAGAGACAGAGACAGAAAGTTACCTATAAAAGATCTCCCATTAGACTATTAACTGATTTTTCAGCAGAAACATATCAGACCAGAAGGGAATAAAATGAAATATACAAAAGTGATGCAAAGCAAGGGACTAAATCCAAGAATACTATACCCAGCAAGGCTATCATTCAAAATTGAAGGGGAAATCAGGAGCTTCACAAACAAAAAAAGGCTAAGGGAGTTTATTACCACCAAGCCAGCATTGCAAGAAAGGCTAAATGGACTTCTATAAAAAGAAGAAATAGGAAGGAACACAGGCATAAAGAATAAAAATGGAGACAAACAAGTACCTATCAATAACAACCTTGCCCTAGCCAGTTTGGCTCAGTGGATAGAGTGTCAGCCTGCAGACTGAATGGTCCCAGGTTTGATTCCGGCCAAGGGCACATGCCTGGGTTGCGGGCTCGATCCCCAGTAGGGGGCATGCAGGAGGCAGCCAATCAATGATTCTCATCATTGATGTTTCTATCTCTCTATCCCTCTCCCTTCCTCTCTAAAATCAATAAAAAATATATTAAAAAAAAATAATAATAACCTTAAATGTAAATGGATTAAATGCTCCAATCAAAAGACACAAGTTAGCTGAATGGATAAGAAAACATGACCCATATATCTGCTGTCTACAAGAGACCCATCTCAGAACAAGGGACTCACAAAGACTGATAGTGAAGGGATAGAAAAAAAATTTTCAGGCGAATGGTAATGAAAATGAAAGCCAGGGTAGCAATACTTATATCTGATAAATTAGACCTCAAAGTGAAGGACATAACAAGAGATGAGGAAGGCCACTTCATAATGCTAAAGGGAACAATTCAACAAGAAGATATAACTCTGGTAAACATATATGTTCCCAATACAGGAGCACCCAAATACATTAAAAAAAAATTCTGGAATATATCAAGAGAGAGATCTACAGCAATACAATCAAATTAGGAGACTTTAATACCCCATTGACACCACTGGATAAATCCTCTGAACAAAAAATCAGCAAAGAAACATCAATCCTAAATGACTCACTAGATCAGATGGAATTAATTGACATCTTCAGAACATTTCACCCCAAACCTACAGAAAATACATTTTTCTCAAGTGCACATGAGACATTTTCAAAGATAGACCACATATTGGGACACAGGCAAAGTCTCTTCAAATTCAAGAAGATAGAAATCATACCAAGCATCTTCTCAGATCACAATGGCATAAAATTAGAAATCAACTACAATAAAAACAATGAAAAAAATCAAACACTTAGAGGCTAAATAGCTTGCTATTAAACAATCACTGGGTTACCAAGGAGATCAAAGAAGAAATTCAAAACATCCTGGTGACAAAGGACAATGAAAACACAACATTCCAAAATCTATGGGACACAGTGAAAGCATTCCTGAGTGAGAAGTTCATAGCTCTACATGCCTACCTCAAAAAACAAGAAGAAATGGTAATAAATTATCTAACCGTACAACTCAAATAATTAGAAAGAGAGCAACAAGAAAAGCCCAGAGTAAGCAGAAGGAAGGAAATAATAA
>NW_005370944.1:3015441-3016464 GCF_000412655.1 Myotis brandtii | reverse complement strand
TGAAAAAATACTATGAACAACTCTATTCCAAGAAACTAGACAACCTAGACAAAATGGAAATATTCTTAGAAAAATACAAGCTTCCAAAAACCAATCAGGAAGAATCAAAAAACCTGAACAGGCTGATAACTACTGAAGAAATTGAAGCAGTAATCAAAAAGCTTCCAGCAAACAAAAGCCCTGGTCTGGATGGATTTACAGGGGAGTTCTAGCAAACATTCAAAGAACTAAAACCTATCTTCCTCAGACTGTCCCAAAAAATTCAAGAGGAAGGTAAACTTCAAAGCTCTTTCTATGAAGCCGGCATTACCTTAATCCCAAAACTAGATAAAGACACTACAAAGAAAGAGAACTACAGGCCAATATCCTTGATGAACATAGATGCTAAAATCCCCAACAAAATTCAAGGAAATCAGATCCAGCATTACATTAGAAAGATCATATACCATGGCCAAGTGGGATTTATTCCAGGGATGCAAGGTGGTACAATATCCGCAAATCAATAAATGTGATACATCACATAAACAAATTGAGAGATAAAAATCACAGAGTCATAACAATTGATGCAGAAAAAGCATTTGACAAAATCCAACATCTTTCTTGATAAAAACTCTCAGCAAAGTGAGAATAAACGGATCCTACCTCTACCTAATGAAAGTCTTATATGACAAACCTACAGCCAACATCATACTCAATGGGCAAAAACTAAAACCATTTACCCTAAGAACAGGAACAAGACAGGGATGCCCACTCTCATCACTCCTGTTCGATATAGTAGTGGAAGTGCTAGCCATAGCAATCAGACAAGGAAAATAAAAGGCAGCCAAATTGGAAAAGAAGAAGTAAAACTGTCATTATTAGCAGATGACATGGTACTATAGATAGAAAACCACAAAGACTCCATCAAAAAACTACTAGACCTAATAAATGAATTCGGCAATGTACCAGTATACAAAATTAACACCCAGAAATCTATAGCTTTTTTATACACCAATAATGAACTCACAGAAAGAGAAACTAAAA
>NW_005370944.1:3012322-3014641 GCF_000412655.1 Myotis brandtii | reverse complement strand
TCAATGATTCTCATCATTGATGTTTCTATCTCTCTATCCCTCTCCCTTCCTCTCTAAAATCAATAAAAAATATATTAAAAATAATAATAATAACCTTAAATGTAAATGGATTAAATGCTCCAATCAAAAGACACAAGTTAGCTGAATGGATAAGAAAACATGACCCATATATCTGCTGTCTACAAGAGACCCATCTCAGAACAAGGGACTCACAAAGACTGATAGTGAAGGGATAGAAAAAAAATTTTCAGGCGAATGGTAATGAAAATGAAAGCCAGGGTAGCAATACTTATATCTGATAAATTAGACCTCAAAGTGAAGGACATAACAAGAGATGAGGAAGGCCACTTCATAATGCTAAAGGGAACAATTCAACAAGAAGATATAACTCTGGTAAACATATATGTTCCCAATACAGGAGCATCCAAATACATTAAAAAAAATTCTGGAAGATATCAAGAGAGAGATCTACAGCAATACAATCAAATTAGGAGACTTTAATACCCCATTGACACCACTGGATAAATCCTCTGAACAAAAAATCAGCAAAGAAACATCAATCCTAAATGACTCACTAGATCAGATGGAATTAATTGACATCTTCAGAACATTTCACCCCAAACCTACAGAAAATACATTTTTCTCAAGTGCACATGAGACATTTTCAAAGATAGACCACATATTGGGACACAGGCAAAGTCTCTTCAAATTCAAGAAGATAGAAATCATACCAAGCATCTTCTCAGATCACAATGGCATAAAATTAGAAATCAACTACAATAAAAACAATGAAAAAAATCAAACACTTAGAGGCTAAATAGCTTGCTATTAAACAATGACTGGGTTACCAAGGAGATCAAAGAAGAAATTCAAAACATCCTGGTGACAAAGGACAATGAAAACACAACATTCCAAAATCTATGGGACACAGTGAAAGCATTCCTGAGTGAGAAGTTCATAGCTCTACATGCCTACCTCAAAAAACAAGAAGAAATGGTAATAAATTATCTAACCGTACAACTCAAATAATTAGAAAGAGAGCAACAAGAAAAGCCCAGAGTAAGCAGAAGGAAGGAAATAATAAGATCAGAGTGGAAATAAATGACATAGAGACCAAAAAAACAACAACAATGCAAGAGATCAATAAAACCAAAAGCTGGTTCTTTGAAAGGATAAGCAAGATTGATGAACCTATAGTCAGGCTCACCAAGAAGCAAAGAGAGAGCACCCAAATAAACAAAATCAGAAATGAAAGAGTTGAAGAAACAACCGATCCCATAGAAATACAAAGGACTTTGAAAAAATACTATGAACAACTCTATTCCAAGAAACTAGACAACCTAGACAAAATGGAAATATTCTTAGAAAAATACAAGCTTCCAAAAACCAATCAGGAAGAATCAAAAAACCTGAACAGGCTGATAACTACTGAAGAAATTGAAGCAGTAATCAAAAAGCTTCCAGCAAACAAAAGCCCGTCTGGATGGGGATTTACAGGGGAGTTCTAGCAAACATTCAAAGAACTAAAACCTATCCTCCTCAGACTGTTCCAAAAAATTCAAGAGGAAGGTAAACTTCAAAGCTCTTTCTATGAAGCCGGCATTACCTTAATCCCAAAACTAGATAAAGACACTACAAAGAAAGAGAACTACAGGCCAATATCCTTGATGAACATAGATGCTAAAATCCCCAACAAAATTCAAGGAAATCAGATCCAGCATTACATTAGAAAGATCATATACCATGGCCAAGTGGGATTTATTCCAGGGATGCAAGGTGGTACAATATCCGCAAATCAATAAATGTGATACATCACATAAACAAATTGAGAGATAAAAATCACAGAGTCATAACAATTGATGCAGAAAAAGCATTTGACAAAATCCAACATCTTTCTTGATAAAAACTCTCAGCAAAGTGAGAATAAACGGATCCTACCTCTACCTAATGAAAGTCTTATATGACAAACCTACAGCCAACATCATACTCAATGGGCAAAAACTAAAACCATTTACCCTAAGAACAGGAACAAGACAGGGATGCCCACTCTCATCACTCCTGTTCGATATAGTAGTGGAAGTGCTAGCCATAGCAATCAGACAAGGAAAATAAAAGGCAGCCAAATTGGAAAAGAAGAAGTAAAACTGTCATTATTAGCAGATGACATGGTACTATAGATAGAAAACCACAAAGACTCCATCAAAAAACTACTAGACCTAATAAATGAATTCGGCAATGTACCAGTATACAAAATTAACACCCAGAAATCTATAGCTTTTTTATACACCAATAATGAACTCACAGAAAGAGAAACTAAAA
>NW_005370944.1:3011133-3011672 GCF_000412655.1 Myotis brandtii | reverse complement strand
CTATGGATGAGGACAGTGGGGGGGAGGGGAAGGGCTGATGGTGGGGTGGGAACCAGGTGGAGGGGAGCTATGGGGAGAAAAAGAGGAACAACTGTAAGACTCTGAACAATAAAGATTTGATTTTTAAAAAACAACAAAAAACTACTAGACTTAATAAATGAATTTGGCAATGTAGCAGGATACAAAATTAATACTTAGAAATCTATGGCTTTTTTATACACCAATAATGAATGCACAGAAAGAGAGACTAAAAAAAATTCCATATACTATTGCACCAAATTAATTAACTTAACCAAGAAGGAACCTAGGAATAAACTTAACTAAGGAGGTAAAAGACCTGTACTCGGAAAATACAGGACATTGAAAAATGAGATAGAGGAAGACAAACAATGTAAGAACATACCGTGTTCATGGATTGGTAGAATAAATATCATTAAAATGTCCATACTACCCAAAGCAATTTATACATTCAATGCAATCCCCAATAAAATACCAAAGGCATATTTAACAGACCTAGAACAAACTCTCCAAAAATTCAT
>NW_005370944.1:3010386-3011109 GCF_000412655.1 Myotis brandtii | reverse complement strand
CCCAAATAGCCACAACAATCCTGAGAAAGAAGAACAAAGTTAGAGAGATCACAATACCAGATATCAAACTATATTGCAAAGCCATAGTTCTCAAAACTGGTACTGGCATAAGAACAGAATTATATACCATTAGAAATGAACAGAGAACCCAGAAATTGACACAAGCCATTATGCTCAATTAATATTTGATAAAGGAGGCAAAAGCATACAATGGAGTCAGGACAATCTCTTCAATAAATGGTGCTGAGAAAATTGGACAGATACATGCAAAAAAATGAACCTAGATCACCAACTTACACCATACACAAAAGTAAACTCAAAATAGTTAAAGGACTTAAATGTAGGATGGTAAATCATAAAAAATCTTAGAAGACTCCATAGGCAGCAAAATATCAGACATATGTCATAGCAATATCTTTACTGATACAGCTCCAGACCTACGGCAATGGAGACTAAGGAGAAAATAAGCAAATGGGACTATATCAAAATAAAAAGCTTCTGCACAGAAAAAGTAACCATCAACAAAACAACAAGAAAGCCCACTGCATGGGAGAACATATTTGCCAATGCTATCTTAGATAAGGGTTTATCCTCCAAAATTTATAGGGAACTCATACAACTTAACAAAAGGAAGATAAACAATCCAATCAAAAAATAGGCAAAGGACCTAAATAGACACTTTTTGAAAGAGGACATACAGAAGGCCAAGAGACAAATGAAAAC
>NW_005370944.1:3004641-3009034 GCF_000412655.1 Myotis brandtii | reverse complement strand
GCACCTAGGGATTGGGCCTGCCCTCTGCCACCCGGGAGCAGGCCTAAGCCAGCAGGTCATTATCTCCTGAGGGGTCCCAGACTGCGAGAGGGCACAGGACGGGCTGAGGGACCCCCTCTCCCCCTACTCCCCGAGTGCACAAATTTTTGTGCACCGGGCCTCTAGTACTGCTATAAAAAAGAAGGAATTCTTACCATTTGCAACTGCATAGATGGAACTGGAGAGCATTATGCTAGGAGAAATAAGCCAGTTGGAGAAAGATAAATATCACATGATCTCACTCATATGTGTGATATAATGATCAACATAAACTGATGAACAAAAATAGATCCAGGTACAAGGTAACTCTGAACGGACAGTCCAACCTCAGAGACATGGCAGGAGGGCGGGGGTGGTTAGAGATCAACCAAAGGACTTGTATGCATGCATATTAGCATAACCAGTGGACTCAGACACTGGGGGATGGGGGCTTGTCCTGGGGGGTGAGAAGGGACGGGGGGATCAATTTGGGGAAAAGGAGACATAAGTAATACTTTAAACAATAAAAAAGTTAATTCATGGGAGATTACAAATTAAGAATGTAAAATCTTGCCCTGACTGGTGTCGCTCAGTGGTTAGAGTGTCAGCCTGTGAATCAAAAGGTCTGGATTTCATTTCAGGTACATACCTTGGTTACAAGTTCGATATCTGGACCTGGTACATCATGTGTGGGAGACAACCAATCAATATGTTCTCTCACATTGATATTTCTCTCTCCCTTCCCCTCTCCCCGCCCTTCCATTCTCCCTAAAAATCAATAGAAAAAATGTCTTCCGGTGAGGATTATAAAAACAAAATTTGAACCATAAAGATACCTGGAGAACAAATGGGGAAGTCTTTTTTGAAGCTTGCCACCAAAGCAGGAACCATACAGAAAAAACTGCTAGAGTAGATATCTTAAAATTAATCTCTGCTGGACATGGCACCATGCCACTTCCAGCACCAGATACCACTTCCACTTCTGACACTAATGTGTCTGGAAACAAAATGCTGTTTCTGTTAAAGGAGCTGACAGACAGGGAGAAAGCAGAATGGCCAAAGGAGTCACTCCAATGAGGCCCTAATGTTATTGAAGGGCAGATCTAGTGGGAATCATTTGATGAGCAAGACAGAAGTTGTGGTAGGCTATCAGGATGTTGAAATGAGTGGCATGGTCATTAGTACAGTTTCTGAAAAATGACAAGATCCAAGTTGAGACAGTGGGAAGAGATGGCTGGGTGGTGTGGGAGGGAAGGCAGTTGGCAATGAGCAAGTCAGTGCCCGGGAGACTGAGCTTTTGGATGATTGTGCATGTGGACCTTCAAGTTCCCCAGGCTGATGGACTGAGTTGGGATGTAGAGGGAACCAGTGAATAAGGAGCAAATGCCACCAGTGGATGAAGGGGAGATATTCGGATGGCAGTAAAAGGCAGCATTGAAGTGAGGAGAGGCCAGTAGGACAAAAAACAGGCTTTTTAGCTTCACAACAGAGTAAGGAGCATACATGAAACATACAAAAATGAGCAGCCTCCATTTAAGAGGGCAGCAGCAGAAATGTTGTCCCTTGGAGGAAGCTTGGTACTAGTTAAGACTGAAGATGAAGGAAATGTTCAATGAAAATGTTGAAGATACAGAGGAATTTGGTAATTAAGAATGGGAGCTTCGGAGGAACAAAGGAGGGATTTGGAAAGGAAGGAAAAAGTAGAGTTTAAGAAAGGGAGAGGAGCTACTCAGTTGTACAGGCATGAATGCTCAGGTAGAGAACTTATCCTAGAAAAAAACCAAGAGCAGCTTAGCCCAAGACCACAGCTGGCCCAGTGGAGATGGTGTGGCTCAGTGTAGTGTCTAACACTTGGATTTATCTCCCATCACAGCCCACCATGAACTCAGGTAGGAAGAAGGATGGGTGTAAGTACTGAAAGAGAAGTCTCAGGGTATGGTGAGTAGACTTTGGTTTACAAATGACAAGAATCCAAATAAAATTAGCTGAAGTAAATTTGACTCATGTGAGCAAAACATAGGAAGGGCATAGGCAAAGCTGAGCCTGCTTCTCTCTATTGCTGGCTTTCTTGTCTCAAACCAGTTCCAGAAATGTAGCTGCTAGCAACTCCCAAATTCACATTACATTTACTGCTCTAGTGACCAGAGTTCCCCATGTTCAAAAATTCCAGGGCCTTGATTAGCTCAGTTTAGGTCAATTGCTCATTCCTAGTCAGTAATGAGGACTGAAAATGTGGCAACAGTGTAAGCCAAAAAGGAAGACAAATTATCATCATCATAATTAAAGTGACCTCTTACAGAACCACAAGCTGGAATGACATCAGGAAACCTATGCTACAAAGAAATGAATTAACAAGCAAATGATTGTTAACCCACTCTTGTTAAAATGAAAAAGGCAATTTGTAGGTAAAGAACACTTTCACAAAACACCTTTCTTTTATCCTTTCCCAAACAAGAGTTATTCAGATCCAAGACTTTCCTTTCGTAGGTGTAAAATGTGTCTGAAAATCAGCTAATTTATTTAAGAGTAGGGTCCACGAGAGATTGGAGCTGTTTATTCTGAAACACTCATCATGTTGTTCATATCCTATATAATAATCCTATATAATAAAGAGGTAATATGCAAATTGACCCTCACTCCATCACACCATCACAAGATGGCTGCGCCCACAGTGGAGGTGGGGTTCCCGTAACAAATTGTAACAAGTGATCAGCAGGGACCTGAGGCTGTGTGGCACCAGGCCAGGGCAGGGGACCTGAGGCTGTGCCCCCTGCCCAGTGGGACTTGACGGGGGACCTCAGACAGTGCCCCCCGCCCCTGCACTGGGCCGGGGGACTTGAGGGTGCACCGGGGGAACTGAGGCTGTGCTCCCCACCTAGCGGGGCTTGACAGAGGCCCTGAGGCTGCACCCCCTGCCCGGCGCCAGGCCAGGGGACCTGAGGCTAGGCCCCTGCCTGGCAAGGCTTGATGGGGGTGGGGATGGCTGGGTCTGGATCTCACCCATTGGGGTTGGGGCTGGCTGGGTCTGGGTCTCACGTGATTTTGAGGTGCATGGGAGTGGGCAGGGTCTTGACTCTGGGTTCTTTGGCGTGCCCCAGACTCTGACAGGAGGAAGATTTTCATATACATTTTACTAATTTTCTTTCATCTCTGACACTTCTATTATAGAGAAAGGGCAAATAGCAATATTAAAATATTTCCTCTAATTAATTCCCTTTTAATGTGCACAAATTTCGTGCACCAGGCCACTAGTTCCTAAATACGAAACATGCCTGGTATTTCATTGAATTTAAAACATCATTATTTGTAAGACACACCATTGTTTCATGGTCTACTAAGAAATAATAACGGCTGCTAATTAAACTTTGATATTCTGCTGTTTTGTCACTTAGAATTTTTTATACTTATTGAAAGAACTCTTTAAACTTGTTTAGACATAGATTTTTATCATACAGTACTCCATATTCAAATTTTGCCTCTTCTAAATCACTGTTGATTAGTTATTGAAGACTGCTCTTTTCCCCTCCTTACACACACACACACACACACACACACACACATACACAATAACATTCTTGCTGATGAAACATTTTTAAAGAAAGAATTCTCCACTAGTATTTCCTAGGCTTTCTTCCAAGTCCCTGACAAATTTTGTAATGCATGTGCCTCTTACCAACTGCTATCTGGCAGAAAGGTTTTAAGACACCTCCTGATTTGAGAGTTGTTAAAATATGACCAAAAAATGGGTATTTTAGAACCAATAAAGTGTACTATTCATAACAAGTTATCACAGTTATAAATTATAGTGCCATGTTAATGTCAAGGGCAAAATTTCTAGTGACATTTAGGATTCAAGACAATGCAGTAGTAACAGTATTTTGGTAAGCACCATCTTATCTCCACAAATTTCTGATGAGACTAACTATTGTGGTAATGCTGGGCAATTTACTTTTTAATGAAACTCATGTGACCTAAATCAGAAAGACAAATACTGCTCTACTTACCTTGCTTTTTTCACTCAATAATATATTTTTCAGACCTTCCCACACAAGTACTTGTAATGAATTCATTCTTTATAATATCTACATAACATCCCATTGTATGGATGAACCATAATTTATTTTACTAGCTCACTACCAATTAACTCCTTGCTGACTTCTAGCCTTTTTATTATTACAAACTAGAGGCCCGGTGCACAAAAATTTGTGCACTTGGGAGGGTCCCTCAGCCCGGCCTGTGCCCTCTCGCAGTCTGGGACCCCTTGGGGAATGATCACCTGCTGGCTTAGGCCTGCTCCCCGGGGGATTGGGCCTAAGCTGGCAGTCAGACATCCCTCTGGCAGCCTGGGAGCCCTCAGGGGATGTCCACTTGCCAG
>NW_005370944.1:3002346-3004408 GCF_000412655.1 Myotis brandtii | reverse complement strand
TACCCTTTTATTATATAGGATAGAGGCCTGGTGCATGGGTGGGGGCCAGCTGGTTTGCCCTGAAGGGTGTCCCGGATCAGGGTAGGGGTCCCGCTGGGGTGCCTGGCCAGCCTGGGTGAGGGGCTGATGGTTGTTTTCAGGCTGGCCAAGCCCCCCAGTGAGTACCCTCACCCCATGAGGGTGTGGCCAGCCCAGGTGAGGGGCTGATGCCTGTTTGCAGGCTGGCCACAGCCCCTTCAGGGTAGGGGTCCCCACTGGGGTGCCTGGCCAGCCTGGTTGAGGGGCTGATGGCTGTTTGCAGGTGGCCAAGGCCCTCAGTGGGGACCCTCACCCCCTGAGGGTGTGGCCAGTGTGGGTGAGGGGCTGATGGCTGTTTGCAGGCTGGCCACAGCCCCTTCAGGGTAGGGGTCCCCACTGGGGTGCCTGGCCAGCCTGGTTGAGGGGCTGATGGCTGTTTGAAGGCTGGCCACGGCCCCCAGCCACCCAAGCTCCCAGTGGAGGCTGGCTGGAAGCAGGTATCTGGGATTTATTTATCTTCTATAATTGAAACTTTGTTGCCTTTTGCGGAGGCACAGCCAGCCAGAGTAGGCGGGAAGCTTGGCTTTCTCCATTGTCGGAGCAACCAAGCCTCCTGCTTGCTCCAGCTCCATGGCTGCTGGCCGCCATCTTGGTTGGGTTAATTTGCATATAGTCACTCTGATTGGCTGGTGGGCATTGTGTTCATGGGTAGGAAGAATTAATGTAATTAAAATGTCCATACTACCCAAAGCAATCTATAGATTTAACACAATCCTTGTCAAGATATCAATGTATATTTCACAGAACTAGAACAAGCAATCCAAAAATTTATTTGAAACCACAAAAAAGACAACAACAAATAGCCTCAGGAATATTGAGAGAAAAGAATAAAGCTGGGGGTATCAAAGTACCTAATATCAAACTATACTGTAAGGTCATAGTAATCAAATAGTATGGTACTGGCATAAAAACAGACATATAGATCAATGGAACAAAATGAGAGCCCAGAAATAAACCCGCATCTATATGGTCAATTAATATTTGACAAAGGAGGCAAGAACATACAATGGGGTAAAGGCAGTCTATTTAATAAATGGTGCAGGGAAAATTGTATAGATATGTGCATAAAAATCAAAGCAGACCACCTCCTTACACTATATACAAGAATAAGCTCAAAATGGGTTGAAGATTTAAATGTAAGACTCAAAACCATAAAATTCTAGAAGAAAACAAAGGCAATAAAATATCTCACATTTCTCTTAGCAATATTTTTTTCTGATATATCTCCTCCGGCAAAGGAAATAAAAGACAAAAAAATAAACAAATGGGACTACCTCAAACTGAAAAGTTTTTGCATAGAAGCACTTTTTCTTCAAGAAAGCCTCCTGGCCACCTATGGTATGAAATGTTACAATTTTTTCTGCATTTCTAGACAGAAGAGGAGTTACCTCTGGCCTGCAGCACCCTGGTTTGTGAAAAAGCTTGTAATCTTCCATTTCTTTTATTTTTTAACCATGAGAATTAGCATTGACATTTCACAAGGGACTATATCATTTTTTTCCCTGAAAGTTTTCCTCTATGGCTTCAATTCAGTGGCAATGCCCAGTCCTTAGCAAAGCCGGATCCAGTGAACATTTTGTGGTTCAATATCCTTTCTAATAATGAGTACAGCAGGTCCTCAAAAACAGTGTTTTGTTTAACATCATTTCTTTGTAATGTTGATGAGATGTCATAGAAACTTAACCCTTATCCTATCTAATAAAAAAGAAACATGGTAATTAGCTGTACCTCTGCTACCCTTCCCATTGACTAATCAGGGTGATATGCAAATTAACTGCCAACCAAGATGGCGGCCGGCAGCCAGGCAGCTTGAAGCGAACATGATGTTGCTTGCCTCAGTGACGGAGGAAGCCAACGTTCCCCACCTGCCTTGCCGGCCTCTGAGCTTGCAGTTTGAAACGTTACAAATATAGAAGCTAAACAAAACCCCAGAAACCTGCTTTCAGCCAGCCGCGATCTCAGAGCTGGAGTTGAAACAGTGTTT
>NW_005370944.1:2999954-3000502 GCF_000412655.1 Myotis brandtii | reverse complement strand
GATCTGTGACCCTGCCAGGCGGGGGGCAGCGTGGGAGGCTGTCTGCTGTCCCGGGACCCGGATCCGTGACCTGGCGGGCAGGGCGGCAGCAGGCAAGATTGTCCGCGGTCTGGGACCTGGATCGGTGACCCTTCCCGGTGGGTCGGCAGCTCGCACAGGAGCAGATCGGCGGGGGGGGGGCAGGGCAGGACGCCTGGCTTCCGCCCAGCCCCAGTTAGCTGTCCCGGGAACCGGATCCGTGACCTGGCGGGCAGGGCGGGAGCGGGCAAGGCTGTCCGCCGTCTGGGACCCAGATCCGTGACCTGGCAGGCAGGGCGGCAGCAGGCAAGATTGTCTGCGGTCTGGGACCTGGATCGGTGACCTGGCGGGCGGGGCAGCAGTGCTTGAGGCTGTCCGTGGTCTGGGACCCGGATCTGTGACCCTTCCCGGCGGGTCGGCAGCTCGCACAGGAGCCGATCGGCTGGGGGTGGGCAGGGCAGGACGCCTGGCTTCTGCCCAGCCCCAGTCACTCTGGGCAGGTGAGCAGTGCAGAGAGCCTCTGGACAGGG
>NW_005370944.1:2994840-2998889 GCF_000412655.1 Myotis brandtii | reverse complement strand
GAGAGAGAGAGAGAGATTGGTTGCCTCCCACACACACCCCTACCGGGATTCTAACCTGTGACTCTTTGGTGCACAGGAAGACACTCTAACCAACTGAGCCACACCAGCCAGGCCTCAGTTGGGGCACTGAATTACATGTGTGTTTCTGGTAGTCCACTTTTGTTAAAACTTACTAATTAAATGACCTGGAGTTACTTCTTGGGTCCTTTAAAATAAACTAAAAGTGAACTTATATAATTTCCCCATGTTTCCCCCCCACTATAGATAGAGGTCTCTCGAGGCTCTTGTGGGGAACTGCATGAGGTAATGGGTGCAAAACTGTTTTGTGAAATTACAAAGCATTCCATGTGTGCAAGCTATTATTGAAAGGAAGCAGAAGGATGAATTTAAATCCCAAGATCCCCTGAAAAATGTGTGAGGTGGCCCCATTTAGATTGTCACCCTCACCGTGAATTTACAGACCATTTAGCAATTTCTCCAAGCACTCACCCCTGTTCCCTGGGTGACATCCTTTTTCTGGGCTGGGGGGAGCAGCAAGAGGCTGACTCTCCCAAGCCTGGACCAATGGACAGCAGCAGTGCCTGGGAGGAAGGGGCTCGGTTGCTAGGAGACCAGCAAAAGCGGGCAGCCAGCTCCCAAGCAGGTTAGAAAGGATTTTAAAAGCCTATTTCCGTCTGCTTCTGCTAGAATTGAAATTCTCTTCAGGCTCCAGCCACCAGTGATACAATCTGCTTACATTACTGGTATTGAGAGGCCCTTGGCTATTTCTTGTTTCTCCCTCCAACAGTGCCTAGAAAGGCAGGCACTTAAAACAAAAAGGGGGGTGGAGGAGTTGATAGAGTCCATAGCAGGAACAGAGAAGTGATAGCAAGAATTAACCCAAGCTTATGTGATCATGACCCCTAGGCTCCAAAGAGAAAATAATTGTGCTGATCTTATGTTAAATTACAACACACCTTCTATTGTTTCTAAGTACATTAAATCAGGTGGCTACACAGCAGTGAAAGTGTTTTTCAAATCTAAGAGAGGTGAGTCAAGCGGATCTTTTCCTCTGGAGTTTATCTTCACAGAAACAGCCTGACATGCGTTTCTGAGCTAATTGAATGAGGTTGACACTGTATTTAAATTTTCCCTTTGAGGATTATGAAAATAATGTGATTTTCACATTAAGAATTGTTTGTTTGGTTTGGTTGGGTTTCCTCAAGTATGCAGCGCACACAAGAAATCAAATGATTTTCAAATTCCATGAGCTTTCAGCAACATTTATTGATGTGTATAACTGCCTAGAACAGAACATTGAAATCAGGAGACATCAGCCGAAAAAGTAGTAGAATGATTGGTGCATTTAGAGTCATTTATGGGCTGAAGCTTGACAGTCTGTGCCTTGTTATTGCTGAAACACTGAGGGCAAAGCGGCTGTGCTGATTCATCATGAAGAAAGATGCTTGCAGGTCACGTGAGAATAAACCATCTCTGAAGAGGTTCCAGTACCCTCAGCAGACATGCTTTATTTGGTTAAAGCATGACGTCTAATGACAAAACAGTTTGAGTATTTACAGGGACACTCTGGCTTCCAGCCTGCTTTTATAAGCAGTTTGGGGGGTGAGGGGGGCGGGGGAGAATCCAGTGGGCACTATAATTGGTTGAGAAAAGAATCATTTGGGAGAAAAGAAACATGCATAGGACAGTGCCTGTTTAATGGAGGTGAAGATGAAGCAGACCTGAGATCTGAGATGGAAAAAGGCTGAAAACCCTTCATTGGCTAATAGGATGCATGAGGGACACGGTGATAAGCTGATTCTCGCAATTGCACAGCCAGGTAGGGAGATAAAAATCATGATATCATATATCATGCATATAAATGAGAGACAACTGAATCTCATATGTGTTTCTGCCTCTAACTCAGGGAATGAAGTGGGTAAGCACTAGAATCATTTTCCCTAATTTTTCCATTGTATAAAGTGGAAATCTATACTTTGTATATGGAGACTATTTTAATCAGCAGAATGATTATGGGCTTTGGGGTTGCACAGACCTGGGTTCAGATCCTGTTTCTCCATTTACTAATGAGGGAAGTCAAGCAAGATATTTAGTCTTCTGAGTCTCGGTTTCCTCCTCTATAACACAAGGGAGGTGCTGCCTTCCTCTGGTGTGACAGTTTTTTGGGAAAGCTCAATGACTCTGTGTTCACTCCAAATTCAAATACCTGGGAGAGATGGTCTGATTGGGGACTGTGACTGACTGAGGGGGCAGGGCCCTGTGATTTGTAGCTTTCCTCGGAACCACATAGTGTGAGGGATGGGCATTCTCCAGAGGGAAAGATGACTGTCAGACAAAAACATGATCAAAACAACTTGAAAGGCATTTTTTGACAGCTTAGGTTGAAGACCAGCTGTAACTGTACTCCTTCGAAAATTTATGATAAAGTGGTGGTGGCTTTGCAACTTCAAAGAAACATCATTATAGGATTTGGGTTACCCTGACAGACTAAGGAGACCCAGGGATGTGTCATCAGATGGTTCTTCAGTTTTTTTCAGAGCCAGCCTAAATACCTATACTACCGCTGGGTCCTGAAGGACAGGGCAAAGGTCCTCTACTGGACAGTGGAGCCCACAGAGCCAAGTTTTTCTGGGAGATGCCGTCTACCCTTCCTCAATGAATGAACATGATTCTGTAGGCCTGGCTACTCCCTTCAAAGACTCAGCTTTGAGAATGCTGGGTCTCTTGGACAAATGGATAAATAAGAACAGGTATCAGCTCTCACCAAGTGCTACATTCAGGCCTGGTTAGCAGGTGGGATCTCAGCTCACTTGTTTTTTCCTTTCAAACAGCACCAGGACCTATCAGAAGCAACTAAGTTTAGGCTAAAAGGTGCCCTGGAGCCAAGCCTGGCAGGAGGCTGTAATTGAAAGCCAAGGGAGGGGGCAACTCCTTGGCTTTCTGCTCTGTGGGGGCAAAATGTGTACTCCTGGGTCATCTGAACACCAGGAGGGGAGCAGGCTAAGAGGTCCCCATGGAGAGAAGGCAGCTGTCTGCCCAGGTTCAGGTTACTATGGCAGAAGTCCAGGTCTTTTTGGCTCAAACTTCTCTACCTATTCATAACTAGCCACATGATCAGTGGCTGAAGGTGCTTCTGAAAAGTGTCTCATTTGTCCATCTCTCTCCCCATCCCTAGCATGGGTCTGACTAACTCTTGTTATGCCTAAGGGAGCAGATTGCCAAATAAATTATCTATGTCTACAGAGATAATATAGGCATTATCCAGATGCACACGAGGAAGACACAGTCTTATCCTTCTCAGACAGGTGGAAACCCAGAAAGGCCACCATGATGGCTAATTTTATGGGTCAACTTGACTGGTCATGGTGTGCCCAGATTAAACATTACTTCTGGGTGTGTCTGTGAAGGTGTTTCTGGTAAAGATTAGCTTTGAAATAAAGGGACTCAGTAAAGCAGATGGCCTTCCCCAGAGTGACTGAGCATCACCCAGGCATTGAGGGCCTGGATAGAACAAAAGGTAGAAGAAGAAGGAATTTTGCCCTTTTATCCTGCCTCACTGCTTGAGCTGGGACATCTCATTTCATCTTCTCTTGTCCATGGACTGGGATTTACACCATGGCTCCCCTGGTTCTCAAGTTTTAGATTTGCTCTGAACTACACCACTGGCTTTTCTGAGTCTCTAGCTCACAGACAGCAGATCACGGGACTTCTCAGCCTTCATAATCACACAAGCCAATTTCTCATTTTGCATATATAATAAATACACACACACACACACACACACACAGAGTTGACTCTTGAGCAACATGGGAGGTGCTGACACAGTCAAAAATCCACATATGCCCTAGCTGGTTTGGCTCAGTGGATAGAGTTTTGGCCTGGGGACTGAAGGGTCCCAGGTTCAATTCTGGTCAAGGGCATATGCCTGGGTTGCAGGCTCAATCCCTAGAAGGGGGCGTGCAGGAGACAGCCAATCAATGATTCTCTCTCATCACTGATGTTTCTATCTCTCTCTCTCTCCCTTCTTCTCTGAAATCAATCAATCACTA
>NW_005370944.1:2959835-2994810 GCF_000412655.1 Myotis brandtii | reverse complement strand
ACATATAACTTTAGTGGCCTTCCAAAAAATACTGTTTTCCATCCAGGGCAGATGTGAAACCAGGGGCTATCTACTGGGAAAAAAAATCTGCATATAAGTAGAACTGCACAGTTCAAACCTGTGTTGTTGAAGAGTCAACTGTATATCTGTCCATGTAGGTAGATGATAGACAGATAAATAGATAGATAGATAGATAGATAGATAGATAGATAGATAGATAGATCTGATTGTCTGGTGAACTCTGACTAATACAGCCATTCTCTCAGTTACCCTGAAAATTATATGTAGGGTTGTAAGCCTTCCAGCTCTGTTATAAGCTACACTACTTCATACCCCAAAAGCTAAAACCTCCTTTTTGTGCTAACCAAGTTTGTCACACACTCATGCTCAGGGTACTGTGTGCAGACTTGTGTTCATGTCATAGACTGATCAGGAAGGGTATTACTTCAGGGGAGCAAATGGGAGGAGAGGTACTGGGGGCCAAGTCAAGTGTGACCTGGAAAACAAGTCATGAGATTCTCGAGCCAAGAGGAAAACATTTGAAAGCAGTAATGAGGGAGTTGAACTGAAGTCATAAAAAAAGAGAACTAAATCATTTATGAAGAAGCATTAATGGAAGATGAATCTAGAGTAATAAAGAAACTAGAGAGAGCTGACATTTTGCCAGGGCATGTGTGTGTGTTTTTAGTAGTCAAACCAGGTGAGACAGCCATGTAGAAACTGGTTCCAAGCTGGAGAGGGCCCAAGGGAGGTTGGGCAGGGAGGACACAATCCTGGTTTTAGATCCCAGTGGCTGAGACCTGGGCAGATGGGGAGGAAGGGAGCATCTGATATGCTGCCAGCAGCTGGCAGCCACATGAATTCTCAGCCTGTGCTACAAAAGTCCAAGAACACACCTGCCCCACCTGAAGTTACCTTTTAAGGAAAGTGGCCCAAACCGGTTCTTTCCTGTGTCAGTTGCTATTACTTATGCCATGTTTTGAGTGAAACCAGCTCAGTGCCCTCATCATAATTGGCTTCACCAGGCACTGATGCCCATCAAAGGCAGCCACCCATGAGCCAGACACCGCAACTGCCTCTGAGGTAGCGTGGCATAAAATCTGCCTGTGAGGTCACTTCCTATAGAAAGTCCACCTGTTATAGGCTGAATTGTGCTCTTCCTCACCTCCCCCCCCCAAATTTATATGTTGAAGCCTTAAACCCTAGTGTCTCAGAATGTGACTGTATTTGGAGATAGTCCCTTTAAAGAGGTGATCAAGTTAAATCAAGGCAGTTAGAGTGGGTCCTAATCCAATTGGACTGGTGTTCTTGCAAGAAGAAATTTAGATATACACAGAGACACACCATGGGGGCCCACGCAAAGGAAAGGCCACATGAGGACACAGTGAGAGGTGGCATCTGCAAGTCAAGGAAAGAGGGAGCTTCAGGGGAAACCAAACCTACTGACACCTTGATCTTGGACTTCTAGCCTCCAGAACAATGAGGAAACAAATTCCTGTTGTTTAAGCCACCCATCCTATGGTATTTTGTTATGGCAGACTCAGCATTCTGATATGCACCCAATTCAGTTTTCCCTTTGGGAGAAATTAAGTACACTATTTGGATCACTCATAGTCCAGTTGGAACTACTGGAATCTAGACAGAGAATCCAGCTGAGAATACTGTTGTTATGACCCTCATTCTTAACTCTGCTGGCAATCAGTCATCATCAAAGACCAAGTGTGCTAGTCTCTTGCTTGAAAGCAATAATAAGGGAGTTGAACTGAAGTGAGAAACAATGAGAAATAAATGATTTCTGAAGAAGCATCAATGGAAGATGAGTCTAGAGCAGTGATGGCAAACCTGACACGCGTGTCAGAGGTGACACGTGAACTCATTTTTTGTTTGATTTTTCTTTGTTAAATGGCATTTAAATATATAAAATAAATATCAAAAATATAAGTCTTTGTTTTACTATGGTTGCAAATATCAAAAAATTTTTATATGTGACACGACACCAGAGTTAAGTTAGGGTTTTTCAAAATGCTGACACGCCGAGCTCAAAAGGTTCACCATCCCTGGTCTAGAGTAACAAAGAAACTAGAGTGAGCTGCCATTTTGCCAGGGCATGTGTATGTGTGTTTCTGGTAGTCAAACCAGGTGAAACAGCCATGTAGAAACTGGTTCAAAGCTTATGGAGCCAGGTTAATAACAGGAAGCTCCTGAGGGGCAAGGCCAAGAATACTGATAATGGGCTTGGTGTGAGCTCCTAGGCAGGGCTGGGCTGGACCAGGCAGAAGCTGACAAAACCCCAGGCCCTGACCAGGAAAATGAGGCAGTCTATGCATAGAAATAAGGGAAGATGAAAGACTGAAAATGTGCATTCATGTTTATAAAAACACTAAGATGTTAATGGGGCTCTAACTAGACTTACAGACTAGGAGCAAGCACTTGTGTCCAAAAATCAGCACTGAGCCCAGCGGCTGGGTCAGCTGTGGGCAAACTACGGCCCGCGGGCCGGATCCGGCCCGTTTAAAATGAATAAAACTAAAAAAAAAAAAGACCGTACCCTTTTATGTAATGATGTTTACTTTGAATTTATATTAGTTCACACAAACACTCCATCCATGCTTTTGTTCCGGCCCTCCGGTCCAGTTTAAGAACCCATTGTGGCCCTCGAGTCAAAAAGTTTGCCCACCCCTGGGCTGGGTCCACAGAGAGTGAATGTCAGAGTCTCGGCCACTGGGACCTGCGAAGTCCCTGGGGTGGAATTTCTCTACTGGATAGAGGTGAGCAGCTCCTGGTGAGGACAGGGCTTGCCCTGGTGGGGTTGTTGATTCTAATTCTTAAGGCTGAGTATCTACCTATTCCCTTCCCCTCTCTTTACACAGAAAAAATAAAATTAGATTTCTTTTTCTATAATCAGTCACAAAACAGGGAAGCCACCTATTTGTACATATGTGTTTTTCTCTCTTTCCTACAGTGTTGTTTATAAGCACATTTTAAAACTGCTTTGGGGAATGTTGGCAGTTTGTTACTTTGCAAAAAAATTTTTTTTTCTGGAAAGATGAGAACCAGGAAAAGGGGGATAAACTCCAGTTGCCCTTTCACATGAATTCTGGCAACTGTGTAGGGAAGTTAAGAGTGTACCAAACATGGTGGACCACCAGGTAGAGTCCAGAAACAGCTCCTTGTGTCCTCCATGCTCCATATGTAGGCTGCAGCTTGGCTTTGCTCTCCTCTGACTTGATTTGATTTTCTTGTCTGATCAATGTGAGGAGGGTCCAGCATGAGGAAATGCAAGGGCACGTGGAGGGGCATGCTGGGCTGAGCATGGTATCAAGAGGACCAGCCTGTCACTCCCTTCACAGTTTGTCCTTCCCCTGCTCTTCTCTCATTTCCTCAGGGATCAGCCAGTGCTTTGTGGAGAACAGATAAAGTATAAGAGTGAAGCTGGCTTGCAATTGACCATGTGAGCCTGAGTTCTAGTGGGGATCCAGAAGAGCGTAGAACTCTTACTAACAGCTAAATTTATTTTTGTTCTGCCTTCCCAGAAACTAAGATCTCCGGAAATTGCCAATGGACCTACGGACAAGAGGCATCCAGCAGGCAATCAGCCTAGCACAAGTTAGGCCTCAGTAGGCAAGCCCTGGAGGACCATCCAGGACAGGGAAAGGGGAAGCTTCCCAGAAATAGTCTGCCATGGACTTGAGGGGCTGACACTGAGTCCCTTGACAAGTTCCCTAAAATCATATTCCTAAAGCCTTCCCTGAAAAAACAAATATGATCCTTCTTATTTGTGGGGATTCTCAAAAGGTTGCCTGTTGGTGCTAAGAAAACACTTTTAGGTATATAAACAAGATCCAGAGTAGAATCAAGATTTTCAATAAGGGAACATTAACTCTCAAGTCTGATTAGTTAGTTTAGACATTTCTTCTGCTTGCAAAGAGATAGGTAGGTTGACAGATGATCTCTCTAGAATTCTTGCAGATCTATGCTACTATATTTCTTTGAGTTGGGTAATGTTCCAATTGTACTACTTGAATTTATGATCAAGGAAATGAGTGACGAGTATCTTTGTATCATGTGTTCTACATAAATATGCATTTTATGTATGCATGCTGTCTTATAAATCTGTTTGCCTACACATTTATTTTTCACTACAGTGCAACAATGTGACCATGCATTTCAAATGACCTAAATAACATTTTTAAGACTTGCATGTATTTCTGTGTAGCCATGGAAGAATGACCTCTTTAAAAGCCCTGGCTCCTTTAGCAGTGATTTATTTAAGGGTTCCCACTAGACTGCACTGGTTCCATGTGTTACAAGGGTATGTGAAAGGCTGAGTGTAGGGTTAAATCACAGTTTGTTAGAGGAGTACTGGGAAGCTTCCGTGCTGTGGGAGCAGTAATCAAAATCCAGAAGGTAGCTGGTAGCATGTCACACTCAGGCACCAGAAGCCAGGGGACTCAGAGACCACCTGCCAGAATGCCACCATGGCTGCTCTGCCTCCTCTACGAGGACCAGATATCACATTTGAGGAACATGGCTGAAAATTCACTGATCATTTGTCCTAAATTCCAAAGAGCATATAAACACACACAGGAAACTAGCAAGAGGCAGTATGTACAGAAACTAGCAAGAGGATAGCAGAACAGAAGGCCTGGCATGGAGAAAAGGAGGAAGAATTTGCACTACAAAAAAATTCAGAGTTAGGTAAAAAGGTGAGGTGTGTACAAATCAAAAGGGCAGAGGAGAAAGAGAAGTTATTCCAGCAGGATGCTATAGTACAAAGAGCCTAGAATTTCACTCAAAGGGCTTGGCCACCGTTCACCAGTTGCTGGCTGTTTTATCTTGGAAAAGTTACTTTACCTCTTCTCACCAGCAGTTCCTTTCCAGTAAAAAGAAGAGGTGGGACAAGAAAAGCAACCAACCCTGAGCACCCTTATGAGCAAACACTTTACATAAGTGGCTTCACTCAAGTTCAGCCTCATGGAGGAGATATTATTGTCCCCGTTTTACAAATGAGGAATTGGAGGTTGAAAGAAAAAGGCAACTTTTCAGAGGAAGTTTAAAGAGATTACTAGTAAATGTTCTCCCAAGGTTCAACATGGCTAGTATGTTGCTGAGTGAGTAGATGAATCCAGATCTACCTGGCCCAGGTCTGGACTCTTGCCATAATATTAACAATCCCACTCCCTACATCACAGAAATGAGAGTTCAAAGGACATAGTGTATGTGAAGGCCTAGTGACAACTGAGAAAAGCTAAATAGATGTAAAGAATTCATATATTTTTTAAGTCAAATCTCTTTAGACAAGCCATGATGAGATAGTGGAAAATCATGGTTCAGATAAATGTTCTCACTTGCCAAGTCAATGACACACCTTCCGAGGTTACCAACAGTAATAGAGTGTGTTCATGACTGAAAAAGTTTTTAATGGTGGGTTGGGCTAGATGACCTCTAAGGTCCTGCCAAGTCAATATTTCTGAGAATCAGGAATGTTATCAAAGCAGTAAGAATGTAGCCCTGTGATGAATCTGACCTCAGAGAAAAGTGGAAGTCAGCAAAATGTTTCCTTTTTGTCTCTCATTTCATTTCTCTGCTCTTCCCTCTCACTTTTAATCCTCTTGTCAGGCAGTCATCACTCTCAAGGCTATGCTTAGGTTGTGTGTACCACAGAGAAAAGGGATTTGATAAATGAATGCAGACTAAGAGAGAGAAAGGTCACATTTTACTATTGGCTCTAGCATTGAGGGCTGTGTGATCTGGGAGGTTGTCATTTAAACTCTCTGGATCCTAGATTTCTCATCAATAAGATGAGAAAACCTACTTTTAGAGATCATTGTAGGAATGAAACAATGTGACATGTAAAGTGCCTAGCAAGCAGTTAGAACCCTTTAAGTGTTGGTTCCCTTCAATCTCTGGATGCAGTGACTGCTAGCAGAGTATGATACTCTTCCAAGAAATGTCTGCATACTTTAAAAATAATACCTAGAGAAAGCAATTCAGTACAAAGTAAGAACTAGTTCAATGGTAGATTATTTTCCTACAGCAAGACATCTGGGTAGACGAGATAAATTGGGGGTAGGGAGAGCAGAATATGGATAGATGGGACTTCCCTGAGCTTCTCCCAGTTTACTCCATAACATGTGCCCTTCTATAGCATTGTACTTGTAAGACCATTGTAGGTTTGACAATGTAAGAATATTTCCTTACTTGACTTGATTAAATTGCAATTACTAAAGCTAGTTTTTCTCATTCTAGAGAAGTTTAATAAATGATTGTTTCATGTGGACAATCAGGTAAACCCAAAAAATTGTTTATCATTTATATAAAGAAAACATTCTAAGGATCCAGACATTCTTTGTCCAGAATTGGACAACCCATGGCTACAACAAGTTATTGACGGGTTTAACACACACCAGTCTGGGCAAAGAAGAAGTTTGGAGATGAATGCCTATCAGTCCTTCCTTCTGAGAAGGTACCATCCAGAAAGAAATGAACAGTCTGACTGTGGAAGCCTGAATTTCTTTGGATTTTAGTAATCTTTTATGTACTGTGTTTACTTTTTTAAAAATTGAATTCATTGAAGTGACATTGCCAATAAATGCAATGTATTTACTTTTAATAAGCTGGTACTGCCAAGGAACCTGAGACTTTCTCCTCACATTTGTAAGTGCAGGAGTTTTTCTCTGTTTTGTTTACTGCTATGTATCCAGTGACTAAAAGGGGGCCAGAATATAAAACATTTGTGAAACAAATGTATTGTAAAGGTTATACAGACAAGAAGCAATTCTCCAGATGCACAATAGAGTGAATCTTATTTATTTAATTAATTAATTTTTGGTTAATCCTCACCTGAGGATATTTCTCCATTGATTTTTTAAAAATATTTATTGTTGGAAGTATTACAGATGTCCTCTCCCCCCACCCCCAACTTCCCCCTCCACCCGGTTCCGAACCCACCCCAGGCCTTCATTCCCCTACTGTCTGTGTCCATAGGGAAGATCTTTGGTTAATCTCTTTCCACCCCCTTCCCTCCTTCCCTCTGGGACTCATCAGTCTGTTCCATGCTCCCATGCCTCTGATTCTATTTTATTCACCAGATGCTTTTCATTAGATTTTTGTTTGTTTACTTTGATATTTAGATTCAATTGTTGATAGATATAAATTTGTTGCCATTTTATTGCTCACGTTTTTTAATCTCTCCTTTTTAAAGAACACCCTTCAACATTTCATGTAAACTGGTTTGGTGGTGATAAACTCCTTTAGCTTTTTTTCTTATCTGTGAAACTCTTTATCTGACCCTCAATTCTAAATGAGAACTTTGCTGGGTAGAGTAATCTTGGTTATAGGTCCTTGCTTTTCATCACTTTGAATATTTCTTACCACTCCCTTCTGGTCTGCAAAGTTTCTGTTGAGAAATCAACTGATAGTCGTATGGGTGCTCCCTTGTAGGTAACTAACTGCTTTTCTCTTGCTGCTTTTAAGATTCTCTCTTTGTCTTTTGCTCTTGGCATTTTAATTATAATGTGTCTTGATGTGGGCCTCTTTGGGTTCTGCTGGAGGCAAAGACCAACAGTAGTTAGCATAATTATGCAAAAAGTCCGCTGGTAGGCTAATGGACTTTGATATTCAACAGGGCTGAAAATCAGCATAATATCACCCTGCTGTAGGCCAAATGGCTGAAGGCAATCCCCTAACCCAGTGGTCGGCAAACTGCAGCTCAGCAAACCGCAGTTCACGAGCCACATGTGGCTCTTTGGCCCCTTGAGTGTGGCTCTTCCACAAAATACCAACTTCTGCGCATGGGCCACAAAGTTTCAGTCACACTGTACGTGCACGCCCGCACGTGGTATTTTGTGGAAGAGTCACGGCCCTATGATAATAATCTTTTTATTGTTTACCAAACTTTACCATTGATGTGCCTGTTTGCATTCCTAAAGGGAAAATGTGTATTCAAGTAAATAAAAGCTGATGGGTCCAGGGTTTCAGAGAGCCTCTCCGCTAGAGAAAGGTCTCCTCCTGGCTTCCCGCATGCCTTCTAAATTTATATTTCTTGTCTAGTGTATTCATTTGTGCATCAGCACCTTCTCTAGACCTTGAACCCTAGCCGCAAATGGATGCGGCATTCACAGGGTTCCTCTTGATTGGGACTCTCTCCACTTCCTGGACATGTAAGTCTATTTCTTTCACCAAGTAGGGGAAGTTTTCTGTCAATTTTTCTTCAAATAAGTTTTCAATATCTTGCTCTCTCTCACCTCATTCTGGCATCCCCATAATGCAAATGTTGATTCACTTGGAGTTGTCCCAGAGGCTCCTTAGACTATCTTCATATTTTTGGATTCTTTTATCTTTTTGCTCTTCATATTGGGTGCTTTTTGCTTCCTCATATTCCAAATAGCTGATTTTATTTTTGGCATTCTCTACTCTACTGTAGTTTCCCTGTAAATTATTCTCTATTTCAGTTAGTGTATGCTTAATTTCTGACTGGCCCCTTTTCATGTCTTTGACTTTTTCACTAAGATCCTTGAAAGTCTCGTGAAGATCCTTGAGTAACTTTATAACCATGGTTTTGAACTTTGTATCCAAAAGTTTGCTTGTTTCCATTTCTTTCATTTGTGACACAGTTCTTTGTCTCCCCGTTTTGACTGCCTCCCTGTGTTTGTTTCTATATATTAGGTAGAGCTGCTACGTCTCTTGGAATTGGTAGAGTGGCCTTGTGTAGTAGGTGTCTTGTAGGGCCCAGTGGCTCAGCCTCCCGAGTCACCTGAACTGGGCACTCTAGGTGGACCCCTGTGTGGGCTGTGTACACAGTCTTGTAGATGAGCCATGATTGCTGTTGGTGTCACTGGGAGGAATTGACCTCCAGGCCAATTGACTGTGAGGACCAGCTGCGACTACAATGGGAGAGCTGCTGTGCAAGAGACACCCCTGTGGAGCAGGACTTGCTTCAGTGGGGCTTTGGTGCTCACTGAGTCTGCCCCTTGAGTGTGTTGCTTGTGGATGGGTAGAATTGTAATCTGCCATGGTCTGAAGCTGTCCACCAAGTGCACTGGCTCTAGGGCCTCCAGGGAGGTGCAAAGTCTGAAGCCTAAGGAAGGACAGGCCATTCATATGCAAAATCCACTGCAAACAGGTTGGGTGGGGTTGCCAATTGGATGGGACAGGGTCTCAGGGAATCACCAGGGCAGAGCAAACAGATATGGCTGCCAGTCAGCCCTGTGACCAGGGAGGTCTCAGCACAGGAACAATGACCCCTGCCAGCAACCCCATCTGGGAGAAAGCCACCCCTGAGTTCCTGCCCTGATGCCAGACAATCCAGTTCCTCCTCATATGTGTCTGGGTCCCCCAGAGCCTCGCCCTGACACTGGAGCTTGGAGGAAGCGGGACCTTGTAAGTTCAATTTGTGTGCCGGCCCTTTAAGAGGGATACCTGGGTCTCCAGCAACCTCAGTGTCACTGAACTCTAATCCCTGCTGGTTTTTACAGCCTGTAGTTATGGGGACTTCTCTTCCCAGCTCTGGAACCCTAAGCTGGGGATTTGGTATGGGGCTGAGACCCCTTGGTCCTCACAGGCAGCCTCCACAGAGACAGTCTCCCTCCCAGTTTAAAAAAGCTGTACACATTGGTGCTGGACCAGCCCGTTCCATGCCTCCCCTCCTCCTGCCCCCCGCCCCACCAGTCTCAATGTGCTTTCTTCTTTACTTCTCTGGTTGTAGGACCTCCATTCAGGCGGTTCTGGATGAAGTTTGTTCTGTATTTTAGTTGTAATTTTGATGTGGTTGTGGAGGCGGCAATTACAGGTATTTACCTACGCTGCCATCTTGGTTCTCACCTCCATTGATTTTTAGAGAAAATGTGTGTGGGGTGGGGGGTGGGGGGTGTGCAGACAGAGCCACATCCATGTGAAAGAATTATATCAATTGGTTGCCTCCGTCCAGGGCCAGGGATCAAGCCTGGAACTGAAGTACATGCCCTTGACTAGAATTGAACCCAGGACCAACTCTTCAGTCCCAGGGCCAACTCTTCAACCACTGAGCTAAACCAGCTAGGGCTAGAGGTGCATTTTAGCAGAGCTGATTAACAAATTCTTAGATATATAGTTGATGTAGCACAATTTCTTTATTTTCTAAGCTTAGGGATGAAATGCTATTGCTAAGACTCATGTGTGTGACAGCCTTCTATTACAACTCTTGCCTTTTTGCTAATAAACAACGAATAATTCCTTGGAAACCTCTGCCCTTTATGGGTAACTTTTATTCAATTAATAGGTGAAGGAAAAAATTATAAACTGGAGAAGATAATTTTTTGGCAAGCTTCCAAAAAATGAAAAAACAGCACAGTTTAATATAGTCCCAATGCTTTGTAAGTTCCAACTCTTTTGGCAAAAATGTTTCTTAGTTCAAAACAGAGGAAATTATTAAAAGAAATCATAGGTTCTCTTAGATATCAAATAGCATTTTAAAACTACCTTATTAAGTGAAAAGGAATGAAAATCATGATTAAATGTCCTCTGGAACCCATCTGTACTTATTAGATTAGTATACAAAGTATAGGAAGACTACATTTTGCATTCTGCTGAAAACCAAACATCTGAAAATATTTCTAGTTGGTTGAATACATAGTCCTACTATCTATATATCTCCCTAACATACATATTTTGTCTTGAAAAATAACAGAGCAAGTTACTTTATATTTTAAAATTAGAAATGGAGTAGCTTTAGTATTCAACAATAATTTGGGTTTTTAGGGGGGGGGGCTTCTATAAAAGTACCAAATCTGCATTTGAGGTGGGGCTCAGGAAGAAGAGGGGGTAATATAAAAATTGGTTTAAATAATTTATCTGCCTATTTCAAATGTTTTGTATCTCATTTGTGTAGCATTATATATATACAATATTTTATAAATAGTTCTATATCTCATAACTATTTAGATATATGTGCCTCCTTAAAAAACATTTAAAAAATTAGACAGGATGTTAAAATACCAGATTGTCTGGTTCAATACCAGATGCCTGGAAAACCTATTATAACTTTGTCAGTTCATATACTAGTAGCTCTTACTCTAAAAACTTTGAATTGTTTTGTGCCACTGTAATGACTGCGGGGGTGGGAAGGTGGGAGAGGCCGACCAAGCAAGTCCCAAGCAGGGGCCTTCCCACAGCTGTGGTAAGGCAAGGCTATCATAGCCAAAAGAGGGCAGCCCCAAAGCAGTGGCAAACCTGACAGCAAGGGCAGAGGCTATGTCCTAATTCTGAGGGTCCACATTCCAAAGACAGCATCAGGTCCAAGTGGACAGCTGTCTAACCGGCAAGGCAGTCACAAGTGTTAAACTCAATAAGGAACAGACGGATCACAAACCAGGAAGAATTTGAGCTGAGCTGTGATCAGCCATCTCCAGCTTATGGTTAGTCTCTGAGGCATCTAGTGGCCCATCCCTCAGAGTTAAAAGTATTGGTGGAAGATGAGCACATTTGTAAATTTTCCTTTTGTGCTATTTTAGGATCCATTTAAGGACAGTGTTGGATCACCAGACCCACCACTCTCAGCAAGTCCAGGGCAGGAGGGGAGCAGCTAGATCTCTCTTCTAAAGAGGCAGCTATGGCCCTAACTGGTTTGGCTCAGTGGATAAAGCGTCGGCCTGCGGACTGAAAGGTCCCAGGTTCGATTCCGGTCAAGGGCATGTACCTTGGTTGCGGGCACATCCCCAGTAGGGGGTGTGCAAGAGGAAGCTGATCGATGTTTCTCTCTCATCGATGTTTCAAACTCTCTATCCCTCTCCCTTCCTCTCTGTAAAAAATCATATTAAAAAAAAAAAAAAAAAGAGGCAGCTATGCATGGATCCTTGCCTTAGGGAGATGGCTGGGTTTGGTTGAAGAAGGGTGTCCAAACAGGTCACCAAAGCAAGGGAGGACTAAGGTGCAAGAGGAAGCTGATCGATGTTTCTCTCTCATCGATGTTTCAAACTCTCTATCCCTCTCCCTTCCTCTCTGTAAAAAATCATATTAAAAAAAAAAAAAAAAAGAGGCAGCTATGCATGGATCCTTGCCTTAGGGAGATGGCTGGGTTTGGTTGAAGAAGAGTGTCCAAACAGGTCACCAAAGCAAGCGAGGACTAAGGTGAGCCTTGGTTTCCAAGGGACAGGCAACAAAGGAAGTCAAAGAACCAGGAAACAGGAATAGGGATTAGCAGGTTAAATTAGCACAGCAGGAAGTAGCTTAAGTGAACTCTGGAGACTGGGCCAGAGCTGGTACAAAGAGGTAAAAAGGACTATAACAAGACTAACCTTCAGGGAGAATATTGGATGTTGTCCAGTCTCCTGGGGTGGGGGTGAGAGCCCCAAGAAGGTGAGCTTACATAGTAACAGATGGCTACTCCTTCTAAAGTTTTTACTGAGGGGACTTTGCAAATTTGGGGGCAGAACTGAATTCAGAGTGGCATGGATGAAGGATAATAGAGAACTGCTAATAAGAGAACACGTGCTTATGTAGGTGATGGTGTCTGAGGGTATTTCTGTGTGGTATGGATATTAACTCTCTCCTCCATTCTTTCCCTCTACTTAGTGAGATCTTCAGCAAAGTCTGTATTAATTACTGATGTTTTCGTGCTAGCAGATGCGGGAGGGCATAAAAAGGTCCTGTGTCTGGTGAAAACAGCACACACATGGGAACAGCTTGACAGAGCAGATCGCTCCCTCTTAGCCCTTTGAGCCCTGTTCCTGGGATGAGATTGAACTAGGGTTTCCACCTGCTTTCCTGGTAGATACGAATGTTCTCTAGCATAAGAAAGATGAGGTCTCACAACCACTTTTCGGTATTCCTCCTACAGAGCTAGGAAATTTAGCAACCTTTCCATGAACGTATTCAAGCTCCATTCTTTTTTTTCTTAGACTTCAAGCTTTATTGATTTTAGGGGCAGGGGGTAAGGGGAGAGACCATGTGAGAGAAACATCGACCAGCTACCTCCCCCATGCGCCCCCAACTGGAGGTTGAACCTGAAACCTGGCTGGGAATCGAACCTGCCACCTTCTGGTATATGGGATGATGCTTCAACCAACTGAGCCACATCGGCCAGGGCCAGGCTCCTTGTCTTGATTTACTGGGACATCTTTGGGTGTCAGTGAGCTGACTATGGAGTTGGAAATGAGGTGAACATGCCGGAGAGAGGCAACTGGTGTTTTAAAAGTATTAGGTAACTTTCATTACCTCAAGGGCTCACAGTGGGCTCCTTCAGTTATCAGTTTGGGCCATTTAAATACGGTGGTTTTGTTTTTTTGTTGTTTGTTTGTTCTTGGGGTTTTGTTTGTTTGTGTGTTTGTTTTGCTCTAATGAGAATATAATTCTCTCTAGATAAAGAGGAAAACATGGTGATAATAACTTCCAGACTGAAGTGAAGTAAGTAAAGCAGCAGTCCTTTTTAAGTAGATGTTCCAATGATAGTCACGTGGCTTTTTTCCCCCCTGTGTGTGTGTGCCAATAAGTTGTGTTTAGCAATCAAGGATAAAACACATTTATCCCTTCCCCCACAGCCTTCTCTCCAGTCCATGCAAAACAAATTGGAGTGAAACAACACCATCTGCTCATTTCACACTCAGTGACAAAGCACATCAACTCCTTCTCAAGATTAGGAAGTCCAAACTCAAAAAGACACTCTTCTAGTTATGCAGGGGGAAAAAAAAAAAAAAAGCCTCCGGAAAACAGGAACTCTATAAGATTAGAAGAGTCCATTATTTCTCAAAACATGACATTACAAGGGCTGAGCTGATGAGGGCTAAAAAGCCAAGGGCTTTCTTACAAGGGTGTCACATGGAGCTTTACCTAAGTGGCAGAAAGTCCTGTTTCACTTGCATTTTCATGATTTGTGGCTGCTGCTTTAAATGAGGAAAATATCAGTAGAAAAAGACCATCATAATCACCAGAGCTCTTGCATCCAAGGCTGAGAAGAAGACAATGAAATAGAAATATAAGTCACATTCAATTTGAGTCTTATTTTATTTCTATATTTTTCTTTGCTGTAGCAACTACTTTTTTTTTTGCAATCACTTAAAAAATCCAAATCCCTAATTAAGCTCCATTATTCTATTCAGAGATGATGCTTTGAATTAGAGAGGAAACTCAGTCATTTGATTCTAACCCTATTTACTTTACTCCGCCAAGCTCTGGGGTCAGAAGTAAAGATAAGAAAGGGTTCTTACTAATTCATATGAATGCCTCCAGAGATTAGAAGGATGGCAGGCATTTGGCTTTGGCAGCAAATCTTAAGCTCCACACAGTTCTAACTAGCCACCCTTTAAATAATGCTGCTCCAGAGGCCCCCTGGAACAATAAGTAGCTAGACTTGTCTTAGGGACCAGACCATTGCAATATATAGTCTTTAAAAAAATCGAATTTCATGCCACATACAGCATGCTTCACTGGTATGTGTATTGGTCATTTATGATCTCCTGGAAGAAACAGGAGAGTAATATAAAAGGGTAAATTGTGACATGCTAAGTACCAAACAAGTATACCTCTTTTTATTCATAAAGCTGTTACACCAGAATTTTGAGATTTGGTAAACAAGACATTTTAACTTGAATTCATTCATTCATTCATTCAGCCAATGGTTGGTGTGTCCACCTGCCCAACAAACATTACCCCAGTACCTACAGGGCCAGCCCTCAGAATTATAAAGACAAGTAAGGCATGGTCCCTGCCCTAGTGGGAGAGGCAGACCTGCAAATCATGCAATCACAGAACTGTGTTTAAGGTGAACAAGTAACCAAAAAAGAGGAAGCAGTTGGCTCTATGCGGTTAGTAATGGAGGGGTATGGGATCCTGGGCAAGGAAAGCTTTCTAGAGGAGTTGATATATGAAAGAGGAGTTAAAATTTACCAGGCATGTGCATTCTAATCAGAGGGCACAGCTTGAGCAGAGGCATGAAAAAGCATAGGATAGCTAAAGAGCTAGAGGCTGTGTGATATTGCTGCCGGGTCTTGTGTGGCAATATTAGAGAGGAGCCTGGAAAAGTAGGCACAGGTTAGAGTAAGATAGATATTATAGGCCATGTTTAGACATTTCTCTGTAGACAATAGGCATCACTAGCAGGATTTCATGAGAATATGTTTAGAAACATCTCTGTGATGGCTATAAGGAAAACGGATAGGAGGAGCATAAGAACAGGACAGGAAACCCAAGAAGAGGGCAAATCGTTATTGTGTTCCCACTATGTTGCCTTTTTAAAGCTTTGATCCTTTTCAGCCGTTGTATTTCTAAACTAAAAATACCAATGTTAGTCAACCCAGTGTTTTAAATATCATGGATCTTTAATATTTTTAGTGCATACTGGGGTTGAGCATACAATTGAGTCTGCTTGTGGCCACTCGGCCAATCCAAGGGCTGAGGGAAATCAGTAACTCAGTTTCACCTATAAACCCTTGTGCCTCAGTGCTGGGATCAGATGAAGTTATAATAAACAAGCTCAATTAGAGCAGAGCTGGAAGCCAAGCTTTGGTTTCCTGACTCCGGTTACACTGTCCTTTTCCCCTAATTCAACCATGCTGCCTCTTGGAGCTGTGCTTTAGGAGAATTTCTGTCTCAGGGTATAGAAAAATGGGTAAGTAGTCCATAATGGCCAATCAAGGAAGCTGGAGATATTCAGGACTGGAGATAATCATGTTCACTCACAAATACAGGGTGGGGCAAAAGTTGCTTTACAGTTGTGAGTACGTGAAACAGAGTTTGTTCTTATATTATTATTTATTGTATTACTTTTCATATTAACAACTGTAAACTTAGTTTTGCCCCACTCTGTATCTTTTGGTATCAAAGTCAGAAGACGAAAAATGAACAGTGTGGTACATAGATTATGTTCTAAGTTGAATTGGTCCACATTATTGTTCGTAGTTGATGAAATATCTCTGGAATCTGGCACATGTAGACACAGAGATTTTAAATAATCTATGAAAGTAAACTAGTGAGTGAGTAGTAAAGCTAGAAGCAAAAAATAAAAAGTCAGTCTCTTTTGATTTATAGCTAAAGTACCCTACTTGCAAAGGTAAGCCGTATATACCCTTTCCTTCTCATTAGAGTTTTTGTGTTGGCAAAAAAGGATCATGCAATAATGTTATTTTTAATTTGCTATTTGGTCTATGAATAATTCATTTAAAATCTCAATATCTTTTAAGCTTATTTTGGGGTCCAAACCATTGATTGAAATATCAGACTGTTTAACATAGCAGTACAGTACATGGCAATCTTCAGGAAAATGTCTTCCCTTTCTGTGCAGTTACACACTTCTGGTGGATTCCTTTTGCATTATATCACATTGTATTACATTACAAGATTTTCTTCTTGCCATTAACTTTACAATGCAATTATTAAAGGAATTGTCTGATTTTTTCCTTAATGTTTGTTTCATTGTGATTAAAAGAGCTAAACTGAATCTTCTGAATGTATGTCAAGTTGGCAGAAATAGTAGAAGTTATTCATCCTCACCTTATTTTTGTATTCAAAGTACCACATCTAGGACTAAGAAAGGAATGCATGCTGTTGGTAACATTATACTTCTTAGTTGTCCTGCTGAGACTGACAACACAGTAGCCAAACAACTGTACTAATTTCTGGAAGCCATTTGTGACATTGATACTTGGCTCATTATGAACTGCAGCAAATCCCTCAAATAATTTCATACTGCTCCGAAAGTTGCTGTCATGCAATAAAAGCTCTCAATGATTATGACTTGGGCTAGATTTGTGTTCTACTTACAAATTTCCATTTGGTGTTTCTGTTTGTGTTTGAATCAGGACAAAGGTAACTTGGGACTCCTGACTTCTTTCCATACTTCTTTTAATCAATACAAATCAAAAGCAGTCTCAGAAATGACTCCTTGTCAATACTTCCAGCCAAGTCAGAAGTAAGTGCCATGTCTTCTAAGGGTTGCATTTTCTCAAGAAAGCGCTATTCAGGCATATCTGTTACTTCAATTGGTCTAATTTAGTGGTTTAGTCAGTGAGCGAGGGCCTCTGTCACTCAGTGGAGTAATTTGATTTCTAAGTCACTAGTAAGGGACTAAAAACCATCTGAAACGGTAACACCATGTCCTGAAAGCAAATGTTCAGATCTTAACCTTCTTGGCGGCTTAGCTGTCAGGGAAATGCGGTGGTCTCTGATGCAGTCTTCATCTAGGATCAGTGCCCCTCAGTGTCATCTGGTTAGAGAATCTGACTTTGACTATCATTTCCTTCAGAATGCTGGGAGGTGACAGAACGAATGTTCCCTTTGGAAAGTCAATTCCCCAAAGTGATTCTTTTCTTCTCAACTGCCTTTAGCTGGCAAAAGGTTCAAACCGACAGCCTTGAAGATAGCATTCCAGGGCATGTTACAGAAAGGGAGCATGTTCTTCTCAAAGGCTATCAATCTGTCCCCTCACTTCATTCAGAGGACATGAAATAAATCTTCTGCTCAGATATGTGCTTTGAAAAAGTGGTCACACTGTGACTGAGATGACTTAAGACTTCACCCCACTGGGAGAAATGGTGGCTTGGATTATGTAAATAAGAGAGGAGGAGAATGGAACCAAGATAACCTAAAGTATTGTATTCTTCCTCTCTTAATTCCCTGCTCAACTCAGCTGATCAACATAACATCAAAAATAAGTATTATTTCTAGAAATTGTAAAGCTATCTCACTTGCATTCCTGCCTCTAGAGTAAAATCTCAGCAGATTATAAAGATATTTATTATACTAGCTAGGAATCTTTTGGTGGCAAGTGACAGACAACCAATTCAAATTAGCCTAAGCAAAAAGAAAGATTTATTAGACCAAGATTGGGGCATTTCACAAAACATAAAGTATAGTTGAACAACTGTAGGTACAGAGATGGAGCTGCACCTCAGGAACACCAGGAATGACGACATTTAAATTTGTCTCATTAATATGCCGTGATTTTGTTTGTCAGCTTCATTCTTCTGTGCTAGAAGCTAGTTTAGAAGTTAGTTATCTCCGTGTGCTGAAAAACACAGTTCCTGGTCTCTGAGTAGTACTCCAAGTCAAAGAGTCTCTTATGGGTTCAATTTAGGTTAGGCACTCATACACGAACCAATTGATTGTACCCAGTCTATTAGGATACCAAGATTGGCCAATCTCAGGTCAGATGTCCATACCAAACTCAATCAATTGTGGCCAGAAGACAGAATCACATGGTAGCTCCAACAGTAACCAAGTGCTTGGAAGAGAAGGGGTAACTGACAGGCACTCCCACAGGTATCCACTAAAACAAAAAGAAAAATGTTAAAAATAAAAACAAAGCAAAGATATAAAGAAAGTAAAACTCAAGGCCAAAGTCATTCAGCAAAGAGAGTAATTTTATTTTGATAATAGGTAGTATTTCAAAATAAAAACAATCATAAAACATCAGGTAACTTATTATCAAAAACATATTAGAAATATAAGGCGAAATAAATTGTGTATCTGTAAAACTAAAGAAATTCCATTAAAAAGCTATTTAAATTGATAAAAAAAAGAGCTTAATCTATAATAATAAAAGCATAATATGCTAATTAGACCAGACGTCCTTCTGGATGACCTTCCAGACAAAGCCAGGGTTGCGAGGGAAGCCCGGGTCCTGGGTAGAGGGAAGCTAAAAAAAAGAGCTTAATCTATAATAATAAAAGCATAATATGCTAATTAGACCAGACGTCCTTCTGGATGACCTTCCAGACAAAGCCAGGGTTGCGAGGGAAGCCCGGGTCCTGGGTGCCAGAGGGAAGCCAGTGCCAGTGCCGGTGCTGGAAGCCAGGGGAAGGAAGGCCTACTCTTGCATGAATTGTGTGCATGGGGCCTCTAGTAAAATCATAAGATTAAATATACAAAAATCAATAGCTAGCCTGTGTAACAGCAATAATTTATTTAAGATGTGAGTTAAAAAAGAAAATCCTGCCATCCACTCTTCAGCAGCCACTCAGGGGTGGTGGAAGAGCCAGTGAGGAGAGCATGGCGGGAGTCGCTGGATAACCCAGGGGAAAGCAAGGCCTAAGCCTGTGCATCTAGTCACCACCTTCGGAAACACCTCAGCCATCCTCATCCTCAGCCTTTGAGACCAGCCAACACCTTTTTTTTTTTTTTTTTTAACCTTAACTCCTATTGCTGAACAACCATGAGCTCCCAGATTCGTCAGAATTATTCCACTGAGGTGCAGGCTGAGGTCAACCGCCTGGCCAACCTGCATCTGCGGGCCTCCTACACTTACCTGTCTCTGGGCTTCTATTTCGACCTTGATGATGTGGCTCTCCAGGGCATGGGCTACTTCTTCTGAGAGTTGGAGGAGAAGAAGCACAAGGGCGCTGAGCTTCTTTTTAAGATGCAAAACCAGTGTGGTGGCTTCATTATCCTCCAGGATGTGTTGAAACCTTCCCAAGATGAGTGGGGTGAAACTCAGGATGCCATGGAAGTTGCCCTGGCCTTGGAGAAGAACCTGAACCAGTCCCTTTTGGGACTGCATGTCCTGGGTTCTACCCATGCAGACTCTCATCTCTGTGACTTCCTGAAGAAACACTTCCTAGATGAGGAGGTGAAATTCATGAAGAAGATGAGCGACCAGCTGACTAACCTCTGCAGGCTGGCCAGCCTCAGGCTGGGCTGGGTAAGTATCTCTTTGAAAGGCCCATCCTCAAGCACAGTTAGGAGGCTTTGGAACCCAGAGGTCTTTGAGGGGCCCCTCTGCATTCCCCTGTGTGACTTTTGCCTGGGCATCTCCCCAAAACCACTAGCCATTCTTTTAACCACCCTTGAAGCCCTCTCCCATGCATTGGATCAAATGGAAACAATAAAGCTTTTTTGCAGCAACAGAAGAAGAAGAAGAAGAAGAAGAAGAAGAAGAAGAAGAAGAAGAAGAAGAAGAAGGAGAAGAAGAAGAAAAAGAATTAAAATTCTTGGCCCTGGCCAGGTAGCTCAGTTGGTTAGAGCATCATCCCAATATGTCAACGCTGAATGTTGCATCCCTGGTCAGGGCACATACAAGAACAGCCAGTGAATGCATATATAAGTGGAACAATAAATCAATGTTTCTCTCTCTCTCTCTCTTCCTCTCTAAAATCAGTCAATAAATAACCCTAACTGGTTTGGCTTAGTGGATAGAGCATTGGCCTGCGGACCAAAGGGTCCCAGG
This sequence comes from Myotis brandtii, assembly GCF_000412655.1. Taxonomy (NCBI): domain Eukaryota; kingdom Metazoa; phylum Chordata; class Mammalia; order Chiroptera; family Vespertilionidae; genus Myotis; species Myotis brandtii. The sequence continues at coordinate 2,974,679 of NW_005370944.1, read as the reverse complement.
TTCAATTCCGGTCAAGGGCACATACCTAGGTTGCAGACTCCTCCCCGGCCCGGGCCCTGGTCATGCAGGAGGCAACCAATCAATGTGTTTCTCTCACATTGATGTTTCTCTCTTTCCCTCTCTCTTCCACTATCCCTAAAAATCAATGGAAAAATATCTTCTGGTGAGGATTAAAATCAATCAATAAATTAAAAAAATAAAAAGTGTAAAAAAATAAAAAAGGAAACCCCATTCCTAATAGCATAAAAAATACAAAATGTTGGGGAGCAATCTTGGATGAATATTTGATCAAATTAGTATACAATTTATTTAGAAGAATAAACCATTAAGGATAACAAAAGAATAGATGCTAAAGGATAATTAGCCCTGCCTGATATCAGAATGTCTCATACTTGAATAATTAAAACATGTGTTATTAATGCAAAATAGATAAATTAACAAGATCCTGATATGCTAATATATGAAAAATATAACTGCACAAATGAATTTATGAGGAATAATTATTCAGCAAAGAGTGTTAAGACAACTGGTGGTTATGTAAAGAGAAAGCAACATGCCAACAAAATTAAGAGTTGATCAAGAATCTGGAAAAGGTATTTGCAGCAAGTATAATAAAAGTTAATTTCTCTACTCTTTAAAGGCTCATTCAAATAAATAAGTAATACAAATAAGCAAAGATTACAAAATAGTATAAATGCCCTGTTATTTCCACCTCAAAGGTTGGAATACAAATTGGTAAAACCCTTTGAAATGTAATTAAGAACACAGAATTTCTTGATAAGAATATGAAAAATATTCACACTTTTTGACTCAGTAATTCTTTCTTTGGTAAACTATCTTGACAAAATAATTTGAGCAAATTAAAAGTACTATGGCCCTAGCTGGTTTGGTTCAGTGGATAGAGCAGTGGTTCTCAACCTTCCTAATGCCGTGACCCTTTAATACAGTTCCTCATGTTGTGGTGACCCCCAATTTCATTGTTACAAATTGAACATAATTAAAGCATAGTGATTAATCACAAAAACAATATGTAATTATGTATGTGTTTTCCAATGGTCTTAGGCGACCCCTGTGAAAGGGTCGTTCGACCCCCAAGGGGGTTGCGACCCACAGGTTGAGAACCGCTGGGATAGAGTGTCAGCTTACAGACTGAAGGGTCCAAGGTTTGATTCCAGTCAAGAGCACATGCCCGGGTTGTGGGCTCAATCCCCAATGGGGGGCATGCAGGAGGCAGCCAATCAATGATTCTCTCTCATCATTGATGTTTCTATCTCTCTCTCCCTCTCCCTTCCTCTCTGAAATCAATAAAAATATATTTTTTTAAAAAGTACTATGAACAAATCTACTCATTACAGAATTTTTTGTGTTAACCATGCTGCCTGTCATCTTCTATCTCCTGTCCATGTTTTTGTTTTATTATGGCACTTATCATCACCTGGCATTTGTTTATTGCATCTTCCTCCACTAGAATGTAAGCCCCATGATAATTTGCCTACTTTCTTCAGTTCTGTATTCCCAGGCCCCAGAACCCTGCCCAGCCCATGATAGAAAGCTGACAAATATTTGTAGAATGAATGAACAACTCTAAACATCCAACAATAAGAAATGGTTTAGACAATTATTTATCTACTAGAGGCCTGGTGCATGAAATTCATGCATGGGCGGGCTGGAGGGGGGGCCCTCAGCCTGGCCTGCACCCTCTCACAATCTGGGACATCCCTCTCACAATCTGGGACCACTGACTATTAACCGCTTACCTGCCTGCCTGCCTGCCTGCCTGATTGCCCCTAACCGCCTCTGCCTCAGCCTCCGCCACCATGGCTTCATCCGGAAGGACGTCCTGAAGGTCATTCAGCTGTCTGGTCTAATTAGTATACAGTATTATGCTTTTATTATTATTATAGATTCAATATAATATTGCAAAGCTATTACATATATTTTTAAGAATAACAATTTATAACATGGGGAAATATTTATGATGAAATAATAAGTTTAAGAAAGCAGAATATATTTTACCTATATGATTACAAATTTTCTTATACTAGTTTCTTACAAAGTTAGAAACTAGTGTGAGAAACTACATATAGAAAAGATTACAGAGTTTCTTTTTCTATATATTATTGCTATAAATATTAAAAAAAGAAACTTTGTGGAGAGAAATAAAAATTGAAGGAGATACAGTTAAATGTTAAAAATGGTGTGGAGAGAGAGAATACCAGTGAATTTCCTCTTGTATTTTCTTTTGGGCATTCCATAACATGTATTTCTTTAATACTGGAAAATTTGATAAGTGCAACATCAAAAGAGATAATTTTTAAAATAACTAATGATTTCAGTTCAATGATGTCAAATTAAAATAACGACAAATAGGAAAAAGAGAGTAGAAACTGCAAAGTCCTAAAATAGGGAATTATAAATTAATGTTTTGGTTTATTTTAGTATAATTAGATAAGTGTGGGCTTAATAATATGAAAACCTATAAAGCTGGTTATCCTCTGAATCACTGCTTTTGTTTTCCAATTACTTCACCACCCTTAAGTTCCTCTTATATAGAAACTAGAGGCCCGGTGCACAAAAATTTGTGCGGGGATGATGGCTGTTTGCAGCTGGTCACACCCCCTTCAGGGTGGGGGTCCCCACTGGGGTGCCTGGCCAGCCTGGATGAGGGGATGATGGCTGTTTGCAGCTGGTCACACCCCCTTCAGGGTGGGGGTCCCCACTGGGGTGCCTGGCCAGCCTGGATGAGGGGATGATGGCTGTTTGCAGCTGGTCACACCCCCTTCAGGGTGGGGGTCCCCACTGGGGTGCCTGGCCAGCCTGGATGAGGGGATGATGGCTGTTTGCAGCTGGTCACACCCCCTTCAGGGTGGGGGTCCCCACTGGGGTGCCTGGCCAGCCTGGATGAGGGGATGATGGCTGTTTGCAGCTGGTCACACCCCCTTCAGGGTGGGGGTCCCCACTGGGGTGCCTGGCCAGCCTGGATGAGGGGATGATGGCTGTTTGCAGCTGGTCACACCCCCTTCAGGGTGGGGGTCCCCACTGGGGTGCCTGGCCAGCCTGGATGAGGGGATGATGGCTGTTTGCAGCTGGTCACACCCCCTTCAGGGTGGGGGTCCCCACTGGGGTGCCTGGCCAGCCTGGATGAGGGGATGATGGCTGTTTGCAGCTGGTCACACCCCCTTCAGGGTGGGGGTCCCCACTGGGGTGCCTGGCCAGCCTGGATGAGGGGATGATGGCTGTTTGCAGCTGGTCACACCCCCTTCAGGGTGGGGGTCCCCACTGGGGTGCCTGGCCAGCCTGGATGAGGGGATGATGGCTGTTTGCAGCTGGTCACACCCCCTTCAGGGTGGGGGTCCCCACTGGGGTGCCTGGCCAGCCTGGATGAGGGGATGATGGCTGTTTGCAGCTGGTCACACCCCCTTCAGGGTGGGGGTCCCCACTGGGGTGCCTGGCCAGCCTGGATGAGGGGATGATGGCTGTTTGCAGCTGGTCACACACCCTTCAGGGTGGGGGTCCCCACTGGGGTGCCTGGCCAGCCTGGATGAGGGGATGATGGCTGTTTGCAGCTGGTCACACCCCCTTCAGGGTGGGGGTCCCCACTGGGGTGCCTGGCCAGTCTGGGTGAGGGGCTGAGGGCCATTTTCAGGCTGGCAGGCGACTGAAGCTCCAAACCTCTCCTTTTTTTCTTTTTTTTTTATTCTTGGATTTATTTACCTTCTATGGCTGTCACTGGAACTGAGAGCCGGTTTTCTCTCTGAGGCTCGGCTCTAGCTCTGAGACCTTGGCTGCTGAAAGCAGGTATCTGGTTTGTTTGGGTTCTATAATCGAAACACTGTTTCAACTCCAGCTCTGAGGCCTGGCTGGCTGAAAGCAGGTTTCTGGGGTTTTGTTTAGCTTCTATATTTGTAACAATGTTTCTTAAACTGCAAGCTCAGAGTCTGGCAGCGGCAGGCGGGGAACGTTGGCTTCCTCCGTCACTGAAGCAAGCAAGCCTCCTGTTCGCTTCAAGCTGCCTGGCTGCCGGCCGCCATGTTGGTTGGCAGTTAATTTGCATATAGCCCTGATTAGCCAATGGGAAGGGTAGCGGAGGTACGGCTAATTACCATGTTTCTCTATTATTAGATAGGATTTTGAAGCCTTCAAATGCTCTAAAAATACTGATTCCTGGGACCTATCCCTAAGAGTTTCTTATTCAAAAAGATTGGGGTGAGGCCTAGGAATCTCTGTGTTTTAAACATAGTCCCTGGGTGATTCTATGTTTGGGAATTCCTGGGCTAAATGGTAGGGAAACTTTCTGCTTTGAACTTCTGGGGTGGAGGAACCTGTCATATCTGCCCTTGGGTCACTACTATTCCTCCACTGTTGTCCCAGCTGTTATAGTTCTTGGCTGTTGACCTGAGGGTGTGTGTGCAAAATCTAGAACCTTTATGCCCGGAGCTAACAGACTGGCCCTCCTCTGGCCCTTGGGCCTTCACCTATTGACCTAAGTGCCAGAGGCTGTGTCAGGTTGGTCCTCACGGTCCACAGTCCTCAACATGATACATTGGTTTAGTGTCACCACTGATTCAGAACCCCTCATCCTAGTGGTCATTGTCCTGTAGGCTCATTTTAAAATATTCTGTGCTTCCTCCCCATTGATGCAAGCTCAGTGTTGAACCTCCTTTCCAACAATTTCCTCTGTTCCCATGGAAGTCCCGTTGGGTTGTAACCAAACACCTCCATTTCTCCAGTCTCCGCACAAGCACTCCCTGTATCTCCTGCTTTATTTGAAATCTGACTCTCTCCTGAGGCCACTTCTCCTGCAGACCTCATTTGTTTAGATCTCAAGTAACCATTATGTGGTGTTAATATTCACCTGCCATTTCTTACCATTTCTCTTACATTTTAAACAAAAAAAAATCCCAAGCAAAACAAAAATTATCTTTTTGAGAATCATGGCATCCACCTTAGTGTCTATTTTTTGTCATCTAATGACCAACTTCTGAGTCACTTCTCAGATATCTTAAGAGTAAAGTGGGTTATTTTCTCTCCACTTGAACCACTCCATATCTGCCATCCTGGGTGATTTCATTGGCCTTGTAGATGATCCATCTCTTAGCTGCACTGCTTCTGCTGTCCTCCCTTTCCCTCCTCACTAACGTCAACACCTGGGAGGAGATTGTATGGTAACGTTTAGGGCAGAAAAAGGCCAATAGAGAATAGCATTCCCATTGATTCCTTCTGCATCAGACCCCGAGGAGAGGCAACTCTCTATTTAGCTTCTCAGTTAATGGTGAGGTTGGAAGTGGCTTCTGCTTAGGAGTTCCTCAGCTCAGGACCGCCCAGCACAGCTAAAGAGAAAGAAACAAAATCACAGGTAGCTCTTATATAGGATATAAACTAAAAGAGGTTTTTATGTTGTCTAATTCAGCTCCCTAGTGTTGGAGAGCAGATTGTATGTATGAGTCTGGAAGGAGTTGTAATGTGGAATAAGAAGCCTGGCTGTTCTCTGGTAATCTCTTTTTTTGGCCATTTTAAATCCTTTATGGAAAGCAGTCGTGTGTGTGTGTGTGTGTGTGTGTGTGTGTGTGTGTGTGTGTGTGTGAGAGAGAGAGAGAGAGAGAGAGAGAGATATGCAAGCTTAATGGCAGACAACTGGATAGATCTGAGTCCAGAGCAATGAGAAGGAAACTCCCAACATTTCCAAAACATACAAGTAATGCACCAAACACTATTGCCTAAAACTTTCTTGGATTCCTTCACTCTTCTGAAACAGTATACTTGTAGTCTCAAATACACAATCTTCTATCTTTATGCTCCTATTTCCTTACTTATACCTAGTATATTTACTCTTTGATCTTCCTGAATGCTCCAATTCCTTGACATTCTCATTTTATCCTAGTCATTCTGCCCATTCTGGATTTATTTCCTACCTTATCCAAATTAAACCACATGATTTACCACTTCAATAATTCACTTATCAGCATCCAATTCTTCACCCACTCCTACAGTCTGGTCAATTCAACCACCCACCATCTCTCCTTTTACCATGCATTACCTTATAAGTACTAGATGGAAAATAATCACAAATGTATAATTTCTAATTTCAGTTGGGCCCACACTTAATTCCCTCTCTTAATCCTTCCTGTGAATTATATTTACTACTCTTCTTAAACACCCTACCACACCCCTTCTCTTCTTGCAGCAATAACCTTGCCACTACTTCATGGAGAATATTTAAGGCTTTGAAAGATGAATTTTGTATTCTCTTACCTACAAACCTATTGTGCATACCAATCTTTGCCTTCTTCTTTTCTGGCTCTTCCCATCCAAGTAAATACCTTGACCTATCTAAATAACTTTGCGTAATTAAAAAATATCTTTATATAAATACCAAATATTTAGGCCGTAGACAAAAGTTTATAAGCACCAGATACCAGGCTAGGCAGTTGGGATATAGTGACCAATGGAACCCAGCTACAATAAATGCCTATGGAATTGTTTGATACTTCTTTTCCATGAATTGCACATTCCTTTTTTATTTTCTTGGTTACAGGGGGACCTGCAATGGTATGAAAGGTATGGAATGAGCACCTAAACCAAGATTGGCAATTAATCTTTTCACTGGGAAATTTGAAATTTGGACTGACAGTCAGAATCAGACTGTAACAAGCTAACTTGAAAGCTGTTGGTAGTGGCCATTTTCTGCAGCTAAGGCATGTCGTAAGTGTTTCCCTCCACGTCCTGCGTGGTTCAGGGTTCGGGTCTGGAAGAGGAGCCGCACACAAATGAAAGAGAAAAGACATGAGATAATTTGGGAATATTGGGGGACCAGGCGGGCAAGTCCAACTCAAGGAGAAGGACTTCCACTGTGCTCAGGCCTCACCAAGCTTTTTATAGTGAGAGGTAAACAAGGTAGTGGTTACCATAGTTACACAGTTCTTGTGAGTTTCACTTGTTTTGACCATGGTTACACTTCCTGCACTTCCTCAGCCCATTAGCTTCCCAGATAAGATCTAGGGAGTGTTATAAGGTCAAGCCTAATTATGCTAAGAGGACTGTGCCCTCTAAGCTGGGACTTGTCTGTGACTTTGCCAACAGGTCAGTCCGAGGCTTAACCCTATATCAGTTTCCCACAAAGGCAGATTCAGAAAGATGTGCAAACAAGAGACTCTCCAAAAGAGGACTTTCGGGATTCTTTAAGATGCTCCAGTCTCTAGTTATATTCCCATGGTCTGGCTGCATCTTGGTCTTGAGGTATCAGGGTCCTTCCTATAAAAGTATTTTCTGCTTAAGATAGTATTTTATATTGGATTTCTGTGAAAAAGCAAGATCCTGTCATTCTTTTGGAAAGCTGGACTGCCTTGTTTTGTGATTGCTGTCGGTTGGGACCCAGCCATGTGTCCTTTGAGGATAGAGGACTGGGTAGCAAATGTCAGGATGTTGTTTCTTATTTCCAGCCTTCATTAAGGTGTTACAAGAATGGAACATGCTCAAATACAGCTCAAAGCTGCCTAGAAACTACAGGGCCAGGGCGGAACTCTGTTCTATAAGGTCTTTTTTGCCTATTGCCAGTTACCTGAGACTACTGAGGTCAGATAATCATGGGCCTTGCTGAATCACAGCTGCCAAATTATCTATCACAGTATTTCTAAAGCTATCAATTACCTTCTTTCTCTCTGGAATCTTCAATATTTCCCTTCCTATTGGCTCCTTATATCAGTCCTCAAGTCCAATCCCCTCTTAGCAAAATCCATTCTATACTTCCCCACTCTTTCTGTTACAGGTAAACTCAGAAGTCCTTTATACTCAGTGACAAACCATAGCAATCAGGTAGAAGCCTTACTCACAGCTGCAACTGCACTTACTAAGGTTATCAATGACCACCTTATCACTAAATCTGAGGGATGTTTTTCAGGTTTTACCTTACTTGACTTCAGGAGCACATGACACTATTGACCACTCCTGCATTCTTGAAACATTTTCTTTCCTTGCCTTCTGTGATACCACGCTTCTGTTTTTCTTTTTACATGTCTGCTTATTTCTTTGCAAGTCCCTCTTTGTGTTCTATACCTTAAACATGTTGGTGTTTGGTCCAAGTCCTCAATCTTCCTCTTCAGTCCTAAATTTTCCTGGGGCCATATCAACCACTTTCTTGGCATTGTCATGTATACTCAAATATAAGACCAATTCTCCAACCCCCACAATTATTTTGAGCAACAAAATGCTCTTTGAGGGAATATACATTTAGCAAGAAATGATCTTTTATTTATTTATTTTTTTATTAAATCTTTATTGTTCAGATTACATTTGTTCCTCTTTTTTTCCCCCCACCCTCACTTCCCACCCACTGTCCTCATCCATAGGTGCACGATTTTTGTCCAGTTTCTTCCCGCATCTCCCATTCCCCTTTCCCCGCCAAGAATAGTCAGTCCATTCCCTTTCTATGTCCCTGATTCATTATAATCACCAGTTCATTCTGTACATCAGATTATTTATTCACTTGATTCTTAGATTCACTTGTTGATAGATGCATGTTTGTTGTTCACAATTTGTATCTTTACCTTTTTCTTCTTCCTCTTCTTAAAGGATACCTTTCAGCATTTCGTATAATACTGGTTTAGTGGTGATGAACTCCTTTAGCTTTTCCTTATCTGTGAAGCTCTTTATCTGACCTTCAATTCTGAATGATAGCTTTGCTGGATAAAGTATTCTTGGTTGTAGGTTCTTGGTATTCATCACTTTGAATATTTCTTGCCATTCCCTTCTGGCCTGCAAAGTTTCTGTTGAGAAATCAGCTGACAGTCGTATGGGTATTCCCTTGTAGGTAATTGAGTCTCTTTCTCTTGCTGCTTTTAAGATTCTCTCTTTGTCTTTTGCTCTTGGCATTTTAATTATGATGTGTCTTGGTGTGGTCCTCTTTGGATTCCTTTTGTTTGGGGTTCTCTGCGCTTCTTGGACCTGTAAGTCCATTTCTTTCACCAGGTGGGGGAAGTTTTCTGCCATTATTTCTTCAAATAGGTTTTCAATATCTTGCTGTCTCTCATCTTCTGGCACCCCTATTATTCTGATGTTGGTACGCTTGAAGCTGTCCCAGAGGCTCCTTACACTATCTTCGTATTTTCGGATTCTTTTTTCATTTTGCTTTTCCGGTTGGGTGTTTTTTGCTTCTTCGCATTTCAAATCTTTGACTTGATTCTTGCGCTCCTCTGGTCTGCTATTGGGTGTCTGTATAATATTCTTTATTTCAGTCCGTGTATGCTTAATTTCTAGTTGGTTCTTTATCATAGCATCGAGGGTCTCATTAGTTTTCGTGACTCTCTCCTCAAGTTTATTGACAGCTTCTAGCACATTTTTGCAAGCCCTCAAAATTGCGATTTTTAGCTCTATATCCTCCATTTCTGTCATGTTTTTTTGTCTCCGCATTTTTTATGCTTTCTTGGTGCACCCCCTAGTGGTCTTTGTGCGCAGTCTTGTTCTAGTTGAGCCTTGATTGTTGTAGTTAATACTAGAGGGATTTGACCACCAGGCCGACTGGCTGTGTGAATCAGCTGTGTCTGCCGCGGAAAACTTCTGTCCTCTGGGGAGGTGCTAATCTAGCCTTTGCCTGAGGCGATCTGGCAAATGGCTCTGCGCAGGGCTTGGGCGGGGCGGGCTCAACAGGGCGGGCGGAGGGAGCGGTTATGGTGCCCTCAGTCCCGTTCCCAGAGGCTCTGCTTCTCAGAACCCCCGGAACCGCTGCAAACCTCGGAGGGAAAGCTGCCTTCCAACTGATGCCAGACACTCCCGCTTCTCCCGTTTGGGTCCGAGTCCCCAGCGATTCGCCCGTATCTGGAGCTCAGAGTCTGAGACTCCCCCCTGACCGAAAACGACAACCGCGCTCTCAGCCACCAGCCCGCTTTGCGCGCGCACCTCCGCACCTGAGTATTTTCCACACTGCGCCTCCTCTGAGCCTCGGTGTGCTGTTATTTTTCCTTCTAGTTGAAGAGTCTCTCCTCAGCCAGCCTTCCTGTGGTTCTGGGTGATGTCTGTTCCGTCTTTTAGTTGTATTTTTGAAGTGGTTGTTTGCGGCAGCAATCTCTGGTGTTTACCTATGCCGCCATCTTGGTTTCCCTCGTCGCAAGAAATGATCTTATTCAATGTTCACATAGAAGCCACCTGACAGAATTGGTTAAGAAAGGAAACAAATTTAACACAGATTTAGAAATTACTTCTAGGGAAATACCTTCACATTTGCAAGTGTTGGATGTCCTTGTAAACAAACCTTTAAAAGTCACTATAAAAAGCAATATGATAAGTGTATATGATTACAGGATGAATGATGTAGTATGGTTAGATACTGTGGCCTGGAAAAAAATTCCCAGTGACAACATCATATATCAGGGGTCCTCAAACTTTTTAAACAGGGGGCCAGTTCACTGTCCCTCAGACCGTTGGAGGGCCGGACTATAGTTTAAAAAAAAACTATGAACAAATTCCTATGCACACAGCGGCGGCAAAAACACCCGGTGGGCCGGATAAATGTTTTCGGCGGGCCGCATGTGGCCCGTGGGCCATAGTTTGAGGACCCCTGTCATATATAGTCAAAATTTGGGGGGAAGTGAAGATGATATATTCTGGGAAATTATGTCAGAGACTCAAAATCTGACCTTGGTGATGATAAAAAGACTGTGAAGAGTTTCAATAAAATTATATTTTAAAATTGAGTTTTATATTATATGTAATTTAAAGTATGTAAGTATAAATTATTACATTAAACATAAGTAGATCCTTGATTATTTCATCTATATCTCTACAAGTTTGTATATTCAAGTTGGCCACAAAGTTGTGTTTTTTTTTTTTCATATATCTCTTGTCCATCTGTATGTCCACTTTGGAGAAGTGTCTATTTAGGTTCTTTGCCCATTTTTTTAAAAATATATTTTTATTTATTTCAGAGAGGAAGGATGAGGGAGAGATAAAAACATCAATGATGAGAATCATTGATTGGCTGCCTCCTGCATGTCTCCCACTGGGGACTAAGCCTGCAACCCGGGCATGTGCCCTTGATTGGAATCAAACCCAGGACCCTTCAGTCCACAGGCCAATGCTCTATCCACTGAGCCAAACTGGCCAGGGCTGGCCACAAAGTTTTATTACGGGGACAGATTTTACTTGGGAAAATGGGGGTTCACCATATATTCAGAGGTACCTTATATTCCAACATATATGGTATAAGCTGATCGCACATCTCTCTAGCCCAGTTTTTCCTGCTAAACTCCAGACCCAAATAATGAAGAGATTATTGATATTTCTACTCAAATGTCCCATAGGCATTTTACACTTGTCCACAGTTAAACTCACATTTCCTCCCATCTTCTCCTCTTCCTTGTTCTCTTCCCAGTGAATGTCAGCGGCCTAAACTGAAATCTGAGTCACCCAAGTCTCTTCTCTTCCACATACCCCTGTTGTTTCTATGTATCTCCTAAATCTCTTATCTATTCACTTCTCTTAATCCTTCCTGCTTTACTCTAGGCCAGCAATTTTCAATCTTTTTCATCTCCTGCCACAGATAAACTAATTACTAAAATTCTGGGGCAAACCAAAAAATATATTTTTTGCCTACCTGACAAAAAAAATAGGTATAATTTTCATTCATTCACACTGAACTACTATTGTGTTGGCTGTTGTCATTTTTTTAATTTGACAATCTAAGGGAAAAGAGGTCAGTGCCCTGACTAAATAGTCAGGTATTGCATGCTTTAAAATTTTTTGCAGTACACCAGTTGAAAATCACTGCTTTAGGCCACCAACATCTTCTCTCCAAACAACCCTTAACAGAATCTGAACTGGGTTTCTTGTCCTTTTTTCCTTTCAACCTACACTCCAGGAAGCAGCCCTAGTGTTATTTCTAAAATGCAAATTAGTCTGTTTAGAGACCATAGCTGCTTCTCTAATTCCCCAACCATCCTCCCTGCCCCCCTCCCAACTTAGTCAGGTTAGATGCTCTTAAAATGTTTCCCCACACTCCTTATCTTTCCTTACTATAACACTTTTCACACTTCTTTTATTATAATTGTTTATCTTTCCTGCTAGACTGGGAACCTTGTCTATCTTACTCACCATTGCTTCCCCCTAACACAGGGTAGGACCTGAGAAATAGTAAGTGCTTTATAAATATTAAATGAATTAACCAATAATTTTGTTATCCCCACACCCCAAACAATATCTGGCAAATAACAGGTCCTCGATAATATTTGTTTTATGAATAGATTGTTGTTGAACTAAGGATATGTGATGAAGTAACGTGTAACAAGCAAAATTAATATTGTGTAGGCTTTATCTTTAAAGAGCGCATATCTTTCTTAATTAGACTTAAGCAGAGATGGCTGCCTAGAACAGGTGGCTTTTGGAAGAGAAAGGAATACAATTTCTTACCAAGTGGAATGTAAGTGGCAAATGTAAAAATGTCAACATTTGTGCTGAAGAAAATCAGGTTTTTAGGACATGGGTAAATCCTAGTTAAAATTTGCTGTGACTAGAAGTATTCCATACTGGAATCTACTAGCTTTCTTCTTCTCTATCTTGAATACCGGGATTCAGTCAGGAATCAGCTGCTGAATCTAATTATTGCCAACAATTAAGCACTAAACTATAATGCCTCTCCGAAGTTGGAAATAATCTTTTCACTACAGAAAATAAGATTCTTGCCAAGTTATATATTTATAGAATTTATTAATTTTTCATTTAATTTTCATATCATCACTTAGATGAAATTTCTAGTTATTTTTGGCCTGCACTATGATAATGTATACCAGGGGTGAGGTATGTCTGGCCCCTGGGCCATTTAAGACCTGAGAAATCATTTGGTCTGGTCCTGCCAAGGCATTAGGGATGAGTTAATTAACTATTTGACCAACTATATCAGGCTAATTTTTAAGTTGATAATTTTGTATGGCCCATGAATGATGTTATAAATATCCAAATGGCCCTTGGCAGAAAAAGGTTCCTCACCCCTGATGTATACTAACATACAATGGCCAGCCTGTTTTCTTTGGTCTAAAAGTTTCTTTGTGCACTATTCCTTGAACATGAGCTTCATGTTCTAACTTTACTTAGATGAAAAAGGTGTTAATTTCATGAATGGTTTAATATGTCTTCATTGACTACTTAAATATGTTAATTAGCAATATGTGGACTGGGGTATTAGTTTAAAAATCTTGTTGGGAGAGTGAAAATTATAAATAAGATGGCTACAAAAATCTTCTCTCAGAGATACCTTACCAAGGAAAGGAGAAATTTAATGACTCCAAATTTTAAAGGGAATGTTCACAATGTCAGTTACATTGAAAAAAGTGGAAGGATCTGAATTCAAGTGTGTGCCTAGGTTACTTTACTATCTTACTCTTGAACTGATATAATTTGTAACTTTTAATCTGGGGCTCCACCAATTATTAGTGGTTTATTATAATGGGTTTGATTAAAATTGTGATGTAATCACAAGTCAGAAATATATGATTTAGTCACCCTATTTTACAGAAAGTGCTTTAAAATTTTTTTAATTTCACCCTGATATACACAGTGGGCTGATAAATTAATGAGAAAGTTCATATAATTCATACATGAAAGTCATTCTGATTATTTTATTAGCCACAACTCATATTTTTTAAACTTGAGATAAAGATAAGCTTCAGCCCTAGCTGGTTTGGCTCAGTGGATAGGGCATCAGCCTGCGTACTGAAGGGACCCTGGTTCGATTCTGGTCAAGGTCACATGCCTGGGTTGTGGGCTTGATCCCCAGTGGTGGGCGTGCAGGAGGCAGCCCATCAATGATTCTCTCATCTTTGATGTTTCTATCTCTCCCTCCTCTCTGACATCAACACAAATATATATAAAAATAAAAAGATAAACTTCATTTCAGAAGTCATATTATGTTTTAATATAATGCAAAATTTCCAGACTTAGGAAATATATCCAAATATTAATGTTTGCAAGACAATTTAATTTCCAAAGAACTTCCTCATTAATCATCTCAGAGAAATTAATAATGATGTGATTATTAAAGGCTAATTAAGCAGATACTTGTTAAGTAATTGGAAGGTAATCTATTTCTAATTTAACAGGTCAATCAGGGGTATTTAGGAAATATTTTTGCTGATTAACAACTCTAACTAAAACAAAAATAAATTTAAATTGTTTCCCTAGTGGAAAACAGTAAGAATGCGTTGATCTTTTATGAGACAATTGTTTCAAAGAATTGGGATGAGGGTCCCTAATGCCACCATTTTGATGATTTAAGAGGTTTGTTGAGAATTCCAAGCTCTTCCCTCCCAATGTTAACGCAAGCCTTATATTACTGCTTATTTTGGCACTTCAGAATAAAAGAAAACATCTGAAGAAAGTATTCTGAAAAAGGCACAGATATGTGGAAGTCAGAGAAACAGCCCTTTTCTTGTGGGAAGCTACACACTTTGGTTATTAACTATACAGACAGTAAATCAAAATCCAACTCAGCAATCAAAACATGATTCTCTAAGTGCATAACCATACAAAGAAATGGTCTTAAAATACTTTCCATGTGTGCAGTTCATAAATTTTTCTCATCTGCAGTGTTACCCACTAGAAGCTGCTTTCTCCTAACTTTGGGTAGCCTAGGCGCTGCCTCACGATTGCCAAGTGGTTTAAAATCACATTTCTCTTGCTCCCGGTTTTCCGGCGAAAGACATAATTTCCAGGTACGACCATGAGAACTGCCAGGCAAAGACAGAGGTAAAAGGTTTCATTTACAGTCAGGGGATCAGCCCCGGGAGTCAGGGGGCTCGGCCGGGCCCCGCACGAGCGGCAGGAGCGGACACCGGGCACCTTTGTTTGTGCCTGGCCTCCTTG
>NW_005370944.1:2950871-2958580 GCF_000412655.1 Myotis brandtii | reverse complement strand
GCCCTCCCCTCCCCTCCCCCAGGCTCATCCCACTTGTAAGAGTGGGACATTCTTGTGCTCACACAAGCACCAGTAGAGGCCACTACACACCTCATTTAATAAACAATCCTATGGCCAATTCATTAATTTTCATGAAAGGAAGGGGGGAGGGCTTGAACTCCGCCTCCCCTAGCCTGGGATTTCCCGGTTGAAGTCCTAGGGAAGCGCTGGCTGATCTCTAGGGGATTCCTTGGGGGGGCGTTGCAGCCCCAAGGCTGCGGAAGAAAGTGTCAGAGGGGCACAATTACTCCCTCAGAACCAGTGGTGAGACTTAGCGATGAGGGCGCCGTGGAGAAGGGCTTGAAGTGATTACATATCTGTTAGTGTTTCCGTTATGAAATGCTTCTTTCCTGGGGATTACAACTATATTTATGGCCTAATTGCTTTTAACCTAGGGAATTGTCCAAGCTTCGGATTTTAAGTACTTGTACGTTGTTTTCAAGTGGCAATATATAAATACATTTAGCGTCAAAAACCATCTTCAAGGTTTTAACATATCACATACTATTGAAATCACCTGCATTCCAATTTAATTGGGGGGCAATTAACAAAACGCCAAACCTGCCTGTAAAAACCTTAACAGTGTAATTGAGGAACAGGACACACAGCAGTTGAAGGGCAAATTAGTATGTAATCTCTTTAAATTGTTTGACCAAGGTGGTGTATCATTAAACGACAAAACTTTCACCTACTTGCTTGATCTAAAATTTTGCATTTGAAAGTCATCTTATCAGGCACAGTGACAACTTCTAGTCACTAAACCATTACTTCCTCCTACCTCCATTTATGTGAAATATTTAAAATCACACTACAATAAAGTTGGCTGACAAACTTTCTTTTGATTTTCTTGCAGAATATAATATAGCTTGTGGCTTTTTGCCAATGTTAAAAGCTTTAAACCCTGAAGCACCAATGGGTATTATCTAAACAGCTATGTAAACAACAGTTGTTTTAGCATTAAACTTGCACTTGCACATTCGGCCTAAACATGAGAATATACATTTTGGCCCTGAAATGTAGGTAACTGATCCAACCCTTCCAATTCTGTGGATGGCAAGACAAGTTCTCTCTACTCTTAATTTTATATGTAAAATATGTGTAATTCATATTATGTATGTTTTAGGTAGTGGAATTTCTGTTAAAAATTTTTTCAGTAATTTTGAAATAAGTAAAGTACTGGTGATTTTGTTACTTAGATTAATAAAAATAATAAGCAGTCTCTTAGAAAGTGGTCATAACATCTATTTCACCATTGATTCAATTATGTGCACTCTGCCTTTATGGAACTTATAGTCTGGTGTGTGGGTAGGAAAGATAGCCATTCAACTGCTAATTGTATAATTAAGTAGTATGATAAGCACTGCAAAGGAGAAGAATAGGTTTTGAGCAAGTTTATACTGCAGGAACCTAATCTAGTCTGGGTGTCTGTGTGTCTGGGAAGAGAGGTCTGAGGGGTGATTAGGAGTGGAGATAGGGAGGCTCACAGCTAATTAATAGTATAGTTGGATCTGGAACCCAGATCTTCTGATTCTTTTGCCTAGTTACAAAAGCTTAAAGGAGTAACTGCAATAAGGAGGGGCTTGGTCAGCTCTCTGGTAAGTTGCGGAGAAATCAAGGAAATTGAGAATTGAATAAGCCACGTATGCAACAAGCTGTCAGTAAAACAGATGTCATTTGTCAGTGGTCTTACTCATTTATTTTTTTGTAGAGGAGCAGATTACTGAAAAGATATGTGGGACCTAGGGAAAGATGACAGGACAGAGCAGCATGTGTCATGAGATCTTGTCTAATGAGAGTGAAGGGGTTAAGAAGAGGTAATGAGGTGGACTTGGGAAGCAGGAATGGAGAAGGTTAGGAAGGTAATGTTAAGAGTTCATTTGAAATCAGTTTGAATTTTAAGTGGATTAGATCAGCTATTTTCACACTTTCTGCAGCAATATTTTGTACTCCAAGAGCAGAATTAGTGAAAAGTTTTAATCCAGTATTGGTTGCTTATGAGTCAAATGAAGTATGTAGAAAAATTTTAAAAACTTTTATTAAAGTAACCAAATACCCCATTCATTGGTTAGATTGCAAAAGAATATTTGAGGAAATGTCATAATGGTGTTGAGGCTAGCCATGACCTGGACTACAGAGGTGTACTGCATAGGTCATATAGCTATACTTCTCATTTGAGGTAAGAATTCTCATGTCAAGAGCCTGCCTAGATAACTCTATCTGCCTTCATCATTTACGTGATAATGTGATTCATTACCTCACAATGTAGTCTATTTCTGTTTTGAATAACTTCTGTTGGTAAACTTTGCTTTATGCAGTACATTTAACTTTTATTTTCATCCGCCCCACCCTTCTTGAATTTTTTCTTTTGCCTATTTGGCATCACCCTATCTCCTGATTCATTTCTTCTCTGATCAGTTCTTCACTTGTTTTTAAGGTTTTTCTTTTACCCCTCTTAAATATTGGTATCTAAAGTTGATCTCATTATACACTCCACTTGTCTTTAGTTGCTCCCTGTGAGCTAATGACTCCCCTAGTCCCCTCTTTTTTACATGCCACTCAGTAGCTAATTGAATAGGCACCTTACATTACACAAGACCAAAGGTAAATTGATCTTTGCTCCTCTTCCTTTCTGCTTCCTTCATCACCTTTTTCCAGACTATAACAAACCAATTCCTGGTCAGGGTGCTTACATTGTTTGAATGATTGCATGGATTTGTCTTCCTGTGTTACCTGCATTGGACATCACTGTTCACCAGTCCACCAAGCAGTCATCCTGGGCCTTCTCCTTTCCTTCATTCCCATAGCCAGTAGTTCTGTTTAATTTTTACCTCCTAGATATTTCTTGAATCTGAATCTATATCTTTTCATCATTATTTTCACCTATACTAATAATATTGGTTTCCTAATTAACCTTTTTATCTTCACTGTTATCATTTAGAAGTCTGACCTCCTTCTGGAATGAGCGTTCTTATATATTTTTCTGAGCATGCCACTCCTACTTACAGTCTCTTATTATAGCTTGAGTGTTAGAGCCTAAACTTCTTGGCATGGAGATTGTGAGGCCCTTTGGGTTCTTTACCATTGGCCTTCCCCACTCCCAATTGAAAGCCTCACGGCTAAGTACCTCTAATGTGTACCTGGTGTTCCACCACTCTGGATTAATTGCAGCGCTTCATGTCTCCATGCTGCTCTTTCTTCCTGTTAATGCCACTCCCCACCTTGTCCACTTCTGAAACTCCTACTTATCTATTCATTGAATTTTTCTCTACTAGCTTGCTCCCTCAAAGAATTAGTCATCATTCTCTGTGTTCCCATAGCTTTCTGGGTACTTTTCATCTTGTGTTAATACTTTTCTTGTCTTCTCTACTAATTTGAACTTCTTAAGGATTTGAACTCTTATTCACCTTTGTATGCCTAGTAGAGCACAAACATCTGGCACAGAGTCCATAGCCAGTTAATATCTATTGAATGAATGTTGAATTGCCTTTGTTTTTTTAACTGCTTGAGCCATACAGCATATCTGATTTCTTTATATGATGGCCCTTCATGTATCTGATGACAAAATTTATATGTGCATGTGTCACACTCCTCTCCTTTTCTAAATTAATCACCCTTGATTCCTTCAGCCTCTTTTCACATTACTTAGTTTTCTGACCCCCATTCATTGTGAGTTTGGTTATCCTACTTGGGATATGCTGCAATTTTAGTGTTTATTAGTTTTGTCATCTTTGGAAAGATCAATGATCTTGCTAAGTCATCTATATATATTGGCTTATGCCCTGCTCTGCCTGCCTAATAGGATGAGGTATAAGAGAGTTAATAGATTTCCAGGATAAATGTTCAAAGGATATAAGAAATGTGATTGCTCTTAGTAAACCGTATGAAAATTAATAATGTGATGTGAGATAGTGAAAAAAGACATGATATGGAGGCAGTGGATTTGGGTTATAACTTATAGTTCCCCAGGGTTGTCAGAAGAATGACATTTAAGATTGCTTTTAAACTGTAAAGTGCAGTATCTATGTAGAATGGTTTTAACATTTCTTTGTGAACTTAAAAATATACTATTATTTTTTTAAGAGTATATATATTTTCTATTGGCTTAAATCAGTGATGGCGAACCTATGACACGCATGTCAGAGGTGACACGCATGTCAGAGGTGACACGCATGTCAGAGGTGACACGCGAACTCATTTTTTGGTTGATTTTTCTTTGTTAAATGGCATTTAAATATATAAAATAAATATCAAAAATGTAAGTCTTTGTTTTACTATGGTTGCAAATATAAAAAAAATTCTATATGTGACGCGGCACCAGAGTTAAGTTAGGGTTTTTCAAAATGCTGACACGCCGAGCTCAAAAGGTTCGCCATCACTGGCTTAAATGATCATTGCTGGTTTCTTTATGAGTTTTCTCTATGCTAATAAAAATATTAGGGTTGCCCTGACTGGTTTGGCTCAGTGGATAGAGCGTCGGCCTGCGGACTGAAGGGTCCCAGGTTCAATTCTGGTCAAGGGCATGTACCTTGGTTGCGGGCACATCCCCAGTAGGAGGTGTGCAGGAGGCAGCTGATCGATGTTTCTCATCGATGTTTCTAACTCTCTGTCCCTCTCTCTTTCTCTCTGTAAAAAAAATCAATAAAATATATTTAAAATATTAGGGTAACATTAATCTCATTTTGTGGAGGTTCTATTTATTTTAATAGTTTTTTATTTTCAAACACTTTATTACTGACTTCTTTGTGATTGGGAGATATTTATCTTGCCATTGGTAGGTGTTTTGGCTTCTAAGTAAAATTGCATCAACAGTAGGGGAACAGTCAAGGGAAATGACTATAGATTAAGTTCATATTGACCAGAGAACTAAATGAGGTGAGGAAAAATCTTGTGTTTATGATTTTTTTTAAATGGACTTTGACATGGAACACAGGTCATTGAAAGATATTAAAATATAACCCCGATTTTGGATTCATTTAGAGTAAAAATAGTTTTTTGACCAAAAATTTTGGAAACATAAAAAAATTCACTTAGACCTACTGGTATAATTTTGGTATATTTTTTTCTAGTCACTGTCAAAATGGCACATCAATTTTACATTCTAATCATGGTGTATGTACAACTTTATATGTTATGTATATTATGTACATTATGCCATTTTTCTTTTTTGCAATCTTTTAAAAATTTATTTAAAATATTTAAATACATGTTCGAAGTAAAACAATATAGAAGTACATAAAGTAAAAAGTTTATCAATTCTGCCAACAAATTTTGCTTTTTACCCATAAATAAGTACTTTTCGTACTTTTCCTCTGCATTTATATATGTGTGCATGTTTTTACTTTTTACATATAAGCAGGATCATACTACTATTGTTTTTAACAATATAGATTTGTATATATAGATTTTCCTATAACCATTATTTAAAATGTTTGTATAATATTCCAGTGAATGAATATTAATAGTTGCCAATAACAGTAGCATTTATTGAACACTCACTGAGCTCCAGGTACTGTGCCAAGCTCTT
This sequence comes from Myotis brandtii, assembly GCF_000412655.1. NCBI lineage: Eukaryota > Metazoa > Chordata > Mammalia > Chiroptera > Vespertilionidae > Myotis > Myotis brandtii. Next base: position 2,953,017 of record NW_005370944.1, on the reverse strand, counting down.
TTACATGCATTTAATCCCTTATACAACCCCGTGAAGAAGATAATATTCCCCCATTCTACAGATGAGGTAATTAGCTGAGTCTCAAATATTAAGTGATTTGCATAGTAGGTCTCACAACTCTCAAGTGAAAAGTTGGTATTCTAGTCCAGGTTTATCCAGGTCCAAAGCCTATGCTTATTATACTGCACACTGCCTCTAATGATTTATTCTCCTGTTATGGATATTGAAGTTGTTTTCAGTGTTTTGCTGTACTAAAGAATGCTGTCATGATGGCCTTTCCCATGTATATTTTAGATTCTCACACATGGGATTATTAGTGAAAAGATAATTTTTGTGTATATGTGGGGGGTCCACTTATTATAATGGTATTAAGAATAATACCATTGACTAGTACTTTTATAACCTTTTCAAGTTATTTTCACCTTTAATTGTGGACTTTGAATACTTAAGGCCATTATTTTAAATGCAGGTCCGAAAGCCTTTCTGTTTCATCTGTTACCTGAGGAGGTTAATTAATTACCCAAGGTAATCTCAAAGGTCCCTTCTACTTCTGAGATTCTATACCACTGACGTCTATAAAATTGAGTGGTGGATTTACCTCAATTAAATGACCCCTATTCAGTTCTTGTGTTTGAACACTGATTTTTTTCTATTCTTGGATGTAAGAATTACCTTTTGTCATTCTCTGACGTTCAAGTTACTGTACATCTTTTTTCTTTTTTTTTTCTGATATAAAGTTGGATATGATTGGGAAAATCTTTTAAGTTGCTTGTAAATGATTGTGTATGATTTTATTTTATATGTGTGAAAGTAGCTTTTGGGTGATTTCAAGAAATAAAGATAAAGTGTTAAGCAATTGAGAAATATTTTAAGTTGCAGTATTATTTGAAATATTAGTTGCTTATCCTTAGGCTTGTAAGGAATGTAAAGTAAACTGACCAGGTTGCAGATCTGGCTGAAATGAGTAGGGTTTGATTCCCCTTTGACCTCCTTATGTAAAGAAAGGAGAGAAAGAGGTAGTGGTTACATAGGTTTTATTTTACTGAAATCAGTACTTGTATTCTTCTTGTTAAGAAGTTAACAGTTGGGCAGTTTGAAATTCAGATTGTATCTGCTTTTTCTCTTAAAAAGAACCATGAGAAAGAACCTTCTTTAAAGTTGTTTTATAGTGAGAATTTTAAGATTTAATTTTCCAGTCAGTTGGACAGTTCTTCTATAGTCAAAAATAAAAATGTAGGTAATTTTGGCTAGTTGCAAACATGTTATCTCTGAGGGCTAATTATGTATAAAGCTGTGCACTGGGGAGATACTAAGATGAATTGGATATGTTTTCTATCCTTAGGAATCATTGGTTTAATAGCAGAGATAAGACATACCCAGAGATAATAGATAACTTGATTTAGAGGGAAAAAGTGTCATTATTGCTGTAAGTGAAAAGACAAATTCTGGAACCATTATGTTACTGTTAATCAAGAAATAGTGCTGCCCTGGCCAGGGTGGCTCAGTCGGTTGGTGCATCGACCTGTACACAAAAAGGTGGTGGGTTCGATTCCTGGTCAGAGCACATACCTAGCTTGTGGGCTCGATACCTGATACCTGGTCGGGGCACCTGCAGGGCATCAATGTCTCTCTCTTCCTTCCCTCCCTCCCTTCCTTCCATCCTTCCTTACTTCCTTCCCCCCTCCATATCCCCCCTCCCCTCCCCCTTCCTCTTTCTAAGATCCTATATAATAAAGAGGTAATATGCAAATTAACCCTCACACCCTCACAAGATGGCTGCCTATGACCAGGACGGCAGGGGGGTTAGTGAGGGGCAACCAAACGACTGAACAAGCAGGCTGCGTGGGGCGACCAGGCCGGCAGGGGGGTTAGTGAGGGATGACCAAATGACTGAACAGCAGGCTGCTTGGGGCAACCAGGCCAGCAGGGAGGTTAGTGAGAGATGACCAAACGACTGAACAGCAGGCTGTGTGGGGCGACCAGGCCGGCAGGGGGGTTAGTGAGGGATGACCAAACGACTGAACAGCAGGCTGTTTGGGACGACCAGGCTTGCAGGGGGGTTAGTGAGGGACGACCAAACGACTGAACAGCAGGCTGCGTGGGGCGACCAGGCCGCAGGGCGGGGCAGTTGGGGGCAACCAGGCTA
>NW_005370944.1:2946136-2950792 GCF_000412655.1 Myotis brandtii | reverse complement strand
TTAGTGAGGGACAACCAAATGACTGAATAGCAGGCTGTGTGGGGCAACCAGGCTGGCGAGGGGGGGGCATGAGGGACGACCAGGATGGAAGAGGGGGCCAGTTGGGGGTGACCAGGCTGGCAGTGGGGGCAGTAATGGGTGACCAGGCTGGTGGGGGGGGTCAGTTAGGAGCAACCAGGCCGGCAGGGAGGGGGCTGTTGGGGGCGACCTGGCTGGCAGCGGGGGGCAGTTAGGGGCGACCTGGCTGGCATGCAGAGGCAGTGAGGAACGATCAGGCTGGCGGGGCGGGGGAGCAGTTAGGGGCGACTACGCAGACAGGCAGGTAAGCGATTAGGAGCCAGTGGTCCAGGATTGTGAGAGGGCTGTCCGATTGCCGGTTTAAGCTCGATCCCCGGGATCAGGCCTAAACTGGCAGTCAGACATCCCTCAAGGGGTCCCAGATTGGAGAGGGTGCAGGCTGGGCTGAGGGCCCCCCCTCCCGTGCACGAGTTTTGTGCACTGGGCCTCTAGTAAGTTAAAAAAAAGAAATAATTTTAGTTGTGTATCTTTAGTGTGATCCTTACTTAGCTTTACCAAGTTAGTAGACTATAATTCACAGAGGGAGTTATTTTTTATTTCCTCTAAGTAAACGATTACTGGAATGTTTGAATATATGAGAATACTAATAATGAAGCCATCTAGGGGTGCAGCTACTTCCATGTCTTTGGGAAATCCGGAGATTGATTGTAATGGTTTTCAGGATTTATTATTGGTCAGTAATAGCCAGTAAAGCTTACTGAGGAGTCCTGAGCACAGTGCATTTTTAAAATGATACTGCATGGAAACTGAATACAGAAAATTTTGTAGCTGTAGAGTAAAAAAAGCACTGAGATACATCTTTATACATAAAGTATAATTAGGATTATAGTATTGTAATTTAAATATTCTGGGATAGAATACCAAATTATAAGTTTTATTTATTACTTTTTATTCACAGCATAAATTTTGATGTAACAACTAAAATTCGAGATCTTTTTGGTTAATTCTTGAAGCTTTTGAAGCTTGAAGTGGGGTTATTTCTTGTTTTAAATGTACATAATTACATATCCAAGGTATTGTGTGAACACTTCTTACTGTGATAACCACTGTGTTAATAACACCTTGCATACATAGAACTCAACCATTATGCACCTTCACCTCCAGATTATAACTGAAGACTAGGATATTAAGACATAATTTTTGAAGTCTGTGCATCAAAATAAATAAATTTCTCAAAGTCCCAAAGGTGCTTGTTTGAGTACCTTTAATTCATAAGCAGTTCTAACAAACTGTGTTCTTACTGATTTCTAAGCCCAGTGCTGATCAGAAGTGAGTAGAAAAGTAACTTGGGACCACCTTCTGACAACAGTAAAGGAAGGAGATTTAAAATAAACATAAGAGCCGAAACCGGTTTGGCTCAGTGGATAGAGCGTTGGCCTGAGGACTGAAAGGTCCCAGGTTCAATTCCGGTCAAGGGCATGTACCTGGGTTGCGGGCACATCCCCAGTAGGAGATGTGCAGGAGGCAGCTGATCGATGTTTCTCTCTCATCGATGTTTCTAACTCTCTATCTCGCTCCCTTTCTCTCTGTAAAAAATCAATAAAATATATTTAAAAAAAAATAAAATAAACATAAGAACACAAAGTCCTTCCCTTAAACAGAAATAATTGTCTCAGCCAAGCTGAGGATTTCCCTTTCTATCACTGTTAATGGATATTGCCTGCCCTTTCTTTTCCCCCTCATACTATAACAGAGTTGCTCTCTGGGATCTTTGCCCAGAAATCTGAGAAGTCTCACCTCACTTCAAATTATATTGGGTCCAGATTGACACCTGAGGTGGGAGAAAAGGAAATATGAATAGGAAGGGAAGTGGCCTGGCAGGGTTCCTTCTCTGCTGGTCCCTACTCCTCTAGCCATGGAATTTATCTTTATTAACAGCATCTTTAACCCCAACGTGTATATAAATTTTTCATTTTTGGGTAATTGTTGGTTTGACTTCTTAAAAAATTAAAAACATAAAATTTCAAAGAATATGTAAAATAAAAAGTGAGATCCACCCCTCTCCCCAGAGATAACCACTGTAAATAGCTATGGGCTTTGTTTTGTATATACAATGAAATATTTATATAATATACATAATAAAACTTACATGTTGGGTTTTGCTGTGCGTACTGTTTTTCAATTTGTTTTCAGATATTTTTCCATGTGAATACATATAAATTTGTTACAGCTGTTTTACTGACCATATGATATTTTATAGATGTACTAGAGGCCTGGTGCACAAAATTCGTGCACGGGTAGGGTCCCTAGACCTGGCTGGCGATCAGGGCCGATTGGGGCCTTCCTTCTGGCTGCCAGCCAGGGTCTTCCTTTGTTCAGCGCCACCCCCTGGTGGTCAATGCACGTCATAGTGAGCGATCGAACTCCTGGTCTCCTGGTTGAACTCCCAAGGGGACACTTTGCATATTAGCCTTTTATATATACAGATCATAACTTATTTAAGCAATTCCCTTTTGATGCTCCCAAATATTTAATTGCAAATATGTTCAGTGAACCCACTTTTACGTAGTATCTTTGTGCACACATTCAAATAAACTATAGAGTAAGTTTATAAATTGGAATTGTATTAAAATTTTTGACATTTTTGAATTATTCTCCAAAAGCTGATTTACTCTCCTATCAAAGTGAGAATGTCTGTTTCCTCACACCCTTGCCAACATATTAGTTATTTTAGACTTCTTAGTCTTTGCCAGTATGATAGGTGAAAATGTGTATCTCTTTAAATTTTATTTTATTTATTTTTTAAATATGTCTTTATTGACTTCAGAGAAAGGGAGAGGGAGAGAGAGATAGAAACATCAATGATGAGAGAGAATCATCGATTGGCTGCCTCCTGCACATCCACTATTGGGATTGAGCCCCAAACCCAGGCATGTGCCATGACTGGGAATTGAACCATGACCTCCTGATTCATGGGTCAATGCTCAACCACTAAGCCACACTGGCTGGGCTAGTTTTAATTTTTAAAATGGAGCTCAGTATCTTTTTAGATTTTTATTGATGGTTTATATTGTTTCTGATAATTATTTAATTGTGTCTTTTCTTAATATTGCTATATCCTTTTTAAATAAATGGTTCATTAATTTAACAATACATAAATAAGAATAGGAACAATTAAAACTTTATAATTGTCCGAATTTTCATGGCTGCTTATGATTTTTAACATAATGAGAAGTGAAGTGAGTAATCAAGTCAATTTGCTTATCTGACTGCTAACCACTGCTTATGTTCATTGGATATAAATTCGTAAACTTTCAAACTGTTCTGTTTTGAAAGAAAAAAGTTAAATATTTTATTAAATTATTTGATTGAAAAATAGGAATTGAAACAGATGCTATTCTTTCAAGACAGGATAAGCAATTTTGGTTTAGAGTAAGATCAGTTAATCAAATACTTGAATATTAGTTTGGCTTAAGGTACAGAGGTGGTTTAAAGTGGAAAGTGGATTAAGAATGCAACAGGAAAGATAAGTTTAAGGGGCAGGATATGATTTTTATTTTGGATACCTTGAGCCAGAGATGCCAGCGGAACAACTCTGCAAAAGTATTACAGAATTAGGGCTCCGATAAGAAATCTGTCCAGACTTTTGGCTAGAAATGTAGGTTCAGGAATTAACTGATGGAGCTGATAGTTTAAGCCATGTGACTAGATCATGTCACTGAAGAAGGAAAAAGAAAACCTAGGACAAAGACTTGAACATGTACCCATAGTTGGGTGTCCAAAGAAAGGAAATACTACTCTGTCTGCAGAAGAAGAAAGATACGTACTTAGAATCAGTGCTATACAAGATAAAGTTCATTTTCCCTATGATACCTTATTCAGAAACATCTGAATAAGTGGGATAGTGCTAAAGTACTGTTAGTTCTTTTCCCTTACCCCTCCATGCATGCGGTGAGTTACAGTGCTAGGCAGAGGGGCGGGGGGTGGGGGGGCTTACAAAGACATCTCTGTATAATTTTTACTTTAAATGTATATAATAACTTAACCACCCTACTGGGTTGAGGTAAACAATGAATGAGGTAAGGTGTGCTCATGCTTAGAACAGAGCCTGGTTTGTCCTAATCACTCTTTAAATGTGAAACGTTGTTGTTTTTAATACTATTATAAATGAGGAGAAGCTAGATAAAAATACATGAAAATTAGATAATGCTTATATAATTTATATCTGATGGCTGTGTATAATTAGATTGTAAATGAGTGAGCTTATGTTGAGAAAGATAAGGATTTATTTAGTTTGGAGTACTTAGTTAAATTTCTTAGAGAGATAGAATTTGAACTGGATTTGAAGGCATGAGTAGGCTTTTTATTTTCATTTTTATTTTTCCAAATGAGCTCCAGTATTTTTGTTTGAAATGTACAATAGAACATAAAATGTTTCTCAGAACACCAAAACAACAGCAGAGTGAAATAGAAAAATCAACCATTGCATATAGAAAAATCAACCACTGCATAAATTTTATTTATTTTTTTTGCCGAACTGGTTTGGCTCAGTGGATAGAGCGTCGGCCTGCGGACTGAAGGGTCCCGGGTTCGATTCCGATCAAGGGCATGTACCTGGGTTGCGGGCACATCCCCAGT
>NW_005370944.1:2939046-2946024 GCF_000412655.1 Myotis brandtii | reverse complement strand
TAAAAATTAAATTTTTTTATTGATTTGAGAGAGAGAGAGAGAAAGAGAGAGAGAGAGAGAGAGAGAGAGAAACATTGATTTGTTGTTTCACTTACTTATACCATTGGTTGATTCTTATATGTGCCCTGACCAGAGATCAAACCCCCAACCTTGACCTTGATGTTGAGCATCTTTTCATATGTCTATTGGCCTTCAGTATGTCTTCTTTAGAGAGGTGTCTATTCAGGTCTTTTGCCCATTTTTAAATTGGATTGACTTTTTTTTTTTTTGGTGTTGAGTTGTATGAATTCTTTATAAATTTTGGATATTAATACCTTAGCAGATGTATCATTGGCGAATAAGTTCTCACCTTCAGTGGGTTGTCTTTTCATTTTGTTGATGGTTTCCTTTGCTGTGCAAAAACTTTTTAGTTTCATGTAGTTTCGTTTGTTTTTTTCTTTTGTTTCTCTCACCCGAAGTGATATATCAGAAAAAAAATTGCTACAAAAAATGTCCATGATATTACTGCCTATGTTTTCTTCTAGAATTTTTATGGTTTCGAGTCTAACATTTAAGTCTTTGACCCTTTTTTTTTTTTTTTTGGTTAATCCTCACCGGAGGACATTTTTTCCATTGATTATTAGAGAGAGAAGAAGAGGGATAGACAGGGGAGAGAGAGAAAGATAGAGAAACATTGATATGAGAGAGACAATTTGATTGGTTGCCTCCTGCATGCTCCCTGACCAGGGCTGGGGATTGAATCTGCAACTCAGGCACGTGCCCTTGACTGAGAATTGAACCTGTGACTCTTTGGTGCATGTAACCACTGAGAAACACCGGCCAGGGCTTACTGCATTTTGAGTTTATTCTTGTGAATGGTGTAAGAAGGTGGGTTAGTTTCTTTTTGCCCGTATTTGTCTTATTTTCCAACACCATTTATCGAATAGATCAGCGGTCGCCAACTGGTGGTCCGTGGACCACTGGTGATCCGTGAGATCCGAAAGGTTGGCAACCACTGGAATAGACTATCTTTACCCCATTGTATAGAATGCCTCCTTTGTCAAATATTAATTGACCATTGCGGTGCAGGTTTATTTCTGGATTCTCTATTCTGTTCCATTGATCTGTGTGTCTTTTTATGCCAGCACCAACCTGTTTTGATTACTACGGCTTTGTAGTGTAGTTTGATGTCAGATAATATGATTCCTCCAACTTTGTTCTTTCTCAAGATTGCTGTGGCTATTTGAGGTCTTTTGTGGTTCCATATAAATTGTTGTATTATTTGTTCTAATTTTTGAAATATGCCATTGGTATCTTTATAGGAATTGCATTGACTCTATAGATTGCTTTGGGTAGTATGGACATTTTAATACTGTTAAATATTCTTATCCACGAACCTGGTATATGCTTCCATTTATTTGTATTTTCTTCACTTTGTTGTTTCTGTATCTTATAAGTTTTCGAGTACAGGTCTTTTACATCCTTGGTTAAATTTATTCCTAGGTATTTCTTTGAAGCAATTTTGAATGAGATTTTTTTCTTAGTTTTTCTTTTTGATAGTTCTTTATTGGTCTATAAACAAGCAACTGATTTCTGGATATTTATTTTGTATCCTGCTACCTTACGGAATTCACTTATCAGTTCTAGTAGTTTTTGGTGGAATCTTTAGGTTTCTCATGTCATCTGCAAATAATGACAGTTTTCTTCCTTTTCAATTTGGATGCCTTTTATTTTTTCTTCTTTTTGTTTGATTGCTGTGGGTAGGACTTCCAGTACTATGTTGAATAAGAGTGGTGAAAGTGGGCATCTCTGTCTTTTTCCCAATCTTAAGAGAAATGCTTATAGTTTTTGCTCATTGAGTATGATGTTGGCTGTGGGCTTGTCATATATGGTCTTTATTGTGTTGAGGTATATTTCCTCTATTCCCACCGTACTGAGAATTTTTACCATAAATGGGTGTTGGATTTTGTCACATGTTTTTTCTACATCTATTGATGTGATCATGTGGTTTTTATCTTTAATTTTGTTTATGTGGTGTATCTCACTTATTGTTTTGTGGATGTTATAGTAACCTTGCACCTCTGGAATAAATCCTACTTGATCATTGTGTATGATCCCCCCTCCCTTTTTTTTTTTCTAAATTCATCATCTTTACACTCAATGAATTAATAGCAGTGGGTTCAGACTGGCCAGGTCCAGGGTTCTGTGGGCCTTGGGGGCAGGCCCAGCTACAACAAACACAGGAAAATGGGTGAGAGGGCAGGGGGAGGAGAGAGTTAACAGATTTGATCTTAAACTTGGGGTGTTGGGTGGAAAAGTGATGATCCTTAGGGCTTGGGGTCAGGACCAGCAGGAAGAAAGCTGTGGATCCTCAAAGGGGTGGGCTGGTACCCCTGGGGCTGTGCTGATTGGGAAGAAAAATGAGGCCTCCTCCCCTGAGGACTAGGCACTTGCCTCAGTCTCCTCCTGCCCCCACACCATCCATGGGAGAGATGGGGCCCTCATCCCCTTGCTCCTCTCACTGGCTCAGAGGCTGTTCCAGGTTGAGCCTCTGAAAGAAGCATTTGCCCAACTCATATGTGCTTACCATGATGGCACAGGAAGGTGCGGCCTTGATGATCTTTGGGAGGAAGCCTATGAAGAGTCCCCTGGTGCCAGACTCAGCCCGGATCCTCCGCAGCAGCAGCCAGGTGGAGTCAGTGTGTAGGAGTGACACTCTCATAGCCTCAACTGCTCTCAGTGCAACCTGGGGTTGATTTTTCACCACATCGGAGGGTGGAGTCGGGATGACAGACACTGTCTCTGAGGTCCCACCAGCCACAAAACTGATGCCCTGACGTCTGGTCCTTTGGCTTGAGCTAGCTCTTCACCAGCTCATATAGTTGAATCAGTACAGGACTGAAAAGGGCACATTCCGAAGAGCAGTGGGGCTCCAGCCCAGCCACAGTGAGTGCCAGCTGCCCTGAGCTATGGAGGTTTGGACACAGGCACCCAACTCCCTGTATGACACATGCTGAGCCTGCAACTTTGTCCGTACCAGCTCTAAGGGGCTTATCATAGTCACGGTGCCCAACTGGGCCAGTGTACCAGCCACCATGGTTGCATAGAAGTCAGAGGTCAGGGCTCGACTGCACAGGAAGCCCTTGAGTTGGTCATAAGCCATGAAGTAGATGGCGGTTGCTGGCAGTCATCACCAGGGTGGCTGGGAGACCACTCCACAGGGTCCTGGTACCCTCATGTCTCACAATCTTCACAAAGGCATCCATAGTGCCAGTGACGCGAGTGGGGTCCTGAAACCAGATCGCACAGCGGGCACCATTTGGGCACAGGTACAGGGGCTCCAGAACACCTTTGCAGTACAGGAGGCACTTCCCTGTGGGTCAGAGAGAGGAGGGCAGTTTGGCATAAGAGAGGCTCCAGAGTCTGGAGGGAGGCATCAACTTGCTGGTCATTGAGGGGCATTGAGACTGCAGGTGGGCCTTCACCACGTCCAGGGGAGTCATGAAGAGGGAAATGACCACAGCTCCAGCACCTGAGGCCACCATTTGTTGGAGGGGGCTGATGCCCCCAGGGTCCTGATCAGACATCTTATAGTTTCAATTCTGGCTTTAGGATGGCCCTCATGTGGTGCGGCACAGCGCCCAGGGTAGGGCAGGCCAGTGGCGGGTCCGAGTGCGGAGTCCCCACGCATTCGCCTTGCTTCAAGGTCGACAAGGAAAGGTGTATGATCTTTTTAAGGTATTGCTGAATTTGGTTTGGTACTCCTTTGTTGTGGATTTTAGCATCTATGTTCATCAGGGATATTGGCCTTTAATTTTCTTTCTTTGTAATATCTTTATCTTGTTTTGAAATTATGTGCTGGGCTTGTAAAATGAGCTTGGTAGTCTTTCCTCCTCTTGAATATTTTGGAATAGTTTGAGAAGGTTAGATGTTCATTCTTTTTTGAAAGTTTGGTAAAATTCACCTATGGAACCATGTGGTCCAGGTCTTTTGTTTGTTGGGATTTTTTTTATTACTACTTTAATTTCTTTAGTTGTAATCTGTTTATTTAGATTTTCTGATTCTTCCTGATTCAGTTTTGTAAGATTGTATGTTTCTAGGAATTTTTCTTGTTGTTGTTAATCCTCCCTTGCCCGAGGATATTTTTCCCATTGATTTTTTTAGAGAGAGTGGAAAGGAAGGAAAGAGAGAGGAGGGAGGGAGGAAGGAAAGGGGGCTGGGAGAGAGAGAGGAGAAACATCAATGTGAGAGAGAAACATTGATCAGTTGCTTCCCCCCCATGCCCCAAATGTGCAACCCAGGTATGTGCCCTTGACCAGGAATTGACCCCTGCCCCTTCAGTGGGCTGTATGACACTCTAGCCCAGCGGTTCTCAACCTGTGGGTCGCGACCCCTTTGGGGGTCGAACAACCCTTTCACAGGGGTCGCCTAAGACCATTGGAAAACACATACATAATTACATATTGTTTTAGTGATTAATCACTATGCTTTAATTATGTTCAATTTGTAACAATGAAATTGGGGGTCACCACAACATGAGGAACTGTATTAAAGGGTCACGGCATTAGGAAGGTTGAGAACCACTGCTCTAGCCAATAAGCCATGCCAATCAGGGCTGTTTCTAGGAATTGTCCAATTTGTTCACATAAATGTAGTTGTTCATAATATTTTCTTACAATCCTTTGTATTTCTTTGGTGTCAGTTGTTACTTTTCTTTCATTTCCCATTTTACTTATTTGGGTCCTCTCTCTTTTTTTATTGATGAATCTGCTTAAAGGTTTGTCAGTCTTGTTTAATCTTTTTAAAGAACCAACTCTTGGTATCAATGATCTTTTGTAATTTTTTTTTAGACTTTATTTTGTTTATTTCTGCTGTGATCGTTATTTTCTTTCTTCTCACTTTGACCTTTGTTGTTCTTTTTCAATTTCCTTTAAGTATAAAGTTAGATTGTTTATTTGACACTTTCTTGGTTCTTGAGATAGGCCTGTAATGCTATGAATTTCCCTCTTAGAACTGCTTTTGCTGTGTCCCATAGATTTTGGGTTGATGTGCCTCATTTTCTTTTGTTTGAAGGTATCTTTTGATTTCTTCCTTGATGTCATTGTTAACCCATTCATTGTTTAGTAATATGTTTTTTAGCCTCTATGTGTTTGTGTGTTTTCAGTTTTTTTCTTATAATTGATTTCTAGTTTCATATTGTGGTTAGAGAAGATGCTTGATATGATTTCAGTCTTAAATTCACCGAGACTTATTTTGTGTCCTAACATGTAGTTTATACTAGAAAATGTTCCATGTGTACTTCAGAAGAATTTATATTCTGCTGCTTTGGGGTAAAATGCTCTGAAGATATCATTTAAATCCATCTCATCTAGCGTGTCATTAAGGCTGTTGTTTCCTTGTTGATTTTCTGTCTGGAAGATGTATCCATTGACATTAATGTGGTGGTAAAAATCCCTTACTGTGACTGCATTACTGTCAGTCTCTTCTTTTATGTCCATCAAGATTTGCTTTACATACTTAGGTGCTCCTATGTTGGGTGCATAAATGTTTATAAAGTTTGTATCTTCTTATTGGATTGTTGCCTTTATCACCATGTAGTGCCCTAAAATCTATATTGTCAGATATAAGTATTGCTACTCCAGTTTTTTAAAATTTCCATTTTCATGAAATACCTTTTTTCATCTCTTTACTTTTAGTCTGTCTGTATCTTTTGATTCTGCTGCTTTGGGGTAAAATGCTCTGAAGATATCATTTAAATCCATCTCATCTAGCGTGTCATTAAGGCTGTTGTTTCCTTGTTGATTTTCTGTCTGGAAGATGTATCCATTGACATTAATGTGGTGGTAAAAATCCCTTACTGTGACTGCATTACTGTCAGTCTCTTCTTTTATGTCCATCAAGATTTGCTTTACATACTTAGGTGCTCCTATGTTGGGTGCATAAATGTTTATAAAGTTTGTATCTTCTTATTGGATTGTTGCCTTTATCACCATGTAGTGCCCTAAAATCTATATTGTCAGATATAAGTATTGCTACTCCAGTTTTTTAAAATTTCCATTTTCATGAAATACCTTTTTTCATCTCTTTACTTTTAGTCTGTCTGTATCTTTTGTTCTGAGGTGGATCTCTTATAGACAGCATATATATGGGTCTTGTTTACTTATCCATTCAGCTACCCTATGTCTTTTGATTGTAGCATTTAAGCCATTTACATTTAAAGTGGTTATTGATAGGTACTTATTGTCATTTTATTCTTTTAGCTATGTTTCTCTGTTTTTTTCTCCTCTTCCTCCTGTGCCTTCTTCTTCCTCCTTTCTTCTTCCCAGTCCTACTCCTCCTCTCCTCTTTATCCTTTTTTTCCTCCTCTTTCTCCCCCCCCAATTCCGTGTGGTCCCCCTCATTCTTCCTTGGGTCCTCCCTCTCTTCCTCTTGTTATTCCTCGTTCCTTTTACATTTCTTGTTATACTTCTTTAGATTTTCTTGTCTGGGAATCTCTTTATTTTTCCTTTAATTTTATTCTTTCTTTTTAATTCTCTCCTGAGGATATGTTTTTATTGATTTTAGAGACAGAGGAAGGGGCGGGGGGAAGGAGGGAGGTAGAGAGGGATGGAGAGAAAGAGGGGGGAAAGAAAGAGAAAGAGAAACATCGATTGCTTGCTTCCTGCATGTGCCCGACCAGGGATCAAACCTACAATTGGGTATGTGTCCTGACTGGGAATCAAACCTATGACCCTTTGGTGCACAGGATGACGCTCCAACTAACTGAGACACACTCACCAGGGTTGTCCTTTGGTTTTAGATGATATCCTGGAAATAGTCTTGCTGAGTAAAGTAGTCTTGGTTGTAGGTTCTTGATTTTTATCACTTTGAATATTTTACACCAATCCCTTCTTGCCTGAAATGTTCTCTTGAGATTGAGAAGTCAGCTGTCAGTCTTTTGGGAGTTCCCTTGTAGGTAATTAAGCACTTTTCTCTTGCTGTCTTTAAGATTCTGTATTT
>NW_005370944.1:2937413-2938903 GCF_000412655.1 Myotis brandtii | reverse complement strand
GATTTTTTACAGAGAGGAAGGGAGAGAGATAGAGAGTTAGAAACATTGATGAGAGAGAAACATCGACCAGCTGCCTCCTGCACACCCCCTACTGGGGATGTGCCGGCAACCAAGGTACATGCCCCTGACCGGAATTGAACCTGGGACCCTTCAGTCCGCAGGCTGACGCTCTATCCACCGAGCCAAACCAGCTAGGGCCTTTTTTCATCCTAATTATGATGTGTCTTGGTGTGGACCTCTTTGGATTCATCTTGTTTGGGACTCTTCATGCTTCCTTGAATTGTGTGTCTTTTTCCTTCACCAATTTAGGGAAGCTTTCATTTATTATTTCATTAACTAGGTCTTGATCACCTTGCTCGCTCTCTTTTTCTCTCTCTCCTTCTTATGCCCCTATGATGCAAATGTTGTTATGCTTCATGTTGTTCCAAACTATCCTCATTTTTTTGGATCCTTTTTTCTTTTTGCTGTTCTGCATTCTGCCCAGACCTTGGCAGGCCAGAGCCACAAGGAGTTGGGAATGTGGGGCCTCCAGGAATCTGGGGAGTGGAGCTAGTAGATCTCCTGTGAGATTCACTGGAAAATAGGGGGAATTGCCCCCACCCCAGAGCTGCACAACTCAGTTACTGACAACCTGGCCCTATGCAGCCTACTCAATAAGGCACAAGTTTTTCATGGTGGGTCAACAGGGAGTCCAGAGTGTGTGGCTATTCCATTCCCTCAGGCTGATGCTGTATGGAGGGGTGTTCCACCCAAGTAAAATGGCATCTGTAGTGTGGGATAGTGATTTATGTAGGAAATAGGCCTCTGTGATCCATCTCCAACATAGTCAACTTTTAATGAAAATGGTTACTGAATTTCCCCAGGGCAAACAGAATGTAGGGAGGAGAGAAGAGCATATAAGAACAAAGAACTGTGTACATGAGCCAGCATCATGGTGGGAACCCCTGAGGTGCCTGCCTCAACTAGACAGGGGGAGGTGGGGACAACTCGAAAGGCCTCAGCCCAATTTTTTTAAATGGCCCAATAGGAGACAATAAGACTTCGGTGATGTATGAGGAAACTTTTAACCCCGTAGTACTCAGCCATTGAGGAACTGGAAGAAGTTTTCTTGCACCTTGAGGATAAATAGGCTGTGATTACTACTCCACATGTGCCTGTACAACCAAATTAACACCCGCTCTCGAGAACGTATTAAAGGTCTCATTTTTGCCATACTTATGTCTGAGTTCGTTATTTTAATTAGGACAGGTGAGAATTTCTCACACTCAGCACAGGGTGCCTGGAGGCTGTCCCTTCAGCTCTCTCCCTAGAGCAGTGGTTCTCAACCTTCCTAATGCTGCGACCCTTTAATACAGTTCCTCATGTTGTGGTGACCCCCAATTTCATTGTTACAAATTAAACATAATTAAAGCATAGTGATTAATCACAAAAACAATATGTAATTATATATGTGTTTTCCAATGGTCTTAGGCGACCCCTGTGAAAGGGTC
>NW_005370944.1:2923008-2936679 GCF_000412655.1 Myotis brandtii | reverse complement strand
CGATCAGGGGGTTTGGGTGCTGCCCCCTGTCACGCTGATCTGGTGCCAAGAGGCCTCGTGGCTCCGCTGATCCCGGTGCTGGGAGGCATATTACCCTTTTACTATATAGGATAGAGGCCTGGGGGCCGGCTGGTTTGCCCTGAAGGGTGTCCTGGATCAGGGTGGGGGTCCCCACTGGGGTGCCTGGCCAGTCTGGGTGAGGGGCTGAGGGCTGCTTTCAGGCTGGCAATTGACTGAAGCTCCCAACCGCTCCTTGTTTTCTTTTTTTTATTCTGGGCCAGCTTTAGCTCTGGCTCTAGCTCTGAGGCTTCCGCTGCTATAATCGAAACAATGTATAACTCTAGCTCTGAGATCCCGGCTGGCTGAAAGCTGATTTCTGGGGTTTTGTTTAGCTACTACATTTGCAACATAGTACATAGTTTCTTAGAGTTGTAGCTCAGAGGCCGTCAAGTCAGGCGGGGGTTGGAGTCCGCAGTCACTGCAGCAAGCAAACCTCATGTTCGCTTCCAGCTGCCTGGCTGCCGGCCGCCATCTTGGCTGACAGTTAATTTGCATAAGGATATGCTGATTAGCCAATGGGAAGGGTAGCGGTCGTACGCCAATTACCATGTTTCTCTTTTATTAGTGTAGATTTTCCAATGGTCTTAGGCGACCTCTGTGAAAGGGTCGTTCGACCCCCAGAGGGGTGGCGACCCACAGTTTGAGAACCGCTGCCCTAGAACTATAAACCCCAGTCTCTTCCTCATGACTCTAGTCTGCTCAGCCCTCCCTCCGCTATAGCCCAGGCTGAGTACCTGCAAACAAGATTTTGTGCATTGGCCTTTTTGGAGGGCATTCTGTGTCTTTAGCAGACCCCCTTTTCTCCCTGGCTGACAAGTGTTATGTGGGCACCTCATCCCTGCTCTGGTGCTCTGGGTTGATTAGCCTGGCATTGGGTTTAGACCCCACAGTTCTCAGGGGGAATCTTTTCAGCTGAGATATCCCTCTGGAATCTCAGCTGTTGCTCATGGAAGAGGACCAACCCTTTCACATCTCCGCCCTTTCTACCAGTCTTGATGTGGCTTCTTCTGAATCTTTGGTTATAGGACTTCTCTTCAGCTAGTCTTCAGTTGGTTATTCAGGTTGATTGCTCTATATTTTAGTTGTAATTCCAGTTGGTTCTGGGAGGAGGTGAGTGTAACATCCACCTGTTTCTCTGCTCTCACAAGTAGGATCCTCACAAGTAGGCTTTTTAGATGGACAGGTGTTTTTGTTTTGTTTTTTTGTTGTTGTTTTCCAAGGAGTGTAAAGGGAGGAGCATGGCTCATTTTTTTTTTATTCTGAAGCTTATCATTTGTAATGGAGAGGTGATTGCTCAATGATGAAATCATAGGCCAGATCTTTTAAAGATTATAAGGCTAGAAAAGAAGCTGCAGATAGTACTAATTCCAAATTTTAATACCTGAAACCATATCATTACATATTTTCTTTTTAAGGCTTTATTACCTGTTAGATGTTGTGGACACTTTAAAAAAGTGTTTCTATGATTTCAGAGAGAGAGAGGGAGAGAGATAGATAGAAACATCAGTGATGAGAGAGAATCATCAATAGGCTGCTTTCTACATGCTCTTTACTGGGGATCGAACCCACAATCTGGTCATGTGCCCTGATCGAGAATTGAACTGTGACCTCCTGATTCATGGGTTAACATAACACTCAACCACTGACTCACACCAGCTGGACTGTGGGCGCTTTAAAAAAAATGAAACATTGATTTTTCTGGAGTTTATTGAAAGTCAAAGGAATCTGTTTCAGGATAATATGTATTGGGAAGTTCTAAGGAGTTAATTTTTGCTACTTTATGAAGAAACTAGAGGCCCAGTGCACTTGGTGGGGGGGGGTGTCCCTCAGCCCGGCCTGCTCCCTCTCGCAGTCTGGGACCCCTTGGGGGATATCCGCCTGCTGCTGAGGCGGGAGAGGCTCCCGCCACTGCCACTGTGCTCGCCAGCCATGAGCCCGGCTTCTGGCTGAGTGGTGTTCCCCCTGTGGGAGCGCACTGACCACCAAGGGGCAGCTCCTGCATTGAGCGTCTGCCCCCTGGTGGTCAGTGCGCGTCATAGCAACCGGTCGTGCTGCTGTTCAATCGATTTGCATATTAGGGTTTTATTATATAGGATCCTTTAAAAAAAATCTGTGTAAGCGTTGTGTAAGAATGAACTTCCTTCTTTAGAGTAGCCATAGTTAAATAGAAATTCTGCAGTTTCAGAATCAGTCTTGTTAGTCATTAAAACTTGTGGGTAATAAATATCCCATAATGTTGTGGTACTAACTTGGTAGTTAGTTTCACTTTGCTCACAATTAAGTTTTAAAATTTGTCTCTGAATGTACATAATAGTTTGACCTTGATACAAAATTCCTGTGTCAGAATATTTTTCTTTCAGAACTCACTGGGCTTTTCTCCCCCACTCCTTATTTAATGTTGTTCATAATGTCTACTAGATACCCTCTTCTTTTTTGGTTTTTAATCTTTATGTTTGTACCCTCATCTTTTGTTTTGTTTTTTAACCTATATGTTTTTAGAAAAAATTTTAAATATATGTATTTTTATTGATTTCAGAGAGGAAGGGAGAGGGAGAGAGAGATAGAAACATCAATGATGAGAGAGAATCATTGATCGGCTACCTCCTGCACGCCCCCTACTGGCGTCTCCACAACCCAGGCATGTGCCCTGACCAGGGATGGAACCGTGACCTCCTGGTTCATAGGTTGACACTCAACCACTGAGCCATGCCAGCTGGACTTTAGATTTTATGTGTTGACTTTGAGATTTAGAAATTTCACCAGAATATGAGTAAATGGGAGTTTATTCATTGCTTTGGTTCATAAAGGGGAGAATGATGATTTTTATTTTTCTTTTTTTAATATATTTATTGATTTTTTAGAGAGAAGAAGGGAGAGGGATAGAGAGTTAGAAACATCGATGAGAGAGAAACATTGATCAGCTGCCTCCTGCACACTCCCTACTGGGGATGTGCCCGCAACCAAGGTACATGCCCTTGACCGTAATCGAACCTGGGACCCTTGAGTCCGCAGGCTGATGCTTTATCCACTGAGCCAACCGGTTAGGGCTATTGCTTTTTGTTTGTTTGTTTAAACCTGGTACAGTGGAGTTGCATAATTGTTAGGCATTAGATTTAAATTCAGCAAGTAATGTGAAAACTGCATATATTGTCTTATTCTCCTTCAACTTACTGTAATAAAGCCTTACATTGGAAGCTGCTATTTCATCTCCCAATAAGTTGGGCATAGATAGTTTTCCCTGTTAGTGTTGAAATAAATTATTTTCTTAACTATCAATGAAGAGGAAGACTTGAATTTATATTATTAAAAAATGTTTTTAAAAACTGTAGAATTGCACTGTGATGAGATTATCCTAGTAAGAGGGGCACACTGGAGCCGGGCTCAACTGGGAGAACAAAAAGTTTATATCTCATATTGCATGTGCATTCTGAATGGCTGGTGGAATGGTTTCTTCTCTTTATATTAGTTTATACTCTCATATATGGTTGAATTCTTTTAACTTAAAATGTATGTATGATGTGACTTCTTTTATTAGTATCTCTTTTTGTTCTGAATTCACAAATCTATTTTAGGGCAGGAAAATTTTCTTCTGTTATTACTTTATTACATACTAGAGGCCTGATGCATGACATTTGTGCACTGTGGGAGTCCCTCAGCCCAGCCTGCTCCCTTTTGCAGTCCGGGATCCCTCGGTGGATGTCTGACTGCCAGCTTAGGCCTACTCCCTGTTGGCAGTCGGACATCCCCCGTGGGGCCCTTAGCGCTGCCGCCCTTGCGCTCACTAGCCTTGAGCCAGACTTCTGGCTGAGCGGCACTCCCTCTGTGGGAGTGCACTGACCACTAGGGGGCAGCTTCTGCGTTGAGTGTCTGCCTCCTGGTGGTCAATGCGCGTCATAGCGACCGGTCGTTCTGCATATTAGGGTTTTATTATTTAGGATACTCTGTTTATCTCTTTCTGGAATTCCAGAAATAGACATATTTGGTCTCTTGTCTCTTTATTCCATGACACTTGATTTCTCCTTTTTTCTGTGCATGTCAATTTTTGCTTTATCAGTTTTGAGATTGTTTATTGTATCCATACAGATTTACTGGTAAAAGGACTCATTGTTATCGCTAGTAATGTTATTCACCTTAAAGTCTACTTTTTCTGATATTAATGTAGCTATATCAGCTGTCTTTCGATTAGTATTTAAGCATTTTCAGTATGTAGCATATTGTTAGGTTTTCTTTTAATTTAGTTTGAAAATTTTTTTTTTCTTAGAGAATTTAGTCTATTTACATTTAATGTAATAGCATATATACGGCTTTAAATTCTCCATTTTATTATTTACTACTACTTTGTTCTGTATTCTCTTTTCTTTTGATTATTTTCAGTTATTCAGCTATATATTCTTGAACTACCCATTTGTTCTTTCAATTTTTGTGATAGCTATATATTTTAGTTCTCTTTATATTTGAGATCCACAAGACATTATTTTATAAGTCATTTTTCATTTTGATTTTTTCTCTTCTTTCCATCTGCATCTCTGAGTCTCTGTTTGATCTCATTTTCTTCTGTCTGGAGAATATCCTTTAGAATTTAGTTGGATCTGCTGGAGATGAATTCACTCAGCTTTTGTCTGTTGGAAAACATCTTTTTTTGTTGTTATTAATCCTCACCCAAGGATATTTTTCCATTGATTATTTTAGAAAGAGTGTAAGGGACGGGGAGAGACAGAGAGAGACACATTGATTGGTTGCCTCCCACACATGCCCTGACCAGAGCTGGGGATTGAGCCTGCAACTGAGGTATGTGCCCTTAACCGGAATTGAACCTGGGACCCTTCAGTCTGGGGGCTGATGCTCTATCTACTGAGCAGTACTGGCTAGGGCTGAAAACATCTTTACTTTACCTTTAATTTAGATAAATTTTGGCTGAGTATAGAATTCTGGATAAACAGTTTTTTCTTTCAGCCCTTTAAATATTTCATTGTCTGCTGAATGCCATCATTTCTGATGAGAAGTCAGCTGTACGAGGTTTATCAGTTAATAATGTGGATTTTTTTCAATAGATGGAATTACACATATGTTGATATATATGCTATTTTGTTGTATTGACAATAAGCCTCAAAACTTCATATGTCAAATTTGCTGAAGATGTTAACATCATAGATATTTTTACATTTAAAAATGTCGAATTTCGTGTCAAAAAAGGAGCATTTGAGGGAAGTTTTAATTCATTACTTTATTTTGAAGAATAGTGCTGATGAGTACTTTGGGAAGCTTATGGTGAACATGCTCCATCTCAGGATACTTGTGAACACTGGTTTAAATGCTTTAAACGTGATGATTTCTATGTGACAGGCAAATAACATCTAGGTCAGTGGTTCTCAACCTGTGGGTCGCGACCACTTTGGGGGTCGAACGACCCTTTCACAGGGGTCGCCTAAGACCATCGGAAAACACATATATAATTACATATTGTTTTTGTGATTAATCACTATCCTTTAATTATGTTCAATTTGTAACAATGAAATTGGGGGTCACCACAACATGAGGAACTGTATTAAAGGGTAGCGGCATTAGGAAGGTTGAGAACCACTGATCTAGGTCAACCAAAAAAGTGTGAAGACCAACAATTGTTACAAACATTATTGGATGCAGATGCGTGTCAAACTCAAAAACAACTTGCAGAAAGTTTAAACGTTGCTCAGCAAACAATTTCCGATCATTTACAAGCAATGGGAAAGATTTTAAAGGAAGGAAAATGGGTGCCACCTCAACTGAGCGAAAGACAAATGGAAAACCTAAAAGTCATCATCAGTAAAATGTTACTTCAGTGGCACGAAAGAAAGTCTTTTTTTTGCATCGAATTGGATTTATTTTGAGAATCCCAAACGCACAAAGTCATGGGTTGATCCAAGTCAACCATCAATCTGAGCAGCACTTCAAAACGTACGAAGATGTGGAAAATTGGGTCTCTGAATGGTTTGCCTCAAAACAAGAAAAGTTCTATTGGGACGGTATCCACAAATTACCGGAATGATGGGGGAAATGTGTAGCTAGCGATGAACATTACTTTGAATAAAGCACTTTTGATGTTTCTCTTGAAATTATCATGTTTTCTTTGATTACAAAATCCACATTATTAACGGATACACCTAGTAAATGTTATTTTCCATTTTTGTGGGTAATGTACTTCTCTCCCTCCTTTCCCTATTGTCCACTTTTCAGATTTGCTCTTTATCTCTTTCAGAAATCTAGCTGTGATGTGCCTAGTTGTGATTTTCCTTTTACTTATCCTGCTTCTTGAGCTTCTTGTATCTGTTGGATGATTACTTTCATCAAATTTGTAAAGTTCTTGGCCATTATCTCTGTTTTTTTAATCCTGGCCTGAGGACATATTTTTTTCATTGATTCTAGAGAGGGAGGAAGGGAGAGAGAGAAAGAGAAACATTGATGGATTGCTTCCTATATGCGCCTGATCAGGTATCGAGCTTGCAACCTGGGTATGTACCCTGACTGGGAATTGAACCCATGACCCTTTGGTACATGTGATGATGCTGTAACCGCTGGGCAACACAAGCCAGGGCTTGGTCGATATCTCTTTGGAGTTTAGTTCACTTAGGTTTCTTTGATCCTCATCACTCTGATGGGTTCAGAAAAACTACGGTGTTTATAGCTTATCTGTCCTGTTTTGGTTGTTAGGGTAAGAGCAAGCCTCTTGTGATTTTCTACCCAGTGGTTCTCAACCTTCTGGCCCTTTAAATACAGTTCCTCATGTTGTGACCCAACCATAAAATTATTTTCGTTGCTACTTCATAACTGTAATGTTGCTACTGTTATGAATCATAATGTAAATATCTGATATGCAGGATGGTCTTAGGCGATCCTGGTGAAAGGGTCGTTAAACCGCCAAAGGGGTCGCGACCCACAGGTTGAGAACCGCTGTAAAACAGAGGCAGCACTCCATTTACTGATTTCTTAATTTCATTTATTGTAGTTTTTAGTTGTAGAATTTTTATTCTGCTTTCTTTTATAGTTTCTAGGCCTCTGCTGAAATTCTCCATTTTGTGTCTTTATTCTTTCAACCCATCCTATAATATGTATTCCCATGAGGGTTTGCTTTTAAAAGCCTATTTCTCCTGATTTGGAGGTTGTCTTTTTATGTGCTTATTTATTTTTGATTGAATGCCAGGTGTTGTTTATGAAAAATTATGGAGATAATCTGAAATTATAACTATCTTCTTCCAGAAAAGATTTATCTTTGCTTCTCTTCTGCATGTGGTTATTCTAGAGGCACTAACAATCTCAGATTGCTTTAATACATTCAGGGATTGAGATGATTTAAAATTAGGCTTAAGACCCTATGAACTGAAATGTTTTGAACTTAACCTTTACTTCTTGTACGTAGCTCTTTGAGGTCCTAATTCACCTCAAATCCTGCAGCAGTCCCTTCCTTTTTGATGTGATTTTTTTTTTTCTTTAGATGCAAGCCTGACTTCTTTTATTTTTATTCTGCCACTACTTTGGCCTTAACTCTCCCTTTCTTTTCTTCCCAAGTAATTGCTGCTTATCTCTGAGGATTTAGAAGGATCATGTTTTGGTTTTTAAGGGGACTATATTTTCTTAGTTCCTCCTAGTTCCCTCTTCCCTTGAAGATGAAGTGAGGTAGTATCTAGAAAAGACCTGAGTTATCTATCAGAAAATGTTCAGAAACTTCCTCTATGATTATTAAGAGGAAACTTCTCTAGGATAGGTGATATAATAACACCAATTTTGAGCCACAGTTCAGGCTGTCATAACTACATTTTAATTGGCTGCATTTTTTAAACACAAGCTAGCTATGTTCTCCACCCTCCTCAATTTTGGCAGTATAAAGGCCAGTTTCACAGAGAAGAACATGTAAACAAGTAAGCACAAGGGAGCTTGTGTGAATGAAGTTTTGCTGTATAGCTCAGCGACTTTCTCTGATTTAAGATGTAGTTATTGGCAACTTCAAATAGTTTGTGTTCTCTGAGGGAGAAGTCCAGTCTATTTAACTGTGTTTAGTGAAAACTAGTTATGATTTTCCAATGGGAAACAGACTCCCAGACTCATATATTCATTTAGTAAGCATTCACTGAGTAGCTATCATGTGCAAAGCATTGTGCTAGGTATTGGAAGATACATAAGAGTTATCAATTTAATAAAGGGCATATCATGTATAAAAATTACCATAATGCTGTGTAGAAAGTGATGTCTGTTGGGCAGGGTGCTATGGGAGTTCTAAAAATGGAGCAATTACTTGCAGACACGGCAACTTACAGGGAACTTTATGGGGATGTTAGAATTTGGGCTGGGTGATGAAGGCGGAGTACCTGGTCCCTGCATTGGCAGCACGGGCTGTTGTGTAGTATTGTTGACTGAGAAGGAGATGTGGACCTGTGGAGATGGGCAGGGGGAGCGGAAATGTAGTGAGAAAACGTCAGGAGTAGGAAAACATTGGTGATATGGGTAACAGAAAGTAATTTACTCTGAGGTTTAGAGTATTAATGTGAAGTGGCCCAAATTAGGAATGGGAAAGTATGGTGCTTGATCTGACAATAAGGGATGGTATAAATTGGAGGAATGGGTTGAATCTAGGCTGTTTATAAAAAATTGGGGTTTGTGAACCATTGTTTTTCTAATCTAGGAGTTAACAGTTTTATCATTAAAAAAAAGTGTTCTTTACTCAAATAATTTAGGGAATCTCTGCAGGAGAGGGAGAATAATACCGATCTTTTAGGATGATTTCATTCATTTATGTTGTTATATTAAAAATAGTGTTCCAGTTGAAATTTGTTATAGTTTTTCATCTCGATGTCTTCAGAAATGATCGAAGAGCAGCAGTGTAGGTGATTGGGCTGGTCTCACCCCCTCTTCTCACTCCACAGTGGAGGGTTCTGTTTAATTTAGGTAATGGCAGTGCTCCTACTTTCCTGCTAAATAAGAAGTTCAATCCACAGTAAAAAGTTCTTAAAAGGTTTTAGGGACACAGTGGTATAGACCTAGTGTGGCTTAGACAGCTGTTGGTTGTCCAAATATAGCAGATGTCCTATGTTTCTACTGTGTTAAGATACAGTTGGTATTTTCCTGTATCTTTCTGCAAATCTCTACCTCATGACTACCCATTAGCCCTTCTAGGGGTTTCCAGGATTTGGGGGACCTTAGGCAAGTTGGTTAACCTATCTGTGCCTTGGTTTTCTCTTGTGGAAAGCACTATGTACCAGAGACTTTTAAAACGTGTTACATGTAATAAGTCATTTAATCTGTGGTTCTATACCTAGCAAATGACAAGTAGAAATTTAAGTCTAGGCCAGGTTATTAACCAGCTGACTCTAATCTGATATATTAAACAGTGTGGGTTTTCCCTCCTGGAATGCTGGCTCTTTCCCTTACTAATATGCACGTACCCCCATCCCCTTTGTATAGTCAGACCTAATTCTTCTGTTCCAAAGAGAAAGGAAAGAAGCTCTTTTTAAATTGTTCAGAAGTGTATATGGCCAAGAGAATGCCCAAATAGATTTTGCTTTCGAGCCTTATTGTTACTAGTTACTTACTGCCTCAAGTCCTTTGCTCTAAAGAGCAGAAGTTTGTTTTACTGTAAAAAGTTTGGCATGTATTGTATACTTTTATGACATAAAATAGGCCCAGAATTGTGATTCTAAAAACACAAATGATGTATTAAAAATATCCTGGAGTTAAAACATATAAGATAATTTCTATAAGTTTTCCCCCCTGAAACAAGAGTTAGGAAAAAGTACCAATAATTTTTCTTATTAATGGGTAGACTTACCCAATCTTACTCTTGAACTTTTTTTAAATTTTAATTTTTCCTGAGTTATATATATATTGAAATGTATATATATTGAAATGTAGATGTAGATCTTAAGTGTACTGTTCAATCAGTGTTGGTGAGTATAGTGTTTTATTTATTTGTATTTTCTCAATTGGTATGTGAAGATATATTCTGATTTTAAATAATTATCTCCCTTTACTTTGTTTTCTGTATATTTGTTATAAAATTCATATGTATTTTCAACTCATATCTTTTTTACTCAGATATGTTGTAAAACAGTAACCTAGTAGTGGAGGTAATCTTTTAAAGGGAAACTTGAGGCGTTTCCCTTTAAAAATGGACTGTTAGTGTTGGAGCTACATAGAGTGAATAAATTTCCTGGGAGGAAACGATAATAAAATATTCAGGAAGTTATTAGGAAATGAGAACTTGTGTCCTTGTGCACGCAGATAAAGCTGCTAAGACCTTTGTGTATATCCAAACAATTTGTATTAGAGGAAGGAATGAGAGATTTGGCAACTTTCTTCTAATGGTGTGAGGAACCTTGGACTTATGATGCATAATTGAAAGACAAATTTCCCAGAGCAGAGTCATTAGAGAATTGTTTTTTCTCTATTTGAGTGTTTATGTCAGGGAAGAAAAGTGAGTACTTTCTGAAGCTGGATTGTGTAAATGAGAACACAATGGAGAAAACTGTTCCTGGGGGAAATCTGTGGCAGGGTGCTTTAGGAATGGATGCATATATTTCTCCTCCCCGCCCCCCCCCCTTGGTTCTGCTTAAATTTTTTCTGCTTTATGCTTTGTTCTCATGCCATCATTACAGTTTAGCTCTGTCCTTTATTTTCTTTTTTAAAAAGAGCTTTGTTTTTTTTAATTGAGTTTTTGAGAGAGAGAGAGGAAGGAAGAGCGAGAAGCATCAATTTGTTGTTCTACTTATTTATACAATCATTGGTTGGTATTTTGCATGTGTCCTGATCTGGGATGGAACCCACAAACTTGGTGTATTGGGACAACGTTCTAACCAACTGTGCTACCTGGCCAGTGCTATCCTTAATTTTAGCCATTTAGTTCCAAAGTAACTATGAACACTGTAACTCTTAGGCACTAATTTAACTTTTACTGACTGGAATTGATATACCAGTAATTTTATTTAACAAACTGGGTTTAGACACTTGTTTTTTTCCTTTAGTGTGTGTTCATGGCAGGGACAATTTACCTTTAAGTTGGATCCCCTTACTCGCAGGGAACGTTCAAGGTCCTGGGAGAGCTCTAGCAAAGTGTTCAGTACTTATATGTTTCTGTAAAATCTTCAAAATTGAGATTCCTCCCTTTTTTTTCATAAAAGGGGCCCCCAAATTAATTATTCTTCAACCCCCACAAAACTCAAATCAGCCATAGTTCATGATCCAGGTTGGGTGTTGCTTTCTAAATGTGACTAAGGTAGATATTGAAGGATACCAGAAAGAAAGTATCATTGAGAAAGCTGCTCTATTTATTGCCTGGTGTTTGTGGTGGCCATGGGTCTCTGTGGCTCCTGCAAGTGTGGGCCAGAAGAAGGCAGGAGGAACTGGAGGAGGGCTAAGGGAGGAGTGGTGGAGGAGAGGATGTGCCATAGACAGGGTTGTGAGACCTGACAAGGATGTTCTCATTAGAAAGGATGCATTTGCCAATATTTTTGATAGCATTTTAAAATAACTGAACAGGGGGAAGGAAGATGGCGGCTGGCAGGACGGCAGTGAGGGTGAGAGTGTGAGTGAGGTAGCATGGACATGTGGTGTGTGTGTGCGTATGAGTGTGAGTGAGGGACGGTTAGATCAGGCAGGACTTTCAGGGGCTGGTGGACCGGGCTCTCTTAGATGGGGACCCCTCCTACCGCTGCAAGCACTGCTGGGTGGACGGTGCTGGCACAGAAACCACACTATCTTGAAGGGGGGAACTGCTGTGACTAGAAGCCCAGCCTCACCACCAACCAGACTAGCCTCAAGCACCACCTGGGACCCTATAGTCATCTGGCCAAAGACATGCCACTGCAGCTGCAGACCCACGGGCACTGGGACTACAGCCTCTCTGGCATAGGGCTCCTGTGAGTTCCGGAGTGCGCTCCCCTCCCCAACATGTCTCAGCAGCTGGGCTCTCCCGTGACTCTAAGAGCATGCGACACTCCCGCTGACCCGCTGCCGCGGTACAGGCCCCGCGCATCCTGGTGCCTGGACTCTCCCGTGACTTTCGGGGTATGTGACCTTCCCGCCAAGCCTTCCACTTCAGCCACAGGCCCCAAGCAACTCAGCACCTGGACCCTTCGGTGATAGCAAAATGGGGAGACAAAGGAACAACCCCAAAGGAAAGAGGAGAAATTGCCAGAAAAGACAGTAAATGAAAAGGCGGCATGCAATATGACAGAAAAAGACTTCAGAGTAATGATCATACAGTTCATAAACTGGATGGATGAGAAAATCAACAACTTATGTAAGAATCAAGAGGAAGTCAAGAATGATATAGCTACAATAAAAAAAAAGATGGAAGGTTTCAAGAGTAGACTAGAAGAGGTGGAGGACCGAATTAGTTAGAACAGTGGTTCTCAATCTTCCTAATGCCGCGACCCTTTAATACAGTTCCTCATGTTGTGGTGACCCCCAACCATAAAATTATTTTCGTTGCTACTTCATAACTGTAATTTTGCTACTGTTATGAATTGTAATGTAAATATCTAACATGCAGGATGTATTTTCATTGTTACAAATTGAACATAATTAAAGTATAGTGATTAATGACAAAAACAATATGTAATTATATATGTGTTTTCCGATGGTCTTAGGCGACCCCTGTGAAAGGGTCTTTCGACCCCCAAAGGGGTTGCGACCCACAGGTTGAGAACCGCTGAGTTAGAAGATAGGGCAGAGAAACAGGTCCAATCCTAACAACAGTTGGAGGAAAAAAATAGAAAGCAGGAAGAGAGCTTAAGGGAGCTTTGGGACAACATGAAATGAAGTAATGTACATATAATAGGGGTACCAGAAGGACAAGAAGCGGAGCAAGGATTAGAAAACCTATTTGAAGAGAAACCAAGATGGCGGCATAGGTAAACACCGGAAATTGCTGCCTCGCACAACCACTTCAAAAATACAACTAAAAGACAAGACAGACATCATCCAGAACCACAGGAAGGCTGGCTGAGTGGAAATTCTACAACTAGAAGGAAAGAGAAAAGCACACTGAGACTCAGAGGAGGTGCGGAAGTAAAGTGCAGAAGTACGGAGGCGCACGTGGAAAGGCCTGGCAGCTGAGGACGCGGCACAGGTGGAAAGGGCTGGCAGCTGAGGACGCGGTGCATGTGGAAAGGGCTGGCAGCTGAGGACAAGGTGCAGGTGGAAAGGGCTGGCAGCTGAGGACGCGGCGCATGTGGAAAGGGCTGGCAGCTGAGGATGCGGTGCACGTGGAAAGGGCTGGAAGCTGAGGACGTGGCGTACGTGCAAAGGGCTGGCAGCTGAGGACACGGCACACGAGGAAAGGGCTGGCAGCTGAGGACACGGTTGTCTTTTTCAATCGGGAGGGAGTCTCAAGCTCCCGACTGCTCTGAACTCCAGTTCTGGGCGAGTCTCTGGGGATCCAGACTCAATACAGGGAGAAACTGGACTGTCTGGCATCGGTCAGAACTTGAGGGCGGCTTTCTCAGGTGCTTGCAGCGAGTACCGGGACACTGAGAAGTGGGGCCTCTTAGGGCAGGACTGAGGAGCAGCCATAGCTGTTTGCTCTGCCCTGTTGATCCCTTGAGACCCCGCCCCACCCAAGCTGTGCACAGAGGCTTTTGCATA
>NW_005370944.1:2918948-2921113 GCF_000412655.1 Myotis brandtii | reverse complement strand
GGAACAACTGTAATAATCTGAACAATAAAGATTTAATAATAATAATTAAAAAAAGAAGACCTATTTCAAGAAATAATTACAGAAAACTTCCCAGATTTGGGGAGGAAAAAAAATCACAAGCACTGAGTCCCAAACAAGATGAACCCAAAAAGACCCACACCAGGACACAGTGTAATGAAAATGGCAAATGTTAATGACAAAGAGAGAATCTTAAAAGCTGCAAGAGACAGAGAGTTACTGACAAAGGATCTCTCATTAGATTATTATATGATTTCTCATCAGAAACAGAAGGGCCAGAAGGGAATTGAATGAAGTATACAAAGTGATGCAAAGCAAGGGACTGAATCCAAGAATACTCTATACAGCAAGGCTATCATTCGAAATTGAAGGGGAAATCAGGAGCTTTGCACACACACACAAAAAGGCTAAGGGAGTTTATCACTACCAAGCCAGCAATGCAATAAATGCTAAAGGGGCTGTTGTAATAAGAAGAAATAGACAGTCTGCCTGGTGGTCAAACCCCTCTAGTTTTAACTACAACAATCAAGGCTCAACTAGAACAAGACTGCGCACAAAGACCACTAGGGGGTGCACCAAGAAAGCATAAAAAATGCGGAGACAAAAAAACATGACAGAAATGGAGGATATAGAGCTAAAAATCGCAATTTTGAGGGCTTGCAAAAATGTGCTAGAAGCTGCCAATAAACTTGAGGAGAGACTCACGAAAACTAATGAGACCCTCGATGCTATGATAAAGAACCAACTAGAAATTAAGCATACACGGACTGAAATAAAGAATATTATACAGACACCCAATAGCAGACCAGAGGAGCGCAAGAATCAAGCCAAAGATTTGAAATGCGAAGAAGCAAAAAACACCCAACCGGAAAAGCAAAATGAAAAAAGAATCCGAAAATACGAAGATAGTGTAAGGAGCCTCTGGGACAGCTTCAAGCGTACAAACATCAGAATAATAGGGGTGCCAGAAGATGAGAGACAGCAAGATATTGAAAACCTATTTGAAGAAATAATGGCAGAAAACTTCCCCCACCTGGTGAAAGAAATGGACTTACAGGTCCAAGAAGCGCAGAGAACCCCAAACAAAAGGAATCCAAAGAGGACCACACCAAGACACATCATAATTAAAATGCCAAGAGCAAAAGACAAAGAGAGAATCTTAAAAGCAGCAAGAGAAAGAGACTCAATTACCTACAAGGGAATACCCATACGACTGTCAGCTGATTTCTCAACAGAAACTTTGCAGGCCAGAAGGGAATGGCAAGAAATATTCAAAGTGATGAATACCAAGAACCTACAACCAAGATTACTTTATCCAGCAAAGCTATCATTCAGAATTGAAGGTCAGATAAAGAGCTTCACAGATAAGGAAAAGCTAAAGGAGTTCATCACCACTAAACCAGTATTATACGAAATGCTGAAAGGTATCCTTTAAGAAGAGGAAGAAGAAAAAGGTAAAGATACAAATTGTGAACAACAAACATGCATCTATCAACAAGTGAATCTAAGAATCAAGTGAATAAAAAAAAAGAGGAACAAATGTAACCTGAACAATAAAGATTTAATAAAAAAAAAAAAGAAATAGAAAGGGAAGAAGGAACACAGGCTTAAAGAATAAAAATGGTGACAAACAAGTACATATCAATAATAATCTTAAGCGTAAATGGCCTAAATACTCCAATCAAAAGATATCGAGTGGCTGAATGGATAAGAAAACATGACCCCTTTATATGCTGCCTCCAAGAGACCCACCGCAGAATAAGGGACTCACACAGACTGAAAGTGAAGGGATAGAACAATATTTTTCAGGCAAATGGAAATGAAAAAACAGCTGGGTTAGCAATATTTATATCTGACAAAATAGACCTCAAAGTGAAGGCCATAATAAGAGATAAGGAAGGCCACTTCATAATACTACAGGGAGCAATTCAACAAGAGGATATAACTATGGTAAACATATATTCACCCAATACAGGAGCACCCAAATACATAAAGAAAATTCTGGGAGATATCAAGGGAGAGATCGACAATAATACAGTCATAGTAGGGGACTTTAATACCCCATTGACATCACTGGATAAATTCTCTAGACAAAAAATCAGCAAAGAAACAGCAATCCTAAATGACTCACTAGATCAGATGGACTT
>NW_005370944.1:2915662-2918921 GCF_000412655.1 Myotis brandtii | reverse complement strand
CTACAGAATATACATTCTTCTCAAGTGCACATAGGACATTTTCAAAGATAGACCACATATTGGGACACAGGCAAAGTCTCTCCAAATTCAAGAAGATTGAAATCATATCAAGCATCTTCTCAGATCACAGTGGCATAATCTATATATATAAAAGCCTAGTATGATAAGTGTCTGGCCGTTTGACTGTTCAACCAGTCGCTATAATGCGCTTGACCAGTAGCTACTTTGCTGCTGGGGTCTGGCTAATTGGGAGTGGGTGAGACAGGCCTGACACGCCCTCCCACAATCCCTCCCCAGCTGATCAATCTCCCACAGCCCCTCCCCAGTGTCTAAAATATTTCATCTAATTAATTTCCTTTCAATGTGGACAAATCCATGCACCGGGCCTCTAGTATTAGAAATAAACTACAATAAAAACAATTTAAAAAATCCAAACACTTGGAGGCTAAATAGCATGTAATTAAACAATGATTGGGTTACCAAGAGATCAAAGAAGAAATAAAAAACATCCTGGAAGCAAATGACAATGAAAACACAACAATCCAAATCTATGGGACACAGTGAAAGCAGTTCTGAGAGGGAAGTTCATAGCATTACAGGCCTACCTCAGAAAACAAAAAAAACTGGTAATAAATTATCTAACTCTACATCTTAAAGAATTAGAAAGAGAACAACAAGAAAAGCACAGAGTATCCAGAAGGAAGGAAATAATAAAGATCAGAGTGGAAATAAATGACATAGAAAGAAAAAAAAAAAAAAAAAAATCAATACAAAAGATCAATAAAATCAAGAGCTGGTTATTTGTAAGGATAAACATTTGATGAACCTATAGCCAGGCTCATCAAGAAGCAAAGAGAGAGGACTAAGATAAAAAGAATCAGAAATGAAAGAGGAAATAACAACAGATCCCACAGAAATACAAAGGACTGTAAAACAATACTATGAGCAACTCTATTCCAACAAACTGCTCAACCTTGAAGAAATGGACATATTCCTAGAAAAATACAACCTCCCAAAACTGAATCAGGAAGAATAAAAAAATCTGAATAAGCCAATAACTATGGAGGAAATTGAAGCAGTAATAAAAAAAACTTCTAGCAAACAAAAGCCCTGGACCACACAGCTTCACAGGGGAGTTTTAGCAACCATTCAAAGAAGAAATAAAACCTATCCTCCTCAGACTATTCAAAAAAATTCAAGAGGAAGGAGCACTTCCAAGCTCTTTCTATGAAGTGAGCATTAGCCTAATCCCAAAACCAGATACAGTGGTTCTTCTTAATCTTCCTAATGCTGCAACCCTTTAATACAGTTCCTCATGTTGTGGTGACCCCCAATTTCATTGTTACAAATTGAACATAATTAAGGCATAGTGATTAATCACAAAAACAATATGGAATTATATATGTGTTTTCCGATGGTCTTAGGCGACCCCTGTGAAAGGGTCGTTCGACCCCCAAAGGGGTTGCGACTCACAGGTTGAGAACCGCTGAGGTAAAGACAGTAAAAGGGAAGAGAATTATAGGCCAATATCTCTAATGAACATAGATGCTAAAATCTCCAACAAAATTTTAGCAAATCGAATCCTAGCATTACATTAGAAAGATCTTACACCATGACCAAATGGGATTTATTCTATGGATGCAAAGATGGTACAATATCTGCAAATCAATAAACGAGATACATAATATAAACAAATTGAGAGATAAAAATCACCTAATCATATCAATTGATGCAGAAAAAGCATTTGACAAAATCCAACATCCTTTCTTGATAAAAACTCTCAGCAAAGTGGGAATAGAGGGATCATGCCTCAACATAATAAATGCCTTATATGACAAACCCACAGCCAACATCATACTCAATGGGCAAAAATTAAAACCATTTCCCCTAAGAACAGGAACAAGACAGGGATGCCCATTCTCGCCACTCCTATTCGACATAATACTGGAAGTGCTGGCCATAGCCATCAGACAAGAAGAAGAAATAAAAGGC
This sequence comes from Myotis brandtii, assembly GCF_000412655.1. NCBI lineage: Eukaryota > Metazoa > Chordata > Mammalia > Chiroptera > Vespertilionidae > Myotis > Myotis brandtii. The sequence continues at coordinate 2,916,929 of NW_005370944.1, read as the reverse complement.
ATCCAAATTGGAAAAGAAGTAAAACTGTCATTTTCTACAGATGATATGATATTGTACTTAGAAAACCATAAAGACTCCATCAAAAAACTACTAGAGCCGAACCGTTTTGGCTCAGTGGATAGAGCGTCGGCCTGCGGACTCAAGGGTCCTGGGTTCGATTCCGGTCAAGGGCATGTACCCTGGTTGCAGGCACATCCCCAGTGGGGGGCGTGCAGGAGGCAGCTGATCGATCTCTCTCATCGATGTTTCTAACTCTCTATCCCTCTCCCTTCTTCTCTGTAAAAAATCAATAAAATATATTTAAAAAAAAATAAAACTACTAGATTTAATAAATGAATTCGGCAGTGTAGCAGGAGACAAAATTAACACCCAGAAATCAATGGCATTTTTATATACCAATAATAAATTCTCAGCTAGAGAAACAAAAGTCAGTACCATTTACCATCACACCAAAAACTTAAAGATACCTAGGAATAAACTTAACTAAGGAGGTTTAAGACCTGTACTCGGAAAACTATAGGACATTGAAAAAAGAGATAGAGGAAGATATAAACAAATGGAAGAATATACCGTGTTCATGGATTGGTAGAATAAACATCATTAAAATGTCCATACTACCCAAAGCAATCTTTAGATTTAATTCAATCCCCATTAAAATACCAACAGCATATTTCACAGACCTAGAACAAACTCTCCAAAAATTCATCTGGAATAAAAAAAAAAAAGACCCCGAATAGCCACATCAATCCCGAGGAAGAAGAACAAAGTTGGAGGGATCAGAATACCAGATATCAAGCTATATTACAAAGCCTTGTTTTCAAAACTGCCTGGTAGTGACACAACAGACTTATAGACCAATCGAACAGAATAGAGAACCCAGAGATAGACCCAAGCCATTATGCTCAATTAATATTTGACAAAGGAGGCAAGAGCATACAGTGTACTCAAGACCTTCTCTTCAATAAATGGCATTGGGAAATTTGGACAGATACATGTAAAAAAATGAAACTGGACCACCAACTTACACCATACACAAAAATAAACTCAAAATGGATAAAGGACTGAAATGTAAGACAGGAAACCATAAAAATCTTATAAGAATCCATAGGGAGCAAAATATGACATATGTTGTAGCAATATCTTTACCAATGCAGCTCCTAGGGCAGGGGTGGGCAACCTTTTTGTGAGTGCGTGCCAAAACCAGCAAAATCTCTGACTCAAAATTCTGCGTGCCAACCCTAATTTTTTGAGAACATGTTACGCCTAC
>NW_005370944.1:2900845-2915460 GCF_000412655.1 Myotis brandtii | reverse complement strand
GTCAGGCTACTCCTATTACGAGACTTAACAAAATTCATCACTGAGAACAAAGATTCACAAGCGTATGTGGATGAAACCAAAACACTGTTCGGATCTAGGAAGGCAGGGAGAGTTAAGGCAGAGGCATAGAAATTGCTCTTCCCCTCTCTCGTCAATACATATCTATGGTCTTTAAGATAACTTGTTATGTAAAATAATTTATTTAAGATGCACCTATACTGAATTTATCTGAAAAATAAAAAAGTCGATATTAAGAAAAAAATTGTAAATGGAAGATTATAAGAGAGGGTTTCGCGTGCCAGCAAAAGTTACTGGCGTGCCGTGTTTGGCACGCGTGCCAGGTGTTGCCCACCCCTGTCCTAGGGCAATGGAAACAAAGGACAAAATGAACAAATGTGACTACATCAAAATAAAAAGCTTCTGCATAGCAAAAGAAACCATCAACAAAACAAGAAAGCTCACTGCATGGGAGAACATATTTACCAATGCTATCTCAGATAAGGGTTTAATCTCCAAAATTTATAGGGAACTCATACAACTTAACAAAAGGAAGATAAACATTCCAGTCAAAACATGGGCAAAGGACCTAAATAGACACTTTTCGAAAGTGGACATACAGAAGGCCAAGAGACATATGAAAACATGCTCACAGTCACTAATCATCCGAGAGATGCAAATCATAACAAGTGAGATAACTTGTCATACCTGTCAGAATGGCTATCATCAACAAATCAACAAACGACAAATGCTTGTGAGGATGTGGAGAAAAAGGAACCCTTGTCCACTGCTGGTGGGAATGCAGACCGGTGCAGCCATTGTGGAAAACAGAATGGCGTTTCCGAAAAAAATTAAAAATGGAACTCCCATTTGACCCAGTAATCCCACTTCTAGGACTATATCTCAAGAAATCAGAAACACCAGTCAGAAAGAATATATGCCCCCCTATGTTCATAGCAGCACAATTTACAGTAGCTAAGATTTGGAAATAGCCTAAGTGCTCATCAGCAGAGGAATGAATTAGAAAACTGTGGTACATCCACATAATGGAAAACTATGCTGCTGTAAAAAAGAGCACTTAACCATTCTCAACAACATGGATGGATATGGGGAGCATTATGCTACACGAAATAAGCCAGACAGAGAAAGAGAAATATAACATGATCTCATTAGTAGAATATAATGAACAACATAAACTGATGAACAAAAATAGATACAGAAACAGAGAATCATGGAACAGACTGTCAAACTTCAGAGAGTAGGCAGGGGAGGTTGGAGGGGGCAGGTAATACTTCAACCAAAGGACTTGTATGCATGCATATTATCATAATCAATGGACATAGACCAGGGGTGGGCAAACTTTTTGACTCGAGGGCCACAATGGGTTCTTAAACTGGACCGGAGGGCCGGAACAAAAGCATGGATGGAGTGTTTGTGTGAACTAATATAAATTCAAAGTAAACATCATTACATAAAAGGGTACGGTCTTTTTTTTTTAGTTTTATTCATTTCAAACGGGCCGGATTAGGCCCGCGGGCCGTAGTTTGCCCACGGCTGACATAGACACTAGGGGGGGTGAGGGAATGAGTTGGGGGTGGGGTGGCTGGGGAGAGGTTAATGGGAAAAGGAGACATATGTAATACTTTAAACAATAATTAAAAATAAAATAAGTGAACAGTTATTCTGAGATTATATATTTCATTTTGATATTTAATACATTTTTTAGAATTTTAGAATTATTTTATTGAAAATTTTGAAAAGTAACTTTTTTTTAAATATATTTTATTGATTTTTTACAGAGAGGAAGGGAGAGAGACAGAGAGTTAGAAACATCGATGAGAGAGAAACATCGATCAGCTGCCTCCTGCACATCTCCCACTGGGGATGTGCCCGCAACCCAGGTACATGCCCTCGACCGGAATCGAACCTGGGACCCTTCAGTCCGCAGACCGAAGCTCTATCCACTGAGCCAAACCGGTTCCGGCAAAAAGTAACTTTCTTAATTAGCTGATTGACTTGAGATTGAAGTCTTTTTCGACTAGAATATTTTGCTGAAAACACAGAAATATTGCTGATTCTTTTGGGTTGCTGTAACATGGGATTAGATAGTTTCTTCCTTGGTACGCATTTCTTTTTTTTCCTTCTTTTCTCGTCATGTTTTTCCCCACACTTTCTTTTCATCTCTTTATTTACTTTTGGATTCAAAGTTCTCTCTCTTATACTTCTGAGAATTTTGAATGACTGGATTGTGGATAACCACATTTAAAATTGTATTTTAGTGTTCTGCTTTCTATAAAGATATTTGTGTGCTCTGTCTGGACCAAAGACAAATTTACAGTTAAATAGAGGTGTAATATTCTGAGAAGCAATTTTATCGAGCGTGTGGTAAACTGGCTCAGTTTCAAATATGCTTAAAATTATTTAAGTTTTCCTCAAATTCCTTCTATTTGGACTAACATCTCAGAGTTGCTAAGACTATTTCTAGAAAGTTGTATGGATCTGCCACCTGGTGGTAAACTTTAAACAGCAAGTACTAAATATTTGATAAGAATTTACTAGTGCATTCTTGCCCTTGTAGGTGTCATATGTAGATTTAGAGTCTACCTAGTAGGCTCTTTAGATATATGACATTTTCCTCCCCAAAGTATTTTCTTTTTTGATTGAAAAAATGTTACTTAAATGTGATAGGCTAGGGATATTTTGATTAATGTACTTCTGTCTACTGCATTGTAGAGGATTCTTCCTCATTTATGAATTTGTATATTACTCAGTTGAAATCCACTCTGATCACTTTGAGAATTTAAGGCTACTGTTACCCTTAAATTTGAATGAGATAGGATCTTTTGAGAAGATTGTTGTTAATTATTCTAAAACTTTTAATATAATCATTGAGTCACAGAACAAAGAACAAAGACCACAAGACAAAGGAAAATTTTTGGAGAGAAATAATGCATTATGTTTATTTACTTGAGAAAACAGCAACAGGAATTTTAAAGCCCCCCCCCCTTTTTTTTTTTTAGCAAATAGAGAGTTTAACAGCATTTTATGGCCTTTAATTGGATTATTAATACCAAAACTATTATACACTGGGAATTGTGTTAGTTATAGAGGACAAAGCAGTAACACCCACATTTACTTTTTGTCCTTATGGAGTTTATAATCTAGTTAGGGAAGCAGATAATAAGCAAATACTTATAGAAATAATTGATTACAGAGTTGATAAATGCTATAAAGAACAAGTACATAACAGAGAGAACTAAACCAGACCTATCCTAAGCTAAGTATATCAGGGAAAGCTTCCTTAAGGAAGTGAAATTTTAGTTGAGATCTGACAGATGCAAAAGTGGGTCTGTATCCCTCCTAAGTAGGAAGGAGATTGGAATTGGGAAGGAGTATGAGGAATGAAAGATGATCAGAGTGGCTGGAGTGTAGGAAGAGAGGGGGATTGTGCTGTGAAAGAAAACAGGAAAGATAGCCCTGGCCGGTGTGACTCAGTTGGTTGGTTGTTGTCCTGTGCAATGAAAAGTTGCTGGTTCGATTCCCAGGTTACTTGCTTGGGTTGTGGGCTCCATTCCTAGTTGGGGCCTGTAGGAGGCAGCCGATCAATGTTTCTCTCTCTCTCCCTTGCCCTTTCTCTGTCTCTCAAAATCAACAAAAAAATCTTTAAAAAAAGGAAAACAAAAAACAGGGATGGTAGGATAAGAATAAATACTTCAGGGCCTTGTTGTATGTGTTAAGAACTTTGGACTTCATCATAATACTAATGAGAAGCTGTTGGAGTGTGTAGGCAAGTAGTGTCAGAATAAGATTCATGATGAATAAATTGCAAGACTGAGGGAGGGCAATTGTTTAAAAAGCTATTAAGGTAGTTCTGGATTGGACCAGAGAGTATTAGTGGACATGGTGAGAGGCTGACATATTTGGAATGTCTTTGAAATGGACTAGACAAGACTTGGTGATTGATTGGATATGGTAGAAGGGGAAAAAGGTGGAAGGAGATATCAAGGATGAGTTCAGGTTTCTGACATTCAGTCATTCAATAAATATATAAAAATACATTGTCTAGTTTGGTCCTTAAGGGTAGAAAGTTGAATAACTGCAGTGTTTAGTTCATAGTACATTATCATTATTGGACAGTGCAGGGTTTCTTATTTTGTGTTTTTTTCTCCCCCTTTATCTGCTGTGCCAGTTCCCATTTCTAGTCTCTCCTTAGGCTCCTACTCCAATATGTTTAATATATATATTTTTATTACGCATCTAAATTTATAAAATATGGAATGTTATTTGTGTGTTTTTAACTTGTGATACTATGCTATACATCTTACTCTGTTTTTTATTCCACCGATTATTAACTGTGTGACCGTAGGCAAGTTACATAACGATTTTTGAATCTGTTTCTTTATCTGTAGAATGAGGAAAATATTACTTAGATTCTAAGGTTGTTGGGAGGTTAAAAGACTTAATTTTTGTAATATATTCTATATTTTTTTACTATTTTTCCTTCTATTCAACATGGTGCTTTAAGGCTGTATCTTGTATTGTATGTGCTGCTAGTAGCCTTTGCTTGCTGCATGGATTTCATACTATGCATCCATGACATTTACTCTCCTAGTTCCTGTAGTGTGGGAATAGCCACGATGAAAGTCCTTTTAAATGCATCCTTACTGACCTTCACATAAATTTCTCCGAGCTATAAACCCAGGAATGGGATTGTTATGATACACATCTACTGTGATTTCACTAAGCATGGCCTCGTCATTTTGTAGCATGTTTGCACTAGTTTATAATTCCACCAGCAACACATGTGAGTGACCCTCTCCTCCTGCTTTGCCAGCATGTGTAGGACTTATTTTTCTAAACCAGAGGTGGGGAATGTCTGGTCCGAGGGCCATTTGGTCTCTCCCTGCCAAGGCATTAAGGGTGAGTTAATTAAATGTTTGAACAAATATAGCAGGCTAATCTTGTTGTTGTTGTTAATCCTCACCCAAGGATTTTTAGAGAGTGGAAGGGAGGGTGAAAGACAGAAAGAAACATCGATGTGGGAAAGACACTGATTGGTTGCCTCCTGACCAAATTGAATCTGCAACCGAGGTACATGCCCTTGACTGGAATTGAACCCAGGGCCCTTCAGTCCGAGGGCCAACACTCTCTCTATTGAGCCAAACCGGCTAGGGCTATCAGGCTAATTTTTAAGTTGATAATTTTGTATGGCCCATGACTGATGTTATAAACATCCAAATGGCCCTTGACAGAAAAAAGGTTCCCCACCCCTGTTCTAAACTTTGGCATTTTTACATTGGTATAAAGCAGTGATGGCGAACCTATGACACGCGTGTCAGGTGACACGTGAACTCATTTTTTTGGTTGATTTTTCTTTGTTAAATGGCATTTAAATATATAAAATAAATATCAAAAATGTAAGTCTTTGTTTTACTATGGTTGCAAATATCAAAAAATTTCTATATGTGACACGGCACCAGAGTTAAGTTAGGGTTTTTCAAAATACTGACATGCCGAGCTCAAAAGGTTCGCCATCACTGGTATAAAGAGTTGTTTCAGTATTGGATGAATTTGCATTTTTCTGGTTACTTATGAGTCTTGGAGTGATTGCAGCTGTTTGGTCAGCTTCTGTAACTTTCCTGTTTACATTCTGTATTAATTTTTGTGTCAGTTTCAGGTTCCTAGTCTTTCTTGTTGATTTGCAGTTCTTTTTATATATGTTGGTTCTAGACGTTTCAAATCATTTCTCTCCCACCTGTTTGTTTACTTTGCCTGTGGTGTCCTTTGAACTGAAATCCTTAATTTTAATGTTAAATTCATTGATGAAAAAATTTTTACTTTACTCTTTTGCTTTTTTTTGTGTTAGTGACTATAGTTCTTCTACATTTTATTCTTCCTTAATAGTTTTATATTTAGATAACAAATGTGTACTGAATACCTGCTAAATCCTAGGCATTGGAAATAGAACTGTGAACCAGATAGACAGAGTGCTTAGCTGACCCATGAAGCTTATGAAAGAGCAACAGAGCAACTGGTGGTATTATTTACTGATTTAGGAAACTGGATAATGAGGAAGTTTGGAATAGGAGTGGGGGTTGGGTGGAGTAAAGATCATTAGTTCAGTTAAAAATTTAAATTAACATATAAAATTAACTCTGCGTACACACAGTTTTACGAGTATTATCACATGTATGGTGGATTTCTTTAACCTCCACCATAAATAATATATATAACAGTTTCCAAAAATTCCCTCATCCTGGCCCATTGTAGTTAAGCCCCCCTCCGCTCCTAATGCCCAGCAATCACTGATCTCTTCTCCATCTCTATAGTTTTGCCTTTTTCATAATCTATCCTATATAATAAAAGAGAAACATGTAAATTGACTTTCCCTCCGCTATGCTCACTAGCCAATCAGGAGTGAGTATGCAAATTAACCCAACAAAGATGGCGGGTTAATTTGCATACACAGGCGCCGAGCGGAGAGCAGAGTGGGAGAGCCGGCAGAGAGTGGAGCGGCTTGGGGAACTTGGCTCCCCAAGCTGCCAGACGGAGAGCAGAGAGGGAGAGTTAGTGGCTTGGAGGACTTGGCAGAGTGGGAGGCCATGAGACGGAGACAGAGCAGGAAGGGAAAACCAAGATCCTGGGGAGCACCAGGAGTTCTGGGAATAGTAGTTTTGGTGGCAGCCCCAGGACCGGAAGCGGAAGCCCAGAGTGCGGGGAGCACCAGGAATGCTGGGAATCATAGTTCTGGTGGCAGATGGATCTCCTAGACACTAGAGCAGTGGTTCTCAACCTTCCTAATGCCGCTACCCTTTAATACAGTTCCTCATGTTGTGGTGACCCCCACAACATTATTCTAATGTTGAACATTTAAGTGTGATAATTTATTTAAGGTTTATTTCTGGGATTAGAAAGGGTTCAATATATTTAAGGCTCTTTATACACCTTGCCAAATTGCTTTCTAGAAAGGATGTATAAATTTGTACTCTTTAATGGATACTTTAAAAAAATGTTTGTGTGTATATATGTACATCACATATAAATATTTATTAATATGTATCTCTCTGTATATAGTGTATGTGTATAGTTTAAGGAGTGGAGTATACCATTCTTAAAAGGTTAGTTTGCCAAATGAATGTGGATATAACTTAGAAGTGTACATACTTATGGAGATAGTTTTGTTATAGAAATTAAAGCTTTTAAATATCAGTGTGTAAAAATGCCAGTAAGAAGTTATTCTGGTTGTGATAGTGATGTGACCTGTGATTCATAATCTCCTTAATTTTACTTTCTGTTGATTGAGTTTATCATCCAGTACAATTTGCACAGTATAACTTGAAAATATGTGCTTTAAATTTTTTATAGGAAATATTTATTTCACTTATATTAAATAGAGATTTTGATTTACAAGGTTAGTGGGACAGATTTCTTTGGTAAATTGTATTCAAGACTCCCAAAATAAAAGTAGCCAGGAATCTGCTTTAAGGTATATTTTAGCAAGGCCACATATGTGTTAATTACTCTAAGTTCTGGTTTGCTTGGGACAGTTTATACCTGCTTCTCTTGGTATAATTATTTTTAGTGTTCACTCTCAGAATGTCTGGTTTGGATAATAAGTTATATCGTTACCTGTATTTATGATAAATTGGACTTTCCAAAATATAAACTTGTCAAAAGCCTTGAACCATATTTAACCAGTAACAGAACTTTCAAATTAGTGAAATTATAGAAAATAGGCAATTATGTGTGCTCAAGAAAAATAGTATTTTTCGACATTTTTAATTCTTTGTCAACCATGATTTTCCAGTGGCAGTTTGGGAAAAAATCTGGTTTTGTATTTATGAACCAACATTTTAAAATTCAATGTATGTTCAGTCCCATTGAATTACCTTTAACAAGTAACAAGACAGTTACTACTTCCTCCCACTGTAGACCATGTTTTTAGGCCTGTGAGGGGGTGCAGAAAGCAGAGATTTTATTTCCATACCAGTCCCAGTATCTATGTATATAAAAGCCTAAGCGACCAAACGACCAGTCGATTGGTCGCTATGATGTGCACTGACCACCGGGAGACAGACGCTCAATGCACGGGATTGGGCTCCCTCCTGTCTGGATCGGGCCTGTGGGGATTTGGCCAAAACCCGCTAGCTGACATACCCCGAGGAGTCCTGGATTGTGAGAGGGTGCAGGCCAGGCCAAGGGACCCCACTGGTGCACGAATCTATGCACTGGGCCTCTAATGTATAGATAGAATCCTAGACTCAAAAAATGAACTTAAGCCATGCTTATTTGTGAAAAGCATTTTGCTAAGACTTGCAAAATAAAAGAGGAATCCAAAGGCCATATGTGACAAACCTTCAGTCAATATCATACTCAAAAAACAAAGCTTTTAATCTAAATTCAGGAACAAGACAAGGATGTCCACTCTCACCACTCTTATTCAACACTAGAGGCCCAGTGCATGAAGTCGTGCATGGGTGGGTTCTGGCTGGCATGCCCCGATTGGGGCTGATTGGGCTGGGTGGATGGGGGGAGGGGCTGTGGGTGGTTGGCCGGTAGGCCCCACCCCAGATCAGGGTGGGGGGGCCAACCAGGGGCAGGGTTGGCTGGGGAGAGGGGCCGCGGGCGGTTGGCCGGCTGTCCCCGCCCCTGGTCAAACTCGCGGTTAAACTCCTGGTCTAACTCCCAGTCGAACTCCTGTTTGAGGGGATTGCATATTAGCCTTTTATTATATAGGATAGTTCTGAAAGTCCTAGCTAGAACACTCAGGCAATAGAAAAACAAAAGGCATTGAAATTGGAAATGAAGAAGTGAAAGTATCACCTTTTGCACATGACATGATTCTATATATAGAAAATCCTAAGGACTCAACCAAAAAACTATTAGAAACAATAAACAAATACAGTGAAGTTGCAGGGTACAAAATCAATGTACAAAAATCCACTGCTTTCCCATACTAACAATGAAACTTCAGAAAAAGAAATGAAAACAAAACAAAATAACTCCTTTTCAATTGCAACCATAAGAATAAAAAACCTAGGAATAAACTTAAAGGGTGTGAAGGACCTATATACTGAAAACTATAAAACTTTATTAAATGAGATTGAAAAAGAGACAGTGAAATGGAAAGGTATTCTGTGTTTATGGGTTGGAAGAATCAACATACTTAAAATGGCCATATTGCCCAAGGCAATGTATAAATTTAATGTAATCCCTATCAAAATCCCAATGTCATTAAAAAAACACACACACACAGAACAAAAAATCATCAGATTTGTATGGAACCACAAAAGACCCCAAATAGCCAAAGCAATACTGAGAAAAAAGAGCAAAGCTGGAGGTATCTCACTACCTGACTTCAAATTATACTACAGAGTTATGATAATAAAAACAGTGTGGTATTGGCAGAAAAACAGACACAGACCATTGGAAGAGAATTGAGAGCCCATAAATAAAACCACATTGTATGGACAAATAATTTTTTGACAAAGGAGCCAAAAACACACAATGGATAAAATAAAGTCTCCTCAATAAATGGTGCTGGGAAAACTGGAAAGCACATGCAAAAGAATGAAACTAGATTACAATTAATCCCCATATACAAAAATCAATTCAAAATGGATCAAAAATCTAAATACAAGATCTGAAACAATAAATTACATAGAAGAAAACATAGGTACTAAACTTATGGACCTTGGTCATAGAGAATATTTTATGAATTTGATGCCAAAAGCAAGGGAAGTAAAGGCAAAAATAAATGAATGGGTCTATATCAAACTATAAAACTTCTACACAGCAAAAGACACCACCAATCAAACAAAAAGGCAACCAACCAAATGGGAGATAATATTTGCAAAACAACAGCTTCAACAAGGGGTTAATATCCAAAATATAAAAAGAAATACAACTCAATACCAGACAAACAATCCTATTAAAAGATGGGCAGAGGACCTGAACAGACACCTCTCCTAAGTAGAAATAACAAACGGCCAACAGACATATGAAAAGATGTTCAACCTTACTATTAGGGAAAAGCAAATCAAAACTGCACTAGGATACCACCTCACACTTGTTAGAATGGCTGTTATCAGTAAGACAGGTAATAATAAGTGTTGGCGAGATTGTGGAGAAAAAGGAACCCTCATTCTCTTCTGGTGGGAATGTAAACTGGTATAGCCACTATGGAAAACAGTCTGATGGTTCCTCAAAAGATTAAGAATAGAGTTTGCACTCTGGCCGGTGTGGCTCAGTTGGTTGGAGCATCATCCCATACACCAGTGGTTCTCAACCTTCTGGCCCTTTAAATACAGTTCCTCATGTTGTGACCCCAACCATAAAATTATTTTCGTTGCTACTTTATAACCGTAATTTTGCTACTGTTATGAATCATAATGTAAATATCTGATATGCAGGATGGTCTTAGGCGACCCTTGTGAAAGGGTTGTTCAACCACCAAAGGGGTCGCGACCCACAGGTTGAGAACCGCTGCCATACACTGAAAGTTTGCAGGTTTGATTCCTAGTTGGGGCACATACGTAGGTTGGGCTGGCTTTGATCCTTGGTCAGGGTGTGTACGAGAGGTAACCTATCCTCTCGTACAAAAAAAAGAGTTACCATATGACCCATCTATCCCCCTTTTGGGTACCTACCCTAAAACCTCGAAACATGTATTTGCAAAATATATACCCTGCTATGTTCATTGCACCATTATTCACGGTGGCCAAGACATGGAGATAACCAAAGCGTTTTTGATAGAGGATTGGATAAAGAAGATGTGGTACATACATACACTATGCAATACTACTCAGCCATAAGAAAAGATGAAGTACTGCCATTTGTGACAAAATGGACGGGCCTTGAGGATATTATGCTAAGCATTAAAATAAGTCAGAAAAAGCTAAAAATCATATAATTTCACTCATTCCATATAATAAAAGCTAAATATGCAAATCGACTGAACTGCCAAACAGTGTAATGACCATCCAGACGACCATCTGGTACCACGCTATGACACCCACTGGCTCCAGGCCAGCCAAGGTGGGTGCGATGCGATTAGTTGGGGGCCCGGCCATCACCCCATGATCGCCCTGCAGAGGGAGGCCCAGGCCACCGACCAGTGGGCTGCGGCGGGTAGGGGGGGGCCCTCCTTCTGCAAGGAAAGCCTGGGTCCCGGGTGCCAGCGGCCAGAGGGAAGCCTGGGTCCCAGGTGCCGGCAGCTAGAGGGCAGCTCAGGTCCAGGGTGCCGGAGGGGAGCCGGTGCTGGCAGCCAGGGGAAGGAATGCCTACTCTTGCATGAATTTTGTGCATTGGGCCTCTAGTGTGAGATATTAAACTTAAACTCAAACACAGAAAACAGTATGTTAGTTACCAGAGTTAGGGGTTGGGAGACTAATAAAGGGTAAAAGAGACCAAACATATGGTGACAGAAGATTATTTGACTTTGGGTGGTGAGAAAAATAAAAAAAAAATAAAAAAATTAAGTGTTCAGTTATAAGTTCAGTTATATAGAAGCTTTATTCTGGGTCTGCATAGCCAGTTATATAGAAGCTTTGTTCTGCGTCTGCACAGAAGTGAGTTAATCTGGATACACAAAGCAATACATCTGTTGTTTCCAGTGTGTTAAGTATTTTCTTTTTACTTTTGAATGTGCATCTAGATTATTGAAGTAAATATTCCATTTTAATACCATTAAATATTTTAAGAATTTTTGAAGCTGTGCTGTTTAGTACAGTACTCACTATCTACTTATAGCTATTGAACACTTACTAGTAAAATGTTTCTAGTTTGATTTGTGATTTACTGTGAGTGTAAAATATATGTGCACTGGATTTCAAAGACTTAGTATAAAAAAATGAAAATATCCTATTAATACTTTTTTATTGATCACATGTTTAAATGATATTTTAGATATATTTGATTAAATACAGTAAATATTAATTTCATCTGTTGCTTATCTTTTATATGACTACTAGAACATTTAAAGGTACATATATGGCTTTCTTTACATTTCTGTTGGACAGCACTGTCCTGAAGTATCTTCTTAGGGTCTCAGATTCTTTAGAATGTACAGTAGGTCTCTCTTATCTGCAGTTTTAATTATCTGTGGCCAACTGCAGTCCAAAAATATCTGCATCATTCACTTCACATCATTTCATCATTGAATCATCCTGTATCATCACAAGAAGAAGGGTGAGCACAGTACCATAAGGTATTTTTTTAAATATATTTTATTGATTTTTTACAGAGAGGAAGGGAGAGGGATAGAGAGTTAGAAACATCGATGAGAGAGAAGCATCGTCAGCTGCCTCCTGCACAACCCCTACTGGGGATGTGCCTGCAACCAAGGTACATGCCCTTGACCAGAATCGAACCCGGGACTCTTCAGTCCCCAGGCCAACGCTCTATCCAGTGAGCCAAACCGGCTAGGGCCCATAAGGTATTTTAAGAGAGAAATGACATTCACATAACTTTTTCATAGTATATTATTACAATTGTTTTATTATTAGTTACTTTGTGAATGTCTTACTGTGCGTGATTTATAAAATAAACTTTATCATAGGTGAGTACTATAGGAAAAAATCATCTATATATATATAAAACCCTAATATGCAAATAGACCGATCTGTGGAACAACCAAACAACCGGTCACTATGATGTGCGCTGACCACCAGGGGGTGCGCGTGTGGAACATGGTGGGCGTTGGCAGCAGGCGGCAGAGCATAGAACATGGTGGGCGTCGGCTGCGGCGGAATGGTGGAGCAGGTGAGTGGGGGCATCAGACCATGGCGGGACACTGGTCGCCATCATTGGGGCAAGCCTCTGGTGCAGCGGTTCTCAACCTGTGGGTCGCGACCCCTTTGGCTGTCGAACGACCCTTTCACAGGGGTAGCCTAAGACCATCCTGCATATCAGATATTTACATTACGATTCATAACAGTAGCAACATTACAGTTATGAAGTAGCAACGAAAATAATTTTATGGTTGGGTCACAACATGAGGAACTATATTTAAAGGGCCAGAAGGTTGAGAACCACTGCGAGTCCGGTGGTTACTGAAAATTCTCTGCTCCCGTGAGCCGTGGTCCTTGCATCTGTTGCCGGCGCCCGGCGCCGGACCCAATGGTGCCGTCAGTGGGTGCAAGCGGCAGCTGCTGGCCCCAATTGCCCCTCAGGGCTTCTCCACCTCCCCCTGCTCCTGAGGGACAATTGGGGCAGCAGCTGCTTCTTGCACCTGCTGATGGCACCGTCCTTGCTTATACCCGCTGCTGGCGCCAGCCCCAATCCAATCCACGCCATTAGTGCGTGGGAGCGAGGCTGCTGGCAGACGGGACTGGGGGCCATGGTGGGAGGGCCTGGGCAGGGGTGCAGAGGATGGGCTGGACCTGTCCCTGTGCCCACTGCAGCCTCGTGGCCCACAGTTCCTTTCAAGGTGCATGAATTCGTGCACTGGGCCCCTAGTAATATATAAGGTTTGAAACATTCACAGTTTCAGGCATCCACTAGGGATCTTGGATTGTATGCCCGATGAATAATGGGAGGGAATGACTATAAAGCCTGGACTGCAGCTTCTCAATTTACATTCCATCTCATGAACTTTCAGTTAAGAAGTGCAATTGGGTTTCACATTAGATTGGAACCACAAATGTAATAGTATAAGGTGACCTCTGTGTCTTTATTTAGAAATTTGTTTTTCTTAAGTAAATTTACCTGTAGTTCTGTTGTTTGTAATCAAAAGTGTCTTTACTAAGTTATATAAATATGTCTTATTTTCCAAACAGGATTGTAAACTTGAGGACAAAGACAGTCTTGTATTTCTTGCAAATGACCTAATATGTTGTAAATGTGGTAAACACTTGTTGAGCTGAGGAAGTGCCAAACTTCACTACCATCTATCCATAGCAGTTGTTTTCAGAGTTACTTAGAGAAGAGAGAACACTTATCACTATGGTGATCTGAAAAAGTGTCAAGGAAAAGGTAGAACTTGAGCTGTGACCCAAAGCAGTAATAAAATTACCTAGCATTGTTAACACTTGATGCTTTCAGAAGGCTTGAATTGGTGCCATCATACTTTTGCCATCCTAGTGAAAATGGATGAAGCTTTCCAACAGTCTGTTTCAAATAAAATCAATGCAAAGAAGACTAACTGGACTCTAAACTAAAGACAAAAACAAACAAAAACATCCAGTTCTTGGAGGCCTCAAGACTTATGATTTACTGGTATTGATGGAGATATTTTTATCATAGAACAGAGTTTTATGTTCATACTAGAGGCCCGGTGCACGAAATTCGTGCACTGGGGGTGTGTGTCCCTCAGCCCAGCCTGTACTCTCTCCAATCTGGGATCCCCCTCACAATCCGAGACTGCTGGCTCCCAACCGCTCGCCTGCCTGCCTGCCTGATTGCCCCAAACTGCTTCTTCCTGCCAGCCTGATCACCCCCTAACAGCTCCCCTGCCAGCCTAATTGACGCCTAACTGCTCCCCTGCCAGCCCAATTGCCCCCAACTGCCCTCCCCTACAGGCCTGGTTGACCCCAACTGTCCTCCCCTGCAGACCTGGTCCCCCCCAACTGCTCTCCCTTCCCTGCTGGCCTGGTCGCCCCCAACTGCCCTCTCCTGCT
>NW_005370944.1:2889964-2900688 GCF_000412655.1 Myotis brandtii | reverse complement strand
TGCCCTCCCCTACAGGCCTGTTCGCCCACAGCTGCCCTCCCCTGCTGGCCTGGTTGCTCACAACTGCCTTCCCCTGCCGGCCATCTTGTGCAAGGCTGTGATGGTCAATTTGCATATCACCTCTTTATTATATAGGATACTCAAAATTTAAATTCACCCAATTATTCTCTAAATGTTTGGGTTGTTTTGTTTGTTTTTGTTTGTTTTTAGTCCAGGGTCCATTAAAAGATCACTTATTGCATTTGTTTTTATCTCTTAAGATAAAATTGTTAATGAGATATTTTACATTCTGTGTGTGTGTGTGTATGTATACTAAATTTTCTAAACTGTTGTGTATTATACTTAAAACAAATCTTAAATTTGATTAGTCATATTTCAGATTTTCATTGGCCACATGTTTTTAACTGGCTACTGTATGGGGATAGTGCAGGTTTAGTGGTTTTGATCTACGGCACAGGGGAGCCAGACTAACTATGTTAAAATCTTCCCTTTTCCATAGCTTGCTTCATGACTTTGAGCAAATTATTTATTTTCCTTTGTGGCTCAGTTTTCTTGTTGTAAATGGGGATAATAATAATTCCTGCCATTAGGGTTGGAGAAGTAAGGTAAGCACTAAGACAGTGCCTGGCATAGTAACTGTTCACTCACGTTAACTATTATTATTATATCTTTAGACTTGGTCCCTTAATTCCCATTCTGTCTTAGAAGTGTCCTTGTATTTTGTTAGAGAAGCTAGGACTAGATCTTGGATCTCTGGACTTCTGTTTTATAAGTTGTTGTTTCTTGTCCTCAGTCTCTTGCTTTACTTCTTCTATGGTGACATTATAAACCATTAAGATAAATTAGATTTTCCAGGACAGTTTTGATATCAAGTGTTCGTTCTCTCCTCCTCTGTTACTATAATTCATGGAAGTGAAAGGGAAAGCCCAACAACTTTGCAAGTGGCAATGAATTAATGTAATATTTATTATTGTGATTTTTAAAAACCACAAATGATTGCAAAAGATTGGGAGCTACAGTAGACTGGGTTGTTGCCTTTCTCTTTGTAAACACACAAATACCTCTCAACCACAAAAGCCTATATAATTGTAACAATAAGGTAAAACATTAGCATATGAAGTAGAGATGATTTTGAATATTCATGTGTAGTTGTGTTCAGTTCAGAGTTACTTAGGATGTGTTTTAGATTAGATAACTCCATTTTTATATTAGGTCAAAGTAACTGTAGATGATTGGAAAATAAGTATTTAATGAGTTTTGAAAATAAGATATCCTATTGTAAAAGAATTTGACAGTTTACTGTGATAAAACATTTTATACTCAGAATATTATTAAAGTGTTGCTTATGGTAGAAAAGTATGACACTACTTAACAATTGAAGTATTGAATTATAACATAAAACAGTCATAATTCAAATCTTTGGATTGCACCTCTAAGTTAATTTTCACATTATATTATCATTGAGCCCCTATTTTCATTAGTATGCAAAAGTGGAACTGAAAAATACTCTTGTTTTAGAAATTCAAAAGACTTTGCATCATGTATTGGGTGAAATGTCTTACTCTTAGAAGAATCTTCTGGCCACAAATAACAAAAAGTTGCTTATAAGATGTTTTCATGGACGTTCTATATAGTTAATGTGAAAATTTTTTCTCATTTAGCAGAATGAAAAATGGCCAATTCAGATTTTCCTCCTATTTCAAGCTGAAATATAAATAATGCTAATATTGTTGGCATTTTAACTAAGACTATTATTAACATACTTTTTCTAAGAATTGTTTTAGAGAATTTCCAGGTAATTGTTCAGAACATTGGTAGTATTGATTGCAGGTTAATCAGATTTGCCTACTTTTCTTACAGATCATGTAGAAGTTGTAAAGTATTAATATTAATTATTTATGACACTTTAAAATGTGATATTAAAACATTTTTACACAGAACAGATTTGAAATCTATCTATCTATCTATCTATATATAAAAGGCTAAGTGACCATCTGACCGGCCAACTGGCCAGTACATATGATGCGCACTGACCACCAGGGGGCAGACGCTCAACACAGGAGCTGCCAAGCTGTGGTGACTTGGCAGTGGCGGTTCTCAGGTGAAGCACCTCAGAACCAGAGAGGAGGGATCCCGATTCCTTGTGGGGCCACGCGATTCCACCTTCAGCTGTGGGTTATGCTATTAAAATATTTCTTCTAATTAATTTTCTTTCAATATGCATGAACCCGTGCACTGGGCCACGAGTTGAATATAAAATTTTTGAGAAAGGCTGATCTTAGGAAAAACAGTGAGATTAGATGTCAGTAGGAATTACTAATTCCATTTTGACCCAGCCATCTTTCCAATTTGTAGAATCCTGAAGAGGTTACAAAAAGTAAACAAGCAAAATAAAAAGAACAAAGCAGTGCACAAATATGTGCCGTGCCAGCATGGCCAAGGGTGAACCTGAGGAGGGGCTGTGAGTGATTAAAGAAGACAAAGAGAATACAGCTGGGGCTCAGTGGATCTTCCATGCCTGGATGAGGACACAGAAAGATCCAGCCTGAAAGCCAATGCTTTATTTTCTATTCTCATTAAAACAAGGGTAGATTAACATGTATACAAATGTTCTTGTTTTGGCAACACTTGCTACACCTCCCACAGCCCATTAGCTACTTAGGAAGGAATTAGGGAGGGCTACAAGGTCAGGCTTAATTATGCTAGGAGAGCTCTGTCCTCCAGGCTGGGACTTGTTTGTGGTCCTACCACAGGTCAGCCCAAGGCTTGACCCTAGAGCCGCTCCCTACACAGATAGCAAGTAGCAATGGCAAACCTGGGTAATTCGAATACTCTCTTGTAGTCAGACCTTCCAGTGGGGAAGATAGGTCTTAAAAAGAAACAGAAAGTGAATTGCTGAGGAAAGCACATAAAGGGCAGAATAGGAGAGTAGGACCTTTTCAGAGATGGTTGTCAGAGCAGGCTTCTGTGGAAATGACAGCAGGGTCAAAACATGAAGATGAGAAGAAGCCATGTGACGTAAGAGTGTGGAGGGGCAGCAAACGCAAAGACTTTAATATGGGAAAGAACATGCTTGTTCAAGACACTGCACTGAGCAATGTGGCCAGAGCTTACTGAGTTAGAGGGAGTGTGATGTGAGATTAGGTTGTAGACAGGTAGGAACCAAATCCTGTCAACCTTTTAAATGCCATGGTAGTAAATTTGGACTTTATATTGGCTGTAGTGGGGAGCTGTTGAAAGATTAGGCAGAGAAGAAAGATGATCAAACTTGGGTTTTAAGGTTACTTAATATTATTTTACATATAATTGTCAAGATGTGATTAAAAGTAAAAAAATTAAGTTCACATTATTTTATGCATAACAATTTCTAAAATGTGACTGGTGAAAATGGAGGTGCTAGATATTAGTGATTTGGGGGAAATATTGTAGGCTTTTGAACTGAATAGTTACTGTTTACTGATCCTGCTATCTATCAAGCAATGAGCCATGCTCTTTACACATATATTCAGAGAAATTTTCTTGGAAGGAAAGCATTATTTTTTCTATTTTATGGGGAGAAAATTTTAGACACAGAGAAAAATGAACTAGCATAGCAGAGTTAGGATTCAAAAACCATGTGTGCTTGACTTTATTTTACCAAGGTTTTTTCCATTATGGCTCTTTTTTATAGGGGGGAGGGGAAGAGGAGGAAGGCTGAAAATTGAAAAGGAAAGCAATCTTATATGTTTATTGAATAAGTAAATGCAGATATTTTCGTTTGGGGGACTGGTTGGGAAGGTAGATGATGTGAATTAGAATAGTCACATTGAATTTCCCTATTAGAATATTATCTTGGAAAATAATTTCAGATTCAGAATCATTGAATAGAAGTTAATACTCACTAATTTTATGTATAGCAGTATCATAAAAAATTGGAAAGCATCCTATATAATAAAAGCCTAATATGCTAAGTGTCCAACCATTTGTTCAACCGTTATGACATGCACTGACCATCAGCGGGCAGACGCTCCGACTGGTAGGTTAGCTTGCTGCTGGGGTCCGGCCAATTGGGACTGGGTGAGATGGGCTGGACATGCCCTGGAGCCCTCCCGTGGTCCCTACCTGGTCGACCAACCTCCCATGGTCCCTCCCCAGCTGGCCAGCTCCGATCGGCTCCGAGTTTTGGCCTTCATAATATTTTTCATTTTCTTCATGAACTCTGCACTACCTCAAAAAGTAATCTATACTTTAATGGGTTCATTAAGCCTAAACAATCTAATTCTGTGATACTTATTTAATAAAGTCCAATATATAATCAATATTGTATCACCTAGAATTGTCAAACTGTTCATGAAAGTCTAAAAAAACAGTAAAACAATTATGCTATTTTATTTAACATGTAATAGCTGTCATAAAGCAAAGCTCAAATATTTAGTTTTCTGAAACTTTAGTGTATTTCCATAATGTATTTCTAAAATTTTATATTGTTTACCATCAGGAAAGCCAGATATATATTTAGTTTCTCTTTATATGTAATTAAAAATATTAAGAGGGTGTGGCTTATGATTCAGATACAATTTAGCCATCACACCATACCAAGACCTTGTAAATAATCAGGAGATACTTAATATTATTGCTTAGTCTTATAAAATGATGAATTTTAACCAAATTCATACCTCTATATAATTTTTATTTATAGTGTTTCCTGTACTCTTAAGTGCTTTTGCTTTGCAAGTAATATAGGTACTGATATACATTTTTTGCAATTATTTGCAAGCATTCTAATTTATTAATCAATGCATATATTCCTCTTTAACTAGTTACTACACTACCTCACAATTAATCCTCCTACAGAAATGAACCGTCTGAGTGGAAAAAAAACATTGCGGAGCTTTATTTTTTAAAGAAAGATTTTCAAATATTATAGGAACACAAACTCATGAAAAAACTAAAAATTTGGCATTTCATCTTGCTTTACTAATTATGGAATAATAGAACAAGATGTTACATTATATTTATCTGCTTAACATCCTATCTAATAAAAGGGTAATATGCAAATTAACCATCACTCTGTCACAAAATGGCGGTGCCCATAGCCACAAGATGGCGGCGCCCAGTCCTCTCAGCCCTGCCGGAGTCCCCCAGTCCCGGAGGGGGGCGGGCGGCCACTGAGAGCGGGTAGCGTGAACGTCCTGGTGGAATGCTTGCTTCATTGCTGCGGCGACGAAGCAAGCATCCACGCCCGGCTGCGGATGGGCCTCTGGCCAGGCCGGGGCGCGGAACGCTTGCATAAGAAGAGAAGGAACTGGCAAGCTGAGCAGAGTCGAGTGGCCCCCAATTCCTGGGCAAGGTCAAGTCTGGGCGGCCAGAGGGTTGAGGGGGTGGAGGATAGTGTGACAGGAGGGGCTGGTGGCGGAGGCACAGGGGTGAAAGATGTTCGAGAAAGAGGAAGGAAGCCCTTTATCGGAGTTCCTGAGAACAGGGAGGGAAGTCGTTTGCATTTCCCAGCCATGGATGGGCCTCTGGCCAGGCTGGGGCGCGGAAATTTGAATCATTACCCCAGCGATGAGGCAAGTGTTCTGCGCCTGGCCGAGGATGGGCCTCTGGGCCGCGGAGAGCCTCGGCAGCGGGCATGGAGCGGCCAGGCCCCACAGAGAGCTACTGGTGCACGGATTCGTGCGCAGGGCTACTAGTAATATACTAAGAACTACTTTATTTATGAGCTATTTTCTAGCTTCTTCAAGTATGGGACACAACTGTAGTTCTATTAGTGAGGGAAAATGAATAATCAATTTTAGTTAAACCAAAAAAAAAAAAAAAGAGAGAGAGAGAGAAAGAAAAGAATAAGAAAAAGAAAGGAGGCACAAAAAGAAAAACTGACTTTGGCTTTTAAGAACCTACACTGTTGACCCTGAAATACCAGATTCAACAATAACAACAAAAGATTACAGTAGCAAGCAACTACTTCACATATTAAGAATTCTGAAATAGGCAATAACTTTTTATTCACTCTCAATTCACTCTGTTTTATCTTCTTTTTGCTTTTCCTGGTTTTTGGTTACAGGCAGTTCGAGGCTTGCCCATTGCATTGGTTCAGCTTTTCTCATGGTGATCTCAATCTTTGTTGCAGTCATAGTTACATAACTTCGTTTTACATCAGTCACACCCATAATTTCATATTTTGATGAAATTCCTTCTCTCCTTCGAATACAATGTGCATGTTTAACAATGTACTATTTGCTACTACTTGACTAAGTTCTGAAAGTGAATTTTTATTTTTTTTATTTTTTTTAATATAATTTTATTGATTTCAGAGAGGAAGGGAGAGGGAGAGAGAGATAGAAACATCAATGATGAGTCTCATTGATCAGCTGCCTCCTATTAGGGATCAAGCCTGCAACCTGGGCATGTGCCCTTGACTGGAATCGAACCTGGGACCCTTAAGTCTGCAGGCCGATGCTCTATCCACTGAGCCAAACCAGCTAGTTGAAAGTGAATTTTTAGCATATACTGAAATGGTGACTTGACCCCCAGTTTGATGCCAGTCATGTCTACATGGAACAACTTTTTCCCCAGCATCTTTTCCTGTCTACATATTTTTCCCTGTTGTACATCCCTCTTGTGCTAAGAAAATATTAAAATTAGAAGTTTTTCTTCTACAACAGCTCCAGTATTTCATTCCTTCATGGAAAATAGGTACACCAGAATGATATACACCAGCGGTTCTCAACCTGTGGGTCGCGACCCCTTTGGGGGTCGAACGACCCTTTCACAGGGGTGGCCTAAGACCATCGGAAAACACATATATAATTACATATTGTTTTTGTGATTAATCACTATGTTTTAATTATGTTCAATTTGTAACAATGAAAATACATCCTGCATATCAGATATTTACATTACGATTCATAACAGTAGCAAAGTTACAGTTATGAAGTAGGAACGAAAATAATTTTATGGTTGGGGGTCACCACAACATGAGGAACTGTATTAAAGGGTTGCAGCATTAGGAAGGTTGAGAACCACTGATATACACAGACTTCTTCTGGACTCTGTAGACCCTGATACGTCTTTGTACACCCTCCATTTTTACATGAGGTCCCAGTCTTAATTTCATCACTGTCTTCTTCCTTGTTGTTTTCATTCCCCAATGACAGTTTAAGTTTATCAAGTGCTTGTTTTAGGGAAGCAGATACTTTTAATTCTAAATTTGTCATTGGTTCATCTGGGCTTGGCCTCTTTATTGCTTCTACTAGTTTAGGGACTTGAATGATGTGCTCCTGAAATTTGGGTTTTAATTCAGATAGTTCTTCTCAGAAATGTTGACTTCTCAGGGTTGACTGGCTCAGGTGGCTTTTCACTATTATGCCTACATTTTATACAACCTACAATGCTTAAAAAATTCAGAAAAATACATTGTTCTTCTCTTACAGTAAGACCAACCCTTTAATGCATCATGAAAGACTGTACACCTGGTTGGTATGTGCATGCATCGTCGGAATTGCTCTGGGATCGAAGTGCTGGCTGCAGCCCTGGTTGTAGCACAGCAGGACCATTTCTGTTCCAAGCAATCCAAGTCAGGCCCAATGCCAGGGGCTTCAGGGCGGTGTGCGTATAGCTCCCCCTGCAAGCACTGGTCTGACCCAAACATTTTGTGTTTAAATTGAAAACTTAAAGCTAGAGAGTCTGAACTACTAGTATATATGGTGATGATAGTGGACACCAAAGGATCAGGAAGGATAAAAGGTACCATTTAGAGACTAACTGGATGCAATAGAATGATCAAAAGTAATGTTATTAAGAAGTAAAAGAAATATGAAGTCCTTGGACATTAGTATCTTAACTTACAATGAAGAGATAATTTTCTTAGGATGAATAACATTATACAGAATGTTTACATTTGTCGGTGTATAACAATTCTTTTTTTTTTATTCCTCACCCGAGGACATTTTTTCCATTGATTTCTAGAGAGAGTAGAAGGGAGGAAGGAGGGAGTGGGAGAGAGAAACATCCATGTGAGAGAGACACATCCATTGGTTACTCCCTACACACCCCTCCTACCAGGGCTGGTAAAGCTGCAGCAACCAAGGTAGATGCCCTTGACTGGAAAGCAAAGCCGCGACCCTTTGGTCCACAGGCTGAAGCTCTAACCACTGAGAAAAAATGGTCAGAGCTGTCCTGCATTTCTGCTATCAGACTTTGAACCTCTTTGGGCAATAAGACAGTTAGATTTAATTTTATTTCTGCCAGTAGTCAAATACTGTCTGTTTTTGTTTATTTGTTTGTTTGTTTTTTACTAAGGATATAGTAAAATTTAGAATTATCATTGGCCATACAAGTTGTGTAGTGAGTGATATGTGATATGATTTGTTGCTTTTTGGCGGTAGGGATTACAACTGAAATAAGTTCTCTGTGGATATTTTCCTTTCTTAAGATGGAATCCAACAATAATTGTGAAATATTTTACCAAAAAGTGAGGAATAGTCCATCAAGAAGTAAAAGCTATTTTATTAAGAAGTGAGAAATTTGTAGAGACCTGGGAACGTAGAAGAGATCAGACAGGATCATTAAACCTGTTTCAGAATAATTTGTACAGTGACTCTGGTTGTAGTAAACTAAAATTAAGCAAACTTAAGTAAATAGGGAATCAGGACCCTGGTGAGAAGTTAGCACAGTTTTTATACTAAATCAGACAAGGAGTGGGTATCTGTAACTTCTCTTGTGACAAAGGAAAAGTGGTTACAGAAAATGATGATCTTTTTTTTTAAAAAAACAATCCTCTGTTTACAACAGGGATTATTCACCAATAATAGCAAAAAGGTTTCTTGTTATTACAAAAGAAAGAGATGACAAGAAGAATGCATAAGTAACTGTTCATATTAAAAATGTAAGCTTTAAATAAAAAAATCTATGTAGGAACCAAGATGGCGGCATAGGTAAACACCTGAATTTGCTGCTGCGCACAACCACATTAAAACTACAACTAAAAGACAAAACGAGTATCATCCAAAACCACGGGAAGGCTGGCTGAGTGGAAATTCTACAACTAGAAGGAAAGAAAAAGCGCATTGAGTCCAGTAGGAGGTGCAGAGGTGTGGAAGTGCGGAGCTATGGAGGCGCCCGCGAAAGGGGTTGGCAGCTGGGTACGCTGTTTTTTTCAATCGGGAGGGAGAAATAAGCTCCCAACTGCTCTGAACTCCAGTTCCAGGTGAGAATTTGGGGGCCCAGACTCATACGGAGAAAAACTGGACTGTCTGGCATTGGGCCAGAATATGGGGCGGCTTTCTCACAGAGGTGCTTGCAGTAGTCATTGTTCTTGCACGGGGCCGCAGGACGCAGACCCCAGGACCTTTCTGAGGCAGAGCAGACTGGCAGCCAATGAGGTTTGCTCGCCCTGGTGATTCCCTGAGCCCACCCCACACAATTTACAACCCCACCCACACTGTGCTTAGAGGCTTTTGCATATGAATGGCCTGGCCTTTCTCCACTTAAAAACCTGGGCAGACTCAGTGAGCGCCAAAGCCCCACTGAAGCAAGTCCTGCCCATAAGGGTGTCTCCAACACAGAAGTTCACCCATTGTAGACACAACTGGTCCTCACAGCCAATTGGCCTGGAGGTCAATTCCTCCAGTTCATCACTGGCAAAGTTCAGTGATACCAACAGTAATCAAGGCTTAACTACAACAAGACTGTGCACACAGCCCACAAAGGGGTGCACCAAGAGTGTCCACCTCAGGTAATGAGGGAGGCTGAGCTACTGGGCCCTATAGGACACCTAGCACAGAAAGCCACTCTATCAACACAGGGAAGCAGCCAAAATGCAGAGACAAACAGGTCACAAATGAAAGAAATGGAGAAAAGCAAACTACTGGATATAGAGTTCAAAACCACGGTTATAAGTTTACTCAAGAATCTTCTAGAAACCTCTGAGGAACTTAGTGAGACCATCAAGGATATGAAAAAGGAGCAATTAGAAATTAAGCATATACTGACTGAAATAAAGAGTAATATCCAGAGATCCAACAGCAGACGAGAGGATCCCAAGAATCAAGTCAAAGATTTGAAATACGAAGAAGCAAAAAAGACCCAACCAGAAAAGCAAAAGGAAAAAAGAAGACAAAAATATGAAGATAGTGTCAGGAGCCTCTGGGACAACTTCAAGTGTACCAACATCCGAATTATAGGGGTGCCAGAAGAAGAGAGAGAGCAAGATATTGAAAAGCTATTTGAAGAAATAATGACAGAAAACTTCCCCTACCTGGTGAAAGAAATAGACTTACAAGTCCAGGAAGCAAAGAGAACCCCAAACAAGAGGAATCCAAAGAGGACCACACCAAGACACATCATAATTAAAATGCCAAGGGCAAAAGACAAAGAGAGAATCTTAAATGCAGCAAGAGAAAAGCAGTTAGTTACCTACAAGGGAGTACCCATACGACTGTCAGCTGATTTCTCAACAGAAACTATGCAGGCCAGAAGGGAGTGCCAAGAAATATTCAAAGTGATGAATAGCAAGAACCTACAACCAAGATTACTCTACCCAGCAATGCTCTCATTTTGAATTGAAGGTCAGATAAAGAGCTTCACAGATAAGAAAAAGCTAAAGGAGTTCATCACCGCCAAAGTTCATTATTATATGAAATGCTGAAAGGTATTCTTTAAGAAGAGGGAGAAGAAGAAAAAGGTAAAGATAAAAATTATGAACAACAAAGTGACAACAAATACATATCTATCAACAAGCCAAT
>NW_005370944.1:2889267-2889661 GCF_000412655.1 Myotis brandtii | reverse complement strand
GGGGGGGAAAAGAGGAACAACTGTAATAATCTGAACAATAAAGATTTATTTAAAAAAATATCTATGGAGTAAAAAGCCTGTATGATCTCCCAGCAGCTCAGTCCCACTCCTCTCCCCAGGAGAAAGCTCTGTTAACTGTTTAGTGTTCATTCTTTTAGACTTTTCCCTATGTATTAATATTTAAATACTAGAGGCCCGGTGCACAAAAATTTGTGCACTGGTGCGGGGGGGCGGGAGGGATGTCACTCAGCCTCACTTTTGCCCTCTCACAGTCTGGGACCCCTCGGGAGATAACGACCTGCTGGCTTAGGCCCGCTCCCGGGTAGCAGAGGGCAGGCCCAATCCCTAGGTGCAGCCCCTGGTCGGGCTCAGAGCAGGGCCGATTGGGGAGTTG
>NW_005370944.1:2886289-2888665 GCF_000412655.1 Myotis brandtii | reverse complement strand
GCTGCCCCCTGTCACGCTGCTCCAGGGGCCAGGAGGCCTCACGGTTCCGCTGATCCCAGTGCTGGGAGGCCTCGCAGCTCCGCTTATCCCGGTGCCAGGAAGCCTCATGGCTCCGCTGATCCCGGGTTCAGGAGGCCTCATGGCTCTGCTGATCCCGGGCGTGAGGCCTCGTGGCTCCGCTGATCCTGGGTTCGGGAGGCCTCGAGGCTCTGCTGATCCCGGTGCTGGGAGGCATATTACCCTTTTACTATATAGGATAGAGGCCTGGTGCACGGGTGGGGGCCGGCTCGTTTGCCCTGAAGGGTGTCCTAGATCAGGGTGGGGGTCTCGCTTGGGTGCCTGGCCAGCCTGGATGAGGGGCTGATGGCTGTTTGCAGCTGGTCACACCCCCTTCAGGGTGGCGGTCCCCACTGGGGTGCATGGCCAGTCTGGGTGAGGGGCTGAGGGCCGTTTTCAGGCTGGTGGGTAACTGAAGCTCCCAACCTCTCCTTTTGTTCTTTTTTTTTTTTTAATTCTGCGATTTATTTACCTTCTATGGCTGTCACTGGAGCTGAGAGCCGGCTTTAGCTTTAAGTCTCGGCTCCAGCTCTGAGACCTTGGCTGCTGAAAGCAGGTTTCTGGGCTTTGTTTACCTTCTGTATTTGAAACTTTGTTGCGACTCCAGCTCTGAGATCCCAGCCGGCTGAAAGCAGGTTTCTGGGTTTTGTTTAGCTTCTATATTTGCAACATTGTTTTTAGAGAGCAAGCTCAGAGCTGGGCTGTGGCAGGCGGGGAACGTTGGCTTCCTCCGTCACTGGAGCATGCAAGCCTCATGTTCACTTCAGTTGCCTGGCTGCCAGCCACCATCTTGGCTGGCAGTTAATTTGCATATCTCGCTTATTAGCCAATGGGAAGGGTAGCGAAGTTATGGTTAATTACCATGTTTCTCTATTATTAGATAGGATTAGTGGCCCAGTGCACAAAATTTTATATAATGTTATATGTATTTTTCACAATCTCTCAATCTCAGTATGCAAATATTCCCCAGACTTTTCATATTGTCCCCTCTTATGTAGACTGTATATAAAATGAATATAGCTTTGTTTCTGCTTAAACAGACAATAGTGTTTTTACATAAAATATTCAGATAATTACAAAGGTGAAAAAAAATCAACTGAAATCCCTGAGGTAATTCCCATTTTGGTGACTAGTTTTTAAAATATATCTCTTTAATTATTCACACAAGTGTAAACATATACCCACACCTACCACCTGCATATGTATAATATTTATAAATGTCCTATACACACAAGCTGATTTTTATTACAAAATTATTTTAAATGTGCTTGGGGATTTTTATCTCCCTTCCTCATTCCTCCCTTCCTCCCCCATTTTCTACCATCCTTACCCTCCCAGTAATCAGTGATAACAACCTGGTATACACTTTCCTACCTTTCTCAATGCTCATACAATCATATGCCTGTGAAGTTATATAATTTACACTTGTGTGCATTGTTCATTTTTCACAGAACACATTCCAGATAAACTGAAACATAGATCACTCATTTTTTGTTGACTAAATATTCGAAGGCAAGAAGCAGTAGACTACAGTCAATGGATCATATCTATCTTGCCTTTTTTATTTTGGAAATAATGTTTTATTGGAACACAGACTCTATTTTTCTATTGCGTGGTGTGACCTTTTAAATTCTTTGTCTGTTATACGTGATCTATTTTCTCCCAATTTTGTCTCTATCTTGATTTGTTACATTTTGCCATAAAAGTTATTTTTAAACATAAATGCAGTGAGGTGGAGCATATCTCTCTCTTCTAGCTTTGAGGTTCCCTATTTTGATTTGAAAGATTGCCTAACTCCAGGGTCTTCCTTATATTTTCCTAAAATTTTTATTACTTAATATTTTTATAGATGTGCGATATCCTATATAATAAAAGAGAAACATGTAAATTGACCGTCCCTTCACTATACTCACCAGCCAAACAGTAGTGAATATGTAAATTAACCCAACAAAGATGGCGGGTTAATTTTCATATGGACGGAGAGCAGAGGCGGGAGAGCTGGCAGCCTGGGGGGTCATGGCTCTCTCAGTCACCGGGTGGAGAGCAGAGCAGAAGAGCCGGAGGCTTGGGGGGCTGTCGCTCCCAGTGCGGGGAGTACCAGGAATTCTGGGAATAGTAGTTCTGATGGCAGCCCCAGTACTGGTAGCAGTAGCCCAGAGTGCGGAGAGCACCAGGAATGCTGGGAATTGTAGTTCTGTTGGTAGACAGATCTCATAAACCAGCAGTTCTCAACCTGTGGGTTGCCAACCTGTGGGTCGCGACCCCTTTGGGGTTCAAACGACCCTTTCACAGGGGTCGCCTAAGACCATCGGAAAACAC